>NC_057731.1:5061104-5115756 GCF_004010195.1 Chiloscyllium plagiosum | reverse complement strand
GGGCTTTTGCCCGAAACGTCGATTTTGCCTGTCCTCGGATGCTGCCTGAATTGCTGTGCTCTTCCAGCACCACTGATCCAGAATCTGGTTTCCAGCATCTGCAGTCATTGTTTTTACTTTGTTATCACATGGTCTGCTAGTACACAATCCATTGTTAGCCACAAATGGTCCCCATTAACAGCTATTCATTCTCCCAGGCTGACCATTAATCCACACATTATCTGTCCAACTTCTCTTTCTTTGGACCCATCGTTTACTCCTTACTCCCTCGTCCATCCTATCTTCTGTGTAATAAACAACTTTTTCCTAGCTACCATTAGTTCTGAGAAAGGGTCACTGGACCTGAAACATTAACTCTGATTTCCCTCTACTGATGCTGTCAGATCTGCTGACTTTTTCCAGCAATTTCTGTTTTTGTATTGCTTTTTGAGAGGGGAATTGCCACAAGGGACTCCTGCCCACGCTTACCCGTCTTCTTGGAGGACACCCAACTCTTCTCCGTCTGTATAGCCCTTCTGGTGGTGTGGCCAGCTCACCAAACATGTGATCCATGACATTCTCATTCTCATGGATGCTCCATAGTGAGTATATCTGTAGCTTCAGTGTTCCATGTTGCAAACCAGGAGTTGCAGCTGAACCGACTTCCTGCATACTAGTCACCATGGAGACTGCAATTATCCCTGATTACTCACATATTGTAGGAGGACCATTTCACACGGCCAGTTCTGCCATTTCAAACCTTATTGACTAAATCAATCTTATTAACTGCAGACATTAATCTAGGAACTGATTCCATCCTTAATCACTTATCACCAAACTTAGGTCTCCCTCTCCTGCTCTCTATTTCTAGCAAACTACAATTATGAAAAGTATGTACTTTACCTCTCTCCAGACACTACTCACTCAAGCGGCAAAGCTGCTTCCTGAGCAGCCAAGCCTAGGTCACTTTTTGAATTTTGATGTCACCTCCAGAGCTCTGTTCTCAGATTCAGCTCCGCATTCTCTCTGATCAACCCCACTCCTCAGGTATTTATCATTGAAATCAAGGCCAGGTTCACTGTGACTGACCCCACTCCTCAGGTATTTATCATTGTATTCAACTCCAGGTTCACTGTATTTATCCTGCTGTTGCTGCTCACACCTAGATTCGCTCTAACTGACCCTGCTCCTCAGGTATTTATCCTGCTGTCTTTATTCACCCCCATATTGGATCTGACTGATCTGCTGTTCAAATATTTATCCTGCTTTTCACCTCCAGGTTCACTGTGACTGACCCCACTTCCCAGGTATTTATCCTGCTGCCACTGTTCTCACCCAGCTTTCCTTTCCTTTGCTTTGTTGCTGCTGCTGCTGTCTCTCTTCAGATTGACCTCAAGGATTTCAGTGGTTTAAGAAGGCAGCTTAGTTCTACCTTCTCCATGGTAAATAAACTCTGGCCTTGCCAGTTGTGCCCACATTCTGTGAATGAATAAGAAAGTCTATGTAATGGAGTGACACTCACATGGAGGGGGTTATGGGATTTTGACATGGTGGCGATGTAGGAACAGTGGAGCTTTCCATGTGAAGCAGAATACTGGTGACCAGAAGGGAATTTGGAGCTGATTGTGTTCTCATGCACCAGGATTCCTCGTTCCTCTAGCAATGGAGACCACCAATTTGGTACAGTTGACTTGGTAGAAGCACATTTGGAAAGCTTAAAATGTGGAATTTTTAAATGGAACTGTGGAAAACAAAGCTCAGATGAGAAACAAGTGATTTTTTTTTTTGTAATTTTAATGACTCAAGATGAACTACAATGAATACCGGAAAATTAAAATGAAGTCAGTGGGTCATTAATACCTGATTTATCGCTATTTCTTTAAGGCCCCAATGAAGTGTCCCCCAAAGCCCCACTGATCTGCCCACTGCTCACAATCTATTTAGTGACAATCCGTTCAATAAATCTTTGTGTGCAGATAAATTCAAATGTTTACTACAGAGACCAAATTGGTGTGGGTGTTTTCAATAATCCATCACAGCACTTAAAGAGAGACATTCTCTTCCAGGAATGTGTGTGAAATCCACTGGAGGTGTAGTTGAATAAGGGGTCAAAATAGAGAAGTGAGGTTGACATTGAAATAAAATAAAGAACTGCAGATGCTGGAAATCTGAAACAAAAACAAATAGCTGGAGAAACTCAGCATCTATGGTGAGAAAGCAGAGTTAATGTTTTGAGTCCACTGGGGGGTTAACTTTAATTTCTCTCCACAGATGCTGCCAGACTTGCTGAGTTTCTCCAGCAATTTCTGTTTTTGTTTGAGGCTGCCATTGACATCCCTACCAGAACATCCCTTTGTCCTCATCATGGTGTACCAGTATCAAGAACATTTTACCTCTGTGTTTGAAGAGGTCCATCCCGAGTCATTCCCATGGTTGTGATAAGAAGGAAGATGACATCAACAATCTTCATCTCTGATGATAAATAGCACAACTAATACAACTTGACATCATCCGTTCCAATGAGATAGAGAGTCCTGACCACTATTAGAATAGTGATCTGACAATTTGTGAAACCCAGATGTCCTTGGAGTCTCAGGGCTTTCACATTGACCAGTTTCATATCGTAAACAAGTAAATAATCCAATATGCAGAGCTGTCTTCTCTGTTCGTAGTACACTCTAAGAATGAGATTATGAGGCTTGTGCACTGACCATTCTTTGACGCAGTATTCTAATCTGAGCATATTTTTTGTTAACTGTCTTGTGCATCTCTGATTTCATTCATTCACCAAGTAGTTGCTCGGTCATAACTGTGTTGTAGTATTGTGGTAGGTATCAATGTAAAGGTTTCTACTTCTTCAGCCAAAGTTGCCTCAACCTTGTTTGGGCCTTATCACTAAGATCTGCAGTAGTCTGCTATTTTCCCAGAAAATACCCAGTTTTACATCAAACATCAGTATCCTCAGACTGAACTCTTTAGAATTGTGTGTGATACAGAGTGAGTGTGAGTGCAAATTAATGTGTGTAACAGAGTAAGTGAATGAGTGAATGCAAGTGAGTGAGTGAGTGTGAAAGTGGGAATGTGAATGAGTATGAGAGAGTAAGTAAGTATCTGTGATAAAATGCAAGTGACAGAGTATGAGTAAGTGAATGAGTGGCAGTGTGTATGATAGTGTATGTATTTCACAGAATGAAAGACAGAAAGTGTTAGTGAGTGTCATGCAGAGTAAGTGAACATGTGTGATAGATTTTAAGAGAAAGTGTGAGTGTGACAGAAGAGTGAGTGAGTGTGTATGACAAACTGTGGGAGACATTACAAATATGTGATTGAAGGAAGTGATGCAGAGCACGAGCAACTGAGTATCTTGACAGACAGTGAGTGTGTGTGAGAGAGTAACAGACAGGATGCAAGTAACTGAATGCTGCATGATGGCAACATCTGCTCACAAACTCAACTGCATCCTCAACAACCCCAGTCCCTCACTCTCACATGTCTGACTTAGGGTCCCAACAACTTTCAATCAGTGGTCACAGGGGCATAAAGTTTGAGAAGTGCTGTTAAAAGATGAACGTCAACTGCTTTGTTCAGCTGTAAGAGTGATGCAGATTCGCAATATTCCCAGGCAACAGGTTACTGGTTCTATGACAAATGAAATAACCTGTTGCTTCTACATAGAGTCAATTTCTTTCTTTACTTTTGCCAAGAGTGGATGAGGAATGTTTCTGGGTGTAAACAATTTCATTGTCTTTATTTCAGGATGTAAAGTGATGTAGTACACTGTATTCACCTTCCCTCGTCTCCTCAGATTTCCAGTACCTCTACTGTATGGATCAAATGTAAGATTGTATAATCTTCCCAGTTTAAAAGTGAACAACTCAGCTTTGGAATCACATATAATATTTCAGTGATTTTTCCCTTTTAATATTGAAGGGTTGAATTAAGTTGTTCTATGACTTTGAGTTCTGTATTTTTTGGATTGTATAGACTTTTGCATGATAGCTAAAGAGAACTTTTCTCTAACCACTGTTCAGCATCAGAAAGTGGGCGGCACGGTGGCACTGTGGTTAGCACTGCTGCCTCACAGCGCCAGAGACCCGGGTTCAATTCCCGCCTCAGGCGACTGACTGTGTGGAGTTTGCACATTCTCCCCGTGTCTGCGTGGGTTTCCTCCGGGTGCTCCGGTTTCCTCCCACAGTCCAAAGATGTGCAGGTCAGGTGAATTGGCCATGCTAAATTTCCCGCAGTGTTAGGTAAGGGGTAGATGTAGGAGTATGGATGGGTTGCGCTTCGGCGGGGCAGTGTGGACTTGTTGGGCCGAAGGGCCTGTTTCCACACTGTAAGTAATCTAAAGCATCAGAAAGAATCCAAATGGCTGTGTTGTACTTAAGTGTCTAACTTAAGGCATGTCTTTTTGTCCCTCTGCCATGATAACAACACTCCTGCAGCTGCCTCTTAGTTCCTTGATCTCACTAAGGAAAGAGTTAAAAATCACACAACACCAGGTTGTAGTCCAACAAGTTTATTTGGAGGCACTAGCTTTTGGAGCGGGGCTCCTTCAACAGCTTCCAAATAAACCTGTTGAACTGTGGCCTGGTGATGTGTGATTTTTAACTTTGTCCATCCCAGTCCAACACTGGCTCCTCCTCCACATCATCACTAAGGAAAGACATCCCAAATCATTGATATGTTTTATTCCATGAACTACCGCTGCCTGACAAAACCAGGTTCAGTTCCAGCATTGGGCAACTGGCTTCGTGGAGTTTGCACTTTCTCCCCATGTATGTGTGGATTCCTCCAGGGGCTCCAGTTTCTTCCCTCAATCCAAAGATGTGAAGGTTAGGGGGATTGGCCATGTTAAATTGTGCCATAGTGTCCAGGGACATAAGGGTTAGCCATGGGTAATGGAGGGTTGTGGGCTGGAGTGAGTCAGGTGGGATACTCTTCATAGGGTAGGTGTGGACTCGATGGGCTGAATGGCCTGCTCCCACATTGTAGGGATTTTATGATTCTATAATCTTGAGGCTTTCTTCTTTGCTAATTCTGTACGGACTTCTAGCTGTGACACATAGCTTAGGAGTGATCCTTCTTCCTTCAAAAACAGTGTTTGTCTTCTTTGATGGACAGTTTTCATGCCTGTGTTTTTTTTCCTCTCCATATTCAAAACAGATGGCTGGGGCAATTGATGTAAACACTTCCTGTTTCCCCGGTTTTGTGCTGTCACCATTCTGGTTTTTAAACTTAACGTACTCCTACTGAGTCAGTCATTTTTAGCATACGGCTCTTCCTATCACCCCCAAATCACCAATCATGTTTGCTTCTTGACCTCAGCTTGCCTGCTCAGTTGACATGACTTTGTTCAGGTTTCTCAACAGTAAGTGGTCAGACAAATGCTTTATCCGAAGCTCGGAGTACAATTCGTCCCTGATTAGTTCTTGTTTTAAGCTGCTGTAGTCACAGATTTCTGTAATAACTTTATGAAACTTTGGCACTCACTCAGCCATGATTCTGCTGGAAACCTGTGACCTGCCTGAAGCTTTCCAAAAATGGCAGAGACTTTTCTGTATTTGTCCCTTCATTCGCTGCCACCATAAAATATTCTTGGTCTTATTGTACTGCTAAGGAATATTTATGGAGGCTGCTGAGATAAGAAAACATTGACAATATTTAAGAAGCATCTTACTATGATTTTATCTTGCATGAGGCCGTAAGACAGTGTGAAATCATGGGACTTTGCATCACTTCCTGTAATGATGTACACTGTGTTTCTTTAGTATCACACAGTCAGATTTACCTTCTTATGACACAGTTATCACATTGCAGTTTGTGATAATCTGCTGCTAGTAAATGTGTTTCCTACTTTACAGCAGGGATTTGCTTCAAAGTACTTAATTGGATGTAAAGTACTTTGGGTGACCCCATGGTTATGAAAGGCACTATATAAGTGCAAATCTTTCTTTCAGCAGAGATGTCAATTGACCTTCTGTGCATTCGCAGCAGTTTCTCTTTTTGTTCCAAATTTGAACTCAGCTGCTTTAAAATTCCTTTCTCTCAATAATTAGCAAAGGAAAGAGTGAGCTGGCTGTTTTAGAAATCTCAGATGCTTTGCTTCTGTCTTATCAGTCCAGATTCACTGCATATAGTCTATGTAATAAGAGTTGCCACACTAAATCCTGGTGATTCTGAAACTAAGCAATTCTTAAAAAAAAAAGATAGGTACCAGATGTTAATTAACAACTGAAGCCAGAGATAGCTGATTATTTTACAGTCACTGATTGAGTCCAGATTCTTGTTGCAGTATAACACCCTTGGAGCTCCAGACCATTCACTGTACTGACATGTGAAGTTCTACGCTGCTTGTGAATGATATTTTCAAACATTCAGGCTAGGGTTTGTTACGATGACATGAAGAATCTTCATCAAGGAGCACATTCACTTTGAGAAATAAATAAAAGGGTGGTAAGGAAGGTATACAGGATGCTTGATTTCATTAGCCAGAGTATAGAATATAGAAGCAAGGAAGTTTTGTTACAACTTTATTAAACATTGGTGTGGCCACAATGTGCAGTTCTGGTCTCTACGTTATCAGAAAGATGTGATGAACTGGAATGGGTGTTGAGGAGATTCACTAAGATGCTGCCTGGGATGAGCAGTCTCAGTTATGAGGACTGACTGGATAGGCTGGGTTCTGGATTAGTGGTGCTGGAAGAGCACAGCAGTTCAGGCAGCATCCAAGGAGCAGCGAAATCGACGTTTCGGGCAAAAGCCCTTCATCAGTAATAAAGGCAGAGAGCCTGAAGCATGGAGAGATAAGCTAGAGGATCTCCTCCCTGACCTATCACCTTCACCCCCTCCCCCACTCATCCATTGTACTCTATGCTACTTTCTCCCCACCCCCACCCTCCTCTATTTTATCTATCCATGCTCCAGGCTCACTGCCTTTATTCCTGATGAAGGGCTTTTGCCCTAAACGTTGATTTCGCTGCTCCTTGGATGCTGCCTGAACTGCTGTGCTCTTCCAGCACCACTAATCCAGAATCTGGTTTCCAGCATCTGCAGTCATTGTTTTTACCTGGATAGGCTGGGTTTGTTTTCTTGGAGCAGAGGAGGCTGAGGGAGGATCGGATTGAGGTTTACTAAACAATGAAACATAACAGGGTCAATTGTGAGAATCTTTTCCCAATGGATGACGTGTCTAAAACTAAAAATCATAAGATTAAGACAAGGAATAAATTGTTTAGAGGAGATCTGAGAAAAAAATTTGTTTCACCCTTTAGGTGGTAGAAATATGGAATATGTACCTGAGAGGATGGTGATTAAGCCTCTGGGTGAGCACTTAAAATGTCAGGGCACGGTAGGCTATAGACCAAGTGCAAGTACATGGGATTAGTGTAATTTGGTGCTCATTAGTTGGCATAGACAGTGACCCTTCTTCAGAACTGATGGTAGCTACGAAAGCATTGGTATATCTGCTGAAGATGGGATGGGGAGTAATGAAGCCTAGAGAGAGAACAACAGTTGGACAGACAAAGGAATAAATAATGGGAGAATCAATAGTTGCTAATTGGGACCATTAGTAAGATCATTGGGACTAGAGTAAGGATGTATGAGAAGGTGCTCAGGTCCTAAAATTATTGAATTCAATATTGAGTCCAGAGGCTGCAGGGCCCCAAAGGATCATTGAAGAGTCTGTAAGATGAAGAGTCACTGGACCTGAAATGTTAACTCTGCTTTCTCTTCACAGATACTACCTAACTTGCTGAATTTTTGCAGCAATTTCTGTTTTTCTTTCTGATTACCAGCATCTGTAGTTCTTTGGGTTTTTAAAAAATATTTCCTAGAATTTGGAAGGGTCAGATTCACTTGAATGAATTTCTCAACATATTAAGGTGAACAGATAGGGTCAAAAGTGTGAAACAATTTCTGCTGCAGTCAATTTGGAAAACTTTGTGCTCTCTACCACAGTGAATTTGGTGGCAGGGTGGGCATTTAATTAGGTTAGAGTAAGGTGGGTGAGGACCCTGCTATCTTACCACCTGATCAAGCCAATGGTGGCTTCCTTAGCGTAGTCACCAATGGAGCCCTCAACCCACTCCTGTTGGAGTCCACCCTGTAGCAGGCAGGAGACTTGCCATGCACAGCATGTTTGCTTGTAGGTTCTTGGAGCAACTGGGTTAGGAAGTTAATTCCTTGTTTGAAGGCATTTAGTGCTGGGTTGAGAGACTAGTATCAGGAAAGAGGTAGTCTGCTGGCCTCCAACCTTCTACCCTTGCTGCAGGCAGGCCTCAATGGGTGGAGCATCTATTCCCTGTGGTCCTTGATCTTCAGGGTAAGCCTGCAACTGGCAGGATGCAAGAATGATGCAAGATTCTACAGTTTTTTTCCTTAAAAGAGTCAACTTGGGGCTCTTGGGCACTCTTCAGCTGATGGTCAAAACTCTATTGCCTCCACAAGATTCCAGCCCACTTCTCTGTGTTACCTTTCACCCAATATTAAGGTGAAATAATTGAGAAGATTGTCTCTCCTTGTTCCCTTGGTTTGGAATGTGTTTAGGGTTCTGCTATGCCTATATCTCTAACAAGTGGCTTCCTCATGATCTCCCATGTTGTTGAGTGCTTTGACTCAAAGCACAAGTGACATGGCAAGGCCGAGTTCCAGGACAGCAGACGTGGATTGATGCCTATCGGGGGCTTTGTAACTGTGTAGAGTGCTCCCCGGCCCTGAGTTTTCTTATTACCAGAAATCAGCAATGATAATGAATGCCTCTGTAGTTCAGTCACAGAGCTATGGATCATTTGACTCTTAACCACAATACTGGGGAGTCAAATGCCAAAGCTATCTGCCATTCAAATCAATCTGTTTGAGGTTTTAGTCAGGCCATTTGATGGAAAGTTGTATAACAGTTGTCCTGTTTTCCAAGAATTACTCCATTTAAAGGAGACTAGTGTTGTCAATTGACCCGTGAGAATAAATTGGAGAAAATATGTAACAAACTGTTTTACTAGTACACCTCCAATAACCACATTTTTTAAATCAAAAATTTTAGCAATCATATTGAGATGATCTCAATACTGTCCCTGTCCTCAAGGTGCCTCTCCTTTGAATGGATCTGCAGTTCCTTTTTTATAATGATCCCAGTGGGATAATTACTGAGAAGAATTACTGTATTTCTTCCCACACATTTCTTGGAAGGATTTTGCCAGACGTGCATCCAACATCCCAGATTTGGATAAAAATGAGTCTGTTACTGCCAGATTTTTCCTTTCTTTACAGGAAAGGCCATGTTGAAACGTCTGCCCAGCTGTTAATAGCCAATGGAGAGAGCTTGAATCAACTTTAGGGTTTATTACAGGCCTGTCTGAGAGAGGGAGTGAAGGGAGATTGAGGAGGTGGGGGAGGTGGAGGGATAGAAAGAGGAGGGAGGCTGATGGGGGAGGAGCATGGCTGGGGGGAACAGAGGGAGGGAGAGTGAAAGAGGAGAAAAGATGAAGGGGAAGAGAGAAAGGGAAGATAGGAGGGGATAACAAGAGAGAATGAAGTTGTAGGGAGCTATAGAATCTCAGAGGCTGACTCACATTGGAGAATCAGTTAAAACATAGTAATACTTGGAAATGGGTGTACTAGTTGTACTGGGGATCAAGATGAGCCAGACCAGTCTGTCACATTCACCATTTTTACTGATTTTTTTTTTTGTTCAAGACTGATGATGGAGTGGGAGAAAGGGAAAAGGAGAAATGATTGCAGGGAGGGAGGGGGGAAGGAGGGAAGGGTAGGATTAGGTAAGGATCCCAGAATTAGAGCACTTCATTATGTTAAATACAGAGCTGGCTTAATCTTGTGTGAATCTATTATCACATTTGTTGAACAGAGGAGGACTGTGGGGATTAATATTCCTTCATTCAATCAGAACAATTTTCCATTCACTGCACCACAGTCACAACACAGGCCAACTCCAACAGGGTAAAGGACAAATACCTGGCCACATTTACAACCCTTTTCCAGATGTGCAAGACACTCTTACAGTTAAGCTTCATAGTTTTCTAGCTAAACTGGTGAGTGTTGCTGTGTTGCAAGGGTGAAAGGAGGTGGGGGGGCGGTGTGAGGAAATGGTTGTAGGATCATGTAGATTGATCAAATTCTAGTTCTCGGAAAACAGGAACTACTGGCAGTGGTTCGCAAACTGAGAACTGAATGGGCAACCATTCTCCCTGGCTTTAAAAACTTCACCAATCATGCATGTTTTTTTGTCCAGTTTTTTCTCGAGCTCTTAAAGTGCTAGGATCCAATCACTTCTTTGTGTTAGAAGTAAAGGGTACTGATAGGGCTAAGATTAGGCTGGGGTAGAATCTCCTATGGAACATTAGCACTAGCAATGACCAGTTGGGCTGTATGGTCTGTAATGTGATGTAACTCTATGGTCTGAAATTATGAAAATCTCAATGTAATTGCAAGTGGATTAAAATATCCAGTAGATGGCAATCCAATGTAAATATGCAAGCAAACATTCAGAACTAGGTTGCAATTCTTTCCTGTATTATAATCACCTTGTATAGTAATCCATTAACAAAAAACAGTTATAATGTCATCATTAATATACTGGGATAAAGTTAACCCCAAGTCCACTTGCTTTGTCCAAAATGTTACCACAGCATCTAACTCTTCAAAGCATTAAATCCTATATTTAAAGGAATGAAAATACAGTGAGCAGTGATTAACTATTGCATTGTATCTTGTAATCAATTCAGCCTAGTTATCATCATTGCGGTTTCTGCTAAAGCTCAGCTATCATCATTTTGCGATAGAAACAGCCTGTGTTTGAGGTATCTCTATTACTGTGTGAGACAGAAAGGAAAAAGAGCATTAAAAAATGAAAATTAATTTCATCCAGAAATAGCTATTTAAATGATAGTGATTTTAGCACAGTTTTTAATTCATAGCTCTACTGACCGTTATTGGAATAACCGTACTTCATTCAAAAACAATAGGTTAAGTTAATTTTGTGCCTATTAAGTACTATGTCCCTTTCTGGTATTTAACAGCCCAATATACAGTACAGCAGCCCAATATACAGTACAGCAGCATGATAGAATACACCCTGCTGCTGTTAAAGAGCAGACCCAACCCACAACTGCTCAGATTGATATTTAAGGACATACTGTATGCAATGACACTGAATTCCTGCTGGTTTCTCCTGATCTTCTGTGATCAGTAGTTGGTGCAAATCTGGAGAAAAACCATAATGAACCACTTTTAATTGTTTATAGAAGTTTGTTACAAAAGCTTTACTAGAGAACCACCATGACAGTTCCAAGCAAACAAAACTATGCCCTGGTGAGAAGCCCTACTTGTGGGACAGACACATTAGAGTAAAATTACAAGTTGATTCTATAATTGTCTGGTGAGAGCCAGAACTGGCAAATCAGCTTCTCTAAGTGAACCTTATACCCTTCAGCCTTTCATCTCTTAATGTTTGAGATGGGTTTATAGATTTAGATCTGAGGCCACAATAACTTGCATTTCTATAGCACCTTTAATGTAGTAAAGTATTCCAAGGCACTTCACAGATCAGTAACCAGCCAAATTTGACTCCAAGCTCAACCATTTGAAGAGATATTAGACAGATGACCAAAGGTTTGATCAAACAGATAGGTCTTAAGGTCGTCCTAAAGGAGGAGAGAGAGAAAGAGAAATGGGAAAGAAAAGGGAAGGAATTTCAGAGCTCAGGGTCAAGACCCCTCTCAACCTGTCCAAATGATGAGTTCAACTTTCACTATTTAGAATTGCCATTGCTTTAACAGGAGGTAGATGCAAAGGAGATTTACTAGAATGGCATCAAGGAGGATGAGGGACTTACGGAACATTGAAATGCTATAGAGGTTGGCATTGTTTTCCTTAGAACAGAAATAGGGAGATTTACTTCATTTGTTTAAAATTAATAGGGTAATAATTGTTTCACCTGGTAGGAAGGTTGTTAGCAGAGGATACAAATTTAAGATAATTAGCAAAAGAACTAGTGGAGAGATGAGGACATTTTTTCAATGCAGTGATTGGTTCTGAGCTGGCAGGATAACCAACCAGCCCAAACATATAGGGGCAGGCCCTTTCTTGAGGTGATGGTCTCAACAGGACAGCCTTCGCCTGTCACCCATACACACTGTTGTGATAGCCCTCCACCACAGAACACGCTTCCACACCCAAATCACTCACACACTCTGGATAGCACTGTTTCTCTGTACTTCCATAGGCTGAACAGCACTCTCTCACTACTCTGTGGCTCCACTCCCATGATTTGGACAAAACACCATGATCCCCACCACCCTCCACCCTCCTCCTCTATTTGTACGGTCGTTGCCACATTATCTGTTATTTTCAGCCTCCAATCTCTGAGAGTTAGTCATTCTGGATCTGAGTTGCATTGACTGAAAAGGTGGTGGAATCTTACATATTCAACTATCATGATTTGGAGGTGCCAATGTTGGACTGGGGTGTACAAAGTTAAAAATCACACAACACCAGGTTATAGTCCTGGTGTTAGTTGGACTATAACCTGGTGTTGTGTGATTTTTAACTATATTCAACTGTAACCTTCAAAACATAAGTGGACATACGTATATGTTCAAAAAGGAACTTACTTGTATGGGAATAAAGCAAGTGATAGGATTAATTTCAAAGAGCCAACATGATGAACTGAATGGTTGTATATTTCCATGACTTAATGAATCTAGTTTGAAACGCCCTTACCTCTGAGATAAAAAGTTCGGGGCTCAACTCTAGAGCTTGGGTAAAATCAAGACACTCCAGTGGAGTGCTGCATTGCCAGAGATGCTGGGTTGACTTTACCCATTCTGTGGTGGTGCTTTCTCATGAAATTCAGGCAGATATCTGCCATAGCTCATGCCAACTTTTCTCATGCAATTCTCTGCTGTACAGCTCATTAACCATGAACACAAATCATGGAATTGTGTGGCACGACAGGCCAAGTTAAAAGAAATGCCCAGCAGTGCAGAGGAAGGTGACTGGTCTTCAGCACTCCACAAGGTTAAGTGGCACCATCTTCTTCCGTAACCTACAGAGTCGCCACTGTACACTCTAACTCTGCTACTGTGCACACCTCTCACCAAGCCTCATGGATTACATTACTTACTATTGCATACAGCATGTCCACTCAATGGTGCTCGGCTATCTCATCATCCCAAAAACTACTGATCCTTCCTCTTTTTGGTGCTTAGTCACTCAATGGAATCATCTTGACACTTGTTTTGATCCTGCATTAACACTAACAGCTTTCCCATCCACTTCCTTCATTCAACCTTCCCTTTGGTTCATTAAGAATAGGCTCATGACTGTACAGAGAGGGCAATGCTGAGATATCATATACTAAGTGAAGCCTTAAATGCCATCCAACCTCAGTACCATGTGATGTGAGTGTCCTGTCTCACTGACTGCTACTTTCTCCTTGTAATGGTAGGGACAGACTCTAAGATGGGATCAGCCAAAGGTCCCATGCATATAATCATATGAATAAGTAAACACTTATTCATCAACAACGTAGTTCAAGGAGTGCAGAAATGAACAGGTGCAATAAAATATTATTCTGGATTGCTGGTGCTGGAAGAGCACAGCAGTTCAGGCAGCATCCAAGGAGCAGCGAAATCGACGTTTCAGGCAAAAGCCCTTCATCAGGAATAAAGGCAGTGAGCCTGAAGCGTGGAACTCCCCCTCCCACTCTGCAGAGGACATGGAGGTCCTGGGCCTCCTTCACCGCCGCTCCCTCACCACCAGATGCCTGGAGGAAGAACGCCTCATCTTCCGCCTCGGAACACTTCAACCCCAGGGCATCAATTTATCTCTCCATGCTTCAGGCTCACTGCCTTTATTCCTGATGAAGGGCTTTTGCCCGAAACGTCAATTTCGCTGCTCCTTGGATGCTGCCTGAGCTGCTGTGCTCTTCCAGCATCTCTAATCCAGAATCTGGTTTCCAGCATCTGCAGTCATTGTTTTTACCGCAACAAAATATTACACAATGAAAGAATGGCCAAAATCTGTTCATTCCTCTGGAGCACGGGTCGCAATGAATTTCAGTCTGGCCTCTCACAGTTATGGTGTATTGTCCTGACATGGTCTCTTGTGTATCCCTCCCTGTCAATGCCCTTGATCCTCATCGTCATGAGAATTGTTCTTAATCCCTACTTCCTCTGTATTCAGAAGTTCCTCCCTGACCTCATTAAGTCCAGTTGTAGCGGAAGAAACATGCTCCGGTGATGTGGCACACCCTTTCTGGGCTATCCTACAAGGCTCGAACAGTGTAGTCCAGGCATCGAGACATCATCTAAAGGCAATTTAAGGTCCATTTCACTATGGTCCTAGTAGAAGCATGAGCAACATTGTATCTTTGTTCAGCATCATTCTGAGAGTTTTGTAAAGGAGGTTTTAGCTGTTGTCTCCCTATTTGGCCTGAAGAACCTTGGAAAGAAGCAGGAACCTGTGAACATTATACTATGTACACAACATGTCAGCTCCAATCATGGCTGATGGAGACCTCCAAAATGTGGCATTGATGGTAAAGATGAGCAGGATATTGATGGAATGGAAGCCTTTTTTGTTGTTGAAGTTTGCAGGTTGGGAATGGGGTTCTTTTAAAGCCATGTAACTGTCGTCTACAGCAGCCTGCAGCTGGAGAAAGGCAATGATGTTGGATAATCCAATTGTCTAATCCTTGACCCTCCTCATCACAGTGTAGGACATAAACTGGTGTAGTCTGGAGAAGATGCATTTGTCAGTGAAGGATTGGGAGATACCATACTGGTCCTTGGAATGAGCTGCTGGCATATTTAGAGCTTGTCGCCTTGTGAGGCAGAGATTACTTCCAAGTACGTGTCCTGCTCCAGTTTGGTGAAAATGGCCCAGGACATTTTGGTCTCAGGCTACGCTTGGTTTTTGAGAAGTATAGATAATGACAACAAAACCATAGATTCAGGGTCTGATGAATTCCCTCTGCCTCCCTGGAACATATTCACTTCACTGCTTTCCACTCTGAAAGCTGTGTGACAGCTGCTAGAAGTTAGTGTTCAGGTTAGGTATCACATTTCCAACGCCCCTCCTCCAAGTCCCTCCTCCCTACCTTTTATCTTCTCCTGCTGAACACTCTCTGCTCATTCCTGAAGAAGGGCCTGTGCCCGAAACGTCGAATCTCCTGTTCCCTGGATGCTGCCTGACCTGCTGTGCTGTTCCAGCAATAAAGTTTCAACTTTGATCTCCAGCATCTGCAGACCTCACTTTCTCCTATTGTCTATTAGCTATTGTGGCTGTCAGATGATAAAATTTCTACTGAAAATATACACCTTCTATTTCTTTGCTTGTTTATCTGATATTCCATAGATTCATGTGATAACAAGAAAGACTTGCACGTACAGTGTATATGGTGTCTTGCATGACCAGATGTCTCAAAGTGCTTTAAAGTTATTGAAGTTTGTAAGTGTAGTTACTGTTGGGATGTAGGAAACTTAACCACCAATATGTGATCAGCAAACTGTCATAGACTGCAATGGTACAAGGAGCAGACATTCTGTTTTTTTTGTGATAATTTGACTGAGGGGTATATGTTAGCCAGGGCATAAAAAGTAAGTCTCCTTCAAAACAATGTCATGGGATTTTCTGCATGCACTCGAGAAGGCAGACTGGCCTCAGTTTTAACATCTCATCCAAAAGATTACAGTCAGAATTTTCCACTGCCTTGAATCGCATGGGAATTAGCAAGAAAGTTTAGAAAATATAAGAATGGAAAAATCATATTCTCAATATTGAGAAAAAAATTTCAATTTTTCCTTTGACAGTTGAATGAGTAATCTTAATTCCATGTATTTGCATCTCATTATTAGCTAACCTAAGTTTTACGTAGCACCTCATTTTTTCTTCCCTCTCCCCAAAAAACTAATTGGTGCCAAGTCCCAATCTGATACTGTCTTCACCACAATGTCCCTCCATGCTAGATGGAAACCGGCCCCTTCAGCACACAATTGGACATCAGCAAACTGCCAGTTTCATCATGGCTGCTTTCAGACCAACAAACAAATCACTTAAGTCCTGCCAGACCTCATTTTAGAGCTGAGGGCTACTTATATCTAGCACACTTATGTCAGGTCATTGAGCAAGCAGGGCCACATGCATCTCATGTAGCTACACAGGATGCATCTTCTGGCTCTTAGCTTACTTTCTTAGTGCTCACATTTTGCACTCTTTTGCATTGATTTTCATGGCATAGATTCTTCAGTCCTAACTCTCAACTTTTGGGCTTGCATCGATGTTCAGTGCACACATGGAGGCAGATAGCTTGTCACAGTTCAGAGCACTGAACAGTCAAGGAAATGTTTCTCCATACAGCATCATGCTACATCAATGCCAGACCTTCAGCATGTGCCAGTAGCTTACGCAGTAAAAGCGTTCTATGTGCTTCAACCAACTGATCACGTCTGAACGTCCTCAGTGGAGTAAAGGGAAACTATGTTCAGCAGGGGGTGCTGCCTCAATCAGTGAAGGAGTTTGTCCGATTATATTCCAGGGGTTGGCAACAGTCAATCAGATGCTGGTCTGACAGTAATCCAGGAATCAGTGTCCTTGCAGCATGGGGTGTGGGATAAATCCTGTAAGTTAAGCTAATCTGTCTGGGGATACAAAGCAGGTCAGTCAGGAACTGTGGAAATATCTGCTTGGTGGCTGGGCAGTGCTCAGCTGAGGCTGTTCTTCCAATCAGTCAAGGGGATAGGTATTAACAATCAGGGGAAGTGGTATCAGGAGCAGGGGAAGGGTGTGGGGGGAGGGGGTTTGTGATTTAACTCAGTCAGCTGGATGGCTTGCTTGCGATGCAGAGTGGCATCAACAGTGTAGATTCAATTCCCACAATGGCTGAAGTTACCAAGAAGAATCTTCAGCCTTTCCCCTTACCTGAGGCATGCTGATCCTTAGGTTAAATCACTACCAGTCATCCCTCTAGTAAGAGACCAGCCCTATGGTCTGGTAGGACCATGGCGACTTTATCTAATGGGGGTAGTCAAGAGAGTTCTGGAAAAGTGGGATGCTCACTCCTGTGGTTAGGGTTCATTGGACTGGATCATTGACTGAAAGATTTCAGTGAAAGCTAGCAATTCCAGATGGAAGGGTGGGATCTCATAGAACATAGGTGAGGATCGGGTAATTCCACAATTTTTAATCATGAAGCCATGAGCTTGGGCATAAATGTGGGACATTAACAGTAAACCAAGGGGTTGAGCAGTTATCAGCCTCACATGTGTCCTTTCTGGATATACAACATACATCTGCTTAAGGTTACAAAGCTCAGAATTCCTGAAGAAGGGCTCATTCCCAAAACGTCGATTCTCCTGCTCCTTGGATGCTGCGTGACCAGCTGCGCTTTTCCGGCAACACATTTTCAGCTCTGATCTCCAGCATCTGCAGTCCTCACTTTCTCCTCAGAATTCCATAGCAAGACATGAGATTGGCCTCCTTGCGAAGGCTTGAGAACACATTGTTAGTGCTTTACATGTTACTTCATAGTGATTAATGTGAAGAATCAGGAGTCTTGCTGTTCCATTTCTGACATTTCCTATAAATTATCAGTTCACATATGTGAAATGTAAGCAGCACTCAAGGGATTCCTTGTGTTTTCTATGAGGACAGCAGTGAAGAAGATGTCAATTACAATGTCATCAGTAAGTCCAACCTGAACACTAACTTCTAGACTTCTAGACTTCTAACTTCAACTAATAGACAATAGGTGCAGGAGTAGCTCATTCGGACCTTCAAGCCAGCACCACCATTCATTATGATCATGGTTGATCATCCACAATCAGTATCTTGTTCTTGCCTTATCCCCATAACTCTTGATTTCACTATTTTTAAGAGCTGTATCCATCTCTTTCTTGAAAGTATCCAGAGACTTGGCCTCCACTGCCTTCTGGGCAGAGCATTCTATATGTCCACCACTCTCTGAGTGACGAAGTTTCTCCTCAACTCTGTTCTAAATGGCCTACCCCTTATTTTTAAACTGTGTCCTCTGGTTCTAGACTCACCCATCAGTGGAAGTTTGCAGATTCTCTATATTAATGTAGCATTCTTCAGCAATTTACATTTTACATACACTGTGATGATTATCTCTTATTCTTGTGGGAACAACACTAGCTGACCAAAAGACCAGCTTGCACTTCTTTAGCAACTTTAATATAGCTGCACATTCACAGACAGCATTATTGAATGCAAGTTGACACTGAACCACATAATAAAATATTGCATCACATTTTAAGGTGTTTTAGATCAGGGCCCAGGCAGCTGAAGGCATGGTCACCAATGGTGAAGTGATTAAAATTCAGGATATCTCTGTTACAATTGTTGCAGCTCCCTCAAATTAAATAAGATTCTGAATGGGAATAAACAAGGGCAATTATTTACAAAGCTTTGTTTCTATTTGATACCCTCAATAACAATAACTTGCACTTATACAGAACCAGGAATATTGTAACAAATCACAGATCAAGGTGCTTTCTGGGAGGATTCCTTTTAAAAATTGACACTGGCTCACAAGGGGAATATCAAGAAAGGTGAGTAGATAAGTTTTAAGGTGCATCTTAAAGAGGAAAAAGTAGCGAGGTTTAGGGAAGGGATTTTCTGAGCTTAGGACCTAGGCTGCTGGTAGCATGGAGTGATAAAAATTGGGTCTATGTAACTTTGTGGAGAGGGGTATAAGCCATCAAAAGAACTTGAAAACAAGGATCAGAGTTTCAGACTTGAGTCATGGCTGATTATATGGAAATGTCAGCTCATAACACCACTGCTTATGGTGAAGGTTGCTGCCACCATCCTCTAAGTATAGGAAACTACGGAGCCTTGCTTGGTCTAGTGTGGTCAAAGCAAACTACTTCTGGGTCTAAGTAGAAGAGTCTCTTGTAGGTAACAGGATATAGTTAATTGCATGTTACCAACTAGTTACAGGCTATGATTTAGAGAAGCCAGTGTTGGATTGGGGTGTACAAAGTTAAAAATCACACAACACCAGGTTATAGTCCAACAGGTTTAATTGGAAGCACACTAGCTTTCGGAGCGACGCTCCTTCAGCAGGTGATTGTGGAGAATCCACAATCACCTCATGAAGGAGCAGCTAGTGTTTCCAATTAAACCTGTTGGACTGTAACCTGGTGTTGTGTGATTTTTAACTTTGTACACCCCAATCCAACACTGGCTTCTCCAAATCAGTTTTATGATAGACATTGTTCCAGAGATTTTGAGGAGGACCAGATGTTTGGTCTTACTCCTTCAAGGACCTATGCTGTTCTGTCCACAAGTCTTAGGACATCATTTAGAGTCGATGATGTTTATTAACATCAGTATTAACCCTTTCAAATACATGTACAACACAAACCAGTGTAGGTCAGTTAACATAGGGGTAATGGGTGAATATAAGTTTGGATACAGCTGACAGAGTTTAGATTAGCTCAAGTATACAGATTGTTATTGGCTGGCCAGGGCATAATTGGAAAAGTAATGCCTAGAAATACCATAAACACAGGTGACAATTTCAGCAGCAGATAGCTGAGGCAGCAGTGAAAGTAGGTGAGGTTACACGGGTGGAATGAGGCAGTCACAGTGATGGCAAGGAAATGGAGTCAGAAGCTCAGCTCAGGGACAAACAGGATATCAAGTTTACTAAACATCTGGTTAAGCCTAAGGCCGTTGTAAGGACAGGAATGGACTCAGTGACGAAATATGGAGTTTGCAGGGAGGCCGGGTGTTGGCCTGCCTGATATTTAGTTGCAGGAAATTCTGCTCATCTGGACTTCAGACAAATAGTGAGACAAAGCAATGTTGAAGGCGACTGACCTAAAATCTTGCAAACATTTGGACTGAGGGTGAGGAATTGAACTGCAGCTGGCTTTTATATATTGTTTCGAGTTACAACAGAATTTAAAGGAACAGCCAGTGATTCAGAATTGAGTAGTAAGACTTTATTCTTGTCATACTGGAGACTTGATGTTGTGCTTAAAACTGCTGCTATCACCGTGTGACATGGGTCTTGAGTATCTCCCAATGTAAAATTGCTATAACTTGATGATGGTGGGCAAAGTGAAAGATCATGTTTGATGGGGCCCTGTGTAAGAGTACCCTAAATTGTCAGTGCACTTGAAATCACTCAGGGAAATGGGTTTGGGGTAGGAACAATATTTCAGATCTCAATTGCAAGAGCTGAGCTCAAAGAGACAGCTGGGCTGCAAATCCTCTTACATGCTCTTTGGTGACATTAATAAAGATCCCCCTGTAATGTTCGTGGCCTGATGAAGTTAGCAGCATTTTAGTCTTTTGACATCAAGTTCCAAAAAAATGACAATAAAAAAGATTAAAGTTAATCGCAATTCTTTTCAACTTGCTTTGAAGGGGGTGCCGAATGTGACACTTCTCTTTAAGTGGGTGGGCTGCTTTAATAGTTCCCATGACGACATGTGAAGAGGCCCTGTCCAGCTCAGTGGCCACAGTAAGTCTCTATGGAGCTCAGTCTGTGTCTGGCTGCGGGACAGAGGAAGTAAAGTAATTCAAATTAATAACAGGGATCGGCAGTGTCTGATGTATCATATGTAGTGGCAAGCCACAACAACAAAAAGCCTCAGTGTTTGCCTTTTTCTCCTGCAAGCAATGTCGTTTTTGTTAGAGGATCCAAAGCACTCTTTTAACTAAGGAGTATTTGACGTGCGATCCATCTGATGTGATGTAAATTCCCAAGGTCACGTCTGCCCTTTCAGCTAGGTTTAAAAGATCTCATGCCAATATTTGAAGAAGAGCAGGAAAGTTCCCCAGTCACTTGGAAAACATTTATCCCCCAGATAGTATCAATTAATGGAAATTCTGTGGTGTAGTAGATAGCATCCTTGCCTCAGAGCCAGAAGCTCTGGGTTCAAGTCTTTGGTTGACAAGGAAGTTTCATTCATGACGTGGCCAGCCTAGTGGAGTATCAACTTCAAAATCTTTCCAACACGCACCTGTGGCAGCCGGTTAGAGTGGGGCAAATATCTGCCAGGTGATGGAAAGAAATTAGAGCCTCTGCCATCTATAATAACTGTAACAAACTTGAAAGTACATAGAAACATCAAAAATAGAGCAGGTGTAGACCATCCTGCCCTTTGAGCATGTTCGACCATTCAATATGATCATGGTTGATCATCCAAATCAGTTCTCTCTTCCTGCTTTTTCTCCATACCCTTTAATCCTTTTAGCCTAAGAACGATATCTCACTCCTTCTTGAAATGTATATTGCTGCAGGACATTGGACATCTTGGGAGTTTGGTTTGCTCCATTAGCTATGATCAGATTGGTGACAACAACGTGGTGTTTGATCCCCATTCCCATGTGGTAGATTCACAATCTCCTTCTTTGCCAAACCTTTGGTAGAGGTGGTGGTGGTGGTGGTGATGTGGTTTGAACCTTCCTTTGGGCAACGAACTGAAGAGGAATGTTAATGAAATAGATGATTTGGTGACTTATAAGATGACTACTATTTAGTTGATATCCTTAATCATGACATCACAAGGTGTTTAACAGCCAATGATGTATTTCTGAGGTGAAGTCACTATTGTATTTTAGGAAACATAGCAATCTATTTGAGCACAGCAAGCTTTGACAAAAAGTGATGTTATATAAGGTTCAGATCATCTGTTTTTATTGGAGATATGCAGTTGTACATTGTGTACTAGCTGGTTTGCCATAGTCATGTGTCATCTAGCCTTACTATTTGTGGTTTACTTTACTTTTACAGCAGCCATTAAAATCATTGCATGCAATGTAATCTCAGAAGGGGTTGACAGAGATTGAGTGAGATTTGAATGGATGTAAAAGATTCAGCTTTTAAAAAGCAGAAAATAATAATTAAAATGATGGTCAGCAACGTTGAAGTATTCACTGAGTCATGGGAATCAATTTTCCACTTTCTGCTACTGTAGACATGAAAGGAGATACGAGACAGCATTGGAATTCTTTCCCTAAAGAATTGCTGTCTCGTGGCAAAGCTATGAAATAGCTACAGAATTGAATAAAAAGTCTGACCAAGCAAAAATAGCAATCTTGTAGTGAGTGCCTGGAAGTGCTACAATCTGTATTGTATCCAATGAGAGGCAATGTTAGGGGAAAGCTATAGAGGAGACGTCAGAGGTAGGTTCTTTACGCAGAGAGTTGTGAATGCATGGAATGCGTTGCCAGCGGTTATGCTGGAAGCAGAGTCATTAGGGACATTTAAGCGACTGCGGACAGGCACATGGAGAGCAGTGAGTTGAGGGATGCATAGGTTAAGTTATTATTTTTTACATTAGGATTAAACCTTGGCACAACATCATGGGTCTAAGGGCCTATTTTGTGTTGTACTTTTCTATGTTCTATGTTCTAAATTCAGACTGATTTTGAATTCCTTGATGATATACTTTGAACCCTATATTATAGCCAGCTCAATCCTGTGAGTTTAGACATCTGAAAGATGATCTCACCAGAGATAGGATTGTCTTAGGCATAACTGATCAGGCGGTGAGAGCAGGTTTGTTGAGAGAGGAGATGCTTACTCTCAGGAAAGTGATTGACATGTGCAGGCTCTAATGTTGTTAGCCATTAGCTACAATATATTGAGGGGAGAACAGACAAGAATTTATGTTATACTGAGTGACATTCCAGGCAAAACACAAGCAGTGAGATTAAGGACCATGTCAACCAGTGCGGTGCTTGAACAAATACTAAGTTAAGCAAGCTGAGGAACTGCTTATGACACATGATATCCCAGACCAGACCATGGATAATGTTTGTCAATGACTGCCAGTGAGAATGCCTGAAAACACATTTCAGTTGTTACAGCATTCTCGACATTGTGATGAATGAAAAATGGATCTCAGTTCACTAGCAAAGAATTCAAACACTTCATAATAGATTGGTAAAGTCAACACCACAAATCATTTCCAAATCACTACCAGTAAAATGAAAAGGTTGAAGCAACAGTGAAAATTGTAATTGGAAACATAGAGAAAATAAGTAAACCCAATAGACACTTTTATAAGGCGATCCTAGTGTAGAGAGAAAGTGAGTACTGCAGATGTTGGAGAGTCAGAGTCGAAAAGTGTGGTGCTGGAAAAGCACAGCAGGTCAGGCAACATCTGAGGAGCAGGAGAGTTGACATTTTGGGCAAAAGCCCTTCATCAGGAATCCTAGAGTAGAGAAACACTCCAACTGGGAGCATTAAAAATAGTTTAATTCATATCCGAATATTGTGCCAGGTCCAAATTTTCTTGCAATAGCAAAAAAAAGGCTGCTGCCAGAAGTTGTAATAGGTGTGAGTGACAAAATCAATGTGTACAAAGTTAAAAATCACACAACACCAGGTTATAGTCCAACAGGTTTATTTGGAAGCACTAGCTTTCGAAGCTCTGCTCCTTCATCAGGTGGTTGTGGAGAAACCACCACCACCTGATGTAGGAGCAGTGCTCTGAAAGCTAGTGCTTCTAAATAAATGTGTTGGATTATAACCTGGTGTTGTGTGATTTTTAACTTTGTCCACCCCAGTCCAACACTGGCACCTTCACATCAAAATCAATGTGAAATGGCAAAAGGACAAGTTTCATTTTGATAAAACTGCCAGAGTGCAAACATTCAATACTCTCAACAAGAGTCAGTCCTCACAGCAACCTGAGACCTGTGTCACCTTGATTGTTTGCAGTGCATGTGAACAAACATATGGTATTGCATCTGCATGCATTCACATACAGCTAGAGCAGCTGTTCCTTCATTGTGGGCAGCTGAACAGGAAGATGTGATCTCACTCATGGCACAGAGTATAGCATGACCCATTAGTTTTAAAGCTCCACAATTCCCCAACAACAATACTTACCATGGCAGCAGCACTTGCCACAGCAATAACACATCCTGGAATAGGAACATTGCCCAAGAAATAAGCAGATACCAGACGAATAGCAATGACAATGTTCATGTGTACCATTAGGAGATGTGCATGAACTATAGATGATATGTGCAATGCAAATGCAGAGAAGCGTGTAAATGAGACTGACTAGAATTAACACTCGAGGGTGGAATCTTGTAGTGGTCTGAGTGGTGTGGGCTATGGCAAGATCTGTGACAGAATTAGATGAGAAGTGTGATGAGGCTTATTTCAACATCGGGGGCATCTTATTCCATCTTTTACACTTTTCACAAACAGTGTGGCGAATTTCTCTTTAGTCAGCACCACGTTGCAATTAAGCGGGATTATTGCTTCTTAACTGCCTTGTTGGTGGCCCAACTCGAACCTCATTAATATCCAACTTCCTATCTTTTTAAACTCACTAAATGAGCTAGATAGTAAAAAAAACTTGACATGGAAGCCAAAGTGGGTACTTGGCAGATTCAACTTGCTAATCCAAGTAACCTCCATGTTGACACTGGGCATTGATCTCTTAGGGCTCGCTCCAAGGGCACAGGTCGCATACGCCCCATATTCACAAACATTGACATCCAATATGTGGCAGCCTTGAAGAACTCTCATAACACTTCTGCATTTCAATGTTGCTCTATGGGAAACAACTGCACACTCAGGGAAACTTGTCCAGCAGGCTGGATCTCTGGGCTCTTCACTTCCTGTCAAAGTACAGACTCACTCTGAGAAAACCTGGATGCTGAAAGCTTTGTGTTAGCTTGTCTTGACAATTTGTGCTTTGCACCCTCAGCCAGAGATACCAGGCTCATATTAGCTCTGTCTTGCCTTGTTAGTAATGCCGACACAAAGTCAGGTTGACAGCAGTTCTCAGTCAAGTCAAGGGAGATAGCCTTCTTGCTGGCATAGTAAGGCAAGGGGAACCTCTGATATTAGTCTAAAGTTTGCACACGGTCAGTCAGCCTCTTGGGACAGTCAGAGTCAGGATGTTGCCCACATAAGAGGGGGGGAGAAGCTGAAGGTCAGGCAACCCACCACCTGACTGGACTCTTCCTGCCCTATTGTTCCTTTCAGGAATGACAGCAGGGCAGGTATTACAAGTGGTAAAAGTGAGTGGCATGACTCTGGCTGTTGGTGTAGTACGGAGCTGTCCTGATGAGGGGCTTATGCCCGAAATATTGACTCTCCTGCTCCTTTGATGCTGCCTGACTTGCTGTGCTTTTCCAGCACCACACTCTTCGAGCTGTCCTGAGTGAGTGAGTGGGCAGCACGGATGGTATGCAGGGTAAGTGGTGTCGGGGGTGGGTGAGAGTCAGAGGGAAAATATTGCAGGCTAGTGAGAATGGTAAAGCATGGGCCTTGTTGGGGGTAGGTTTGGTACTAGAGATAGGATGAGTATAGGGATCAGAAAGAAGCTGGTGGCATTTACAATGCAATGCTAGGAATTTCTCCAGGTGACTGAGACTGCTGTGACCTGGTTTGCAACTTTTGATCAGCCAGACACAGTCTGGTGTCATGGCTTCCTCTGCTGGTGCTGAGGAAAGAAGAGGTCCTATATCGTCACCACACTATTGACCACGACCCCAGGTACCTGCCTGTACAGTGGGCTGATGTTTTTCCTGTCTGTCAAGTCCGGGGCAGATGGAAGGATCTATGCAGGACAGCTCTGGACTGAGAGTGCTTGTCCAGGTGCACAATGGGTTTTTAGAGTTGGTACTGGCATAAGGGATGTTGAAGAATTTTTAAATATGCACTGAGTGGCAAATTGTTCTGGGAATGGTGTGTGATGAAATGTGGCTAGAATTAGATGTGAGGGATGCCAATCTGGGGGGAAGGGAGTAGGTCATTAATGAGGCAATATTGGTAAGATGTAGCAAGGAAGATCGCTAGGCCTCACAACGGAAATCCTACCAAAAAACTCCACATGGAAAATAATGTCAAATTTAGCCAACAGTTTTGCTAATGAATGACAATTAAGATAATTTTCTTGTATATGAAATTGGAACTACAAATGTGATTTTTTTTATTTGAAAAGATAAAGTCACTATAGTCGTACTCTCCCATTACAGAGTGACAACTGGTGGTGGTGGTTTACTTCAAGGATCAGGGGAGAAATTGAGAAAGACAATCTTTCATGATAACCTAAACTGGTGCAAGATTTGAACCTACACTCAGCCATCCAGCCAACTGAGCTAACCAACTTTTAATCTTTTGAAAAGAGGGATGTTTGAGGAAATGTAGTTGTGCAGAGTGTAATTGCTGGCATGCCACAATCTTGAAACTTCTACCTCTGCTGTAAGTGGTTCACTTTAGTTTAGTGGCTGCCATTAAGCATACTCCATGAAACAGGGATGTTGGTTAGGAGGTAAATATTGATGAGGAATTGCCATCTTGGATAGTATGTATCTCATGTGAAAGTGTCATCTCTGGCACTGCAGCACTCATCATGTTAGCCTAAATTGCCTGCTCAGTTTCTAGACTGTGTCTTGAAACCCAACCACTTTCTGACTCACAGATGAGTCTTCGAAACAACACCACCCCCCCAGTCTCTGCATTCAACGAATCATCCTTAAACAGTTCCAACCAACTCCAACTAGACCCCATTACCAAGAACATCTTCCCCTCCCCACCCCTCTCTGCTTTCCGCAAGGACCATTCCCTTTGCCAATCCTTGATTTGCGCCAATCTCCCCACCAAACCCCCCAAACATCCTTGTACCTTCCCCGCATCAAAAAAGATACAAAACCTGTTGGAAAACCACACCCCTCACCTCCATCCAAGGCTCTATCAGTCCTTCCAGGTGAGACAGAGGTTCACCTGCCTCTCCAAACTAGTTTACTGTATCCGGTGCTCCCAGAGTGATCTTCTCTACATTGGGGAGACCGAACATAAACCTAGGGAATGGTTCATCAAGTATCTCAGCCTGGCCTGCAGGGGCCGACAAGGCCATCCAGTCACCGCCCATTTCAATCCCTCTTCCTACTGCCTTTCCGACATGATCATCCTTGGCCTCGTCCATTGCCACAATGAATCAGACCGCAAATTGGAGGAACAACACCTCATCTTCCACCTGGGCAGCCTCCAGCCCGGAGGACTCATCATTGAGTTCTTCAATTTCAAATAACCTTCCTTCCCAACCCCCGATTCCCTTCCCAGTCCCTCCCCCTTCCTTCCATTTCTCTCATTGACCCTTACTTCCAGTACCAACTGGATTCATTCCTCCCATTGACCAACCAGGTTGCGCCCTCATCTGTCCCTGCCTCAGACCCTGCCCACCCACCCCCTTTATCTGCAGCTCCCCTAACACCCACCCCCTGTCCTGAAGAAGGATTACATCCAAGATGTTGACTTCTCTATCTCCTGATACTGCCTGGCTTGCTGTGTTCTTCCAGCCTCCTGCTTATCTACCAGAGATGAGTCTTGGCTGCCACATTTTCCTAGTTACAGCAATAGCTACAGAAATCCTTTGAAACACCCTGAGATTAAATAAGGCTCCACAGAAATGCATTTCCTTCTTTTAAATAGCAGGTTTATATTCTTGCCTTTCTATTTTGTTCAGTGTTTGGATATTAGATGTTGTGACTTCAATAGTCAAAATATTAATTAACATTACTTTGACTAACAAATTGGAGGGTTCTCAAGCAGTGATCAACACAAACATAAAGGGTAGGTAAACATTAAGTGATTAACTAAGATTCATTCATGGTTTTCACAAAATAATTGTCCAAGTGTCAGAAGAAAAAAAGTTTGCAGGCCTAGGGAGGAATAGCAGATGAGTGGGGCTGGGTGAGTTGTTCTTGCAGAGGACTGTCACAAGCTCTGTGGGCTGAATGTCCTCCTTCTGTGCTCTTTTTTTATTCATTCATATCCATCTCTAATTGCCCAGAGGGTAATTAAGAGTCAACCACATCACTGTGGGTCTGGCGTCACATGTAGGCCAGACCAAGTAAGGACGGCTGTTTCCTTCCCTAAAGGACATTAGTGAGCCAGATGGGCTTTTCCTGACGATCGACAAGGGATTCATGGTCATCATTAGAGTCTTAAATCCAGATTTTTATTAAATTCATATTCTATCACCGACTATGGCAGGATTCAAACCTGGGTCCCCAGAACATTACCTGGGACTCTGGATTAATAGTCCAATGATAATACCACTTGGCCATTACCTCCCCTAAACTATACCCTTCCAACCTGTTCTATTAAAGAGATGTACTCAGTCTATCTATTTGGGAACTGTTATGTGTATCACTTATCAGCGGACTGAAACCAAAGAAGTTTATTCTGGTGTCAGACTGATTGGATAAGTAGCCTTCCCAGTGGTTAATTAATGTGTTCTTCAATCTTGTGTAGAATTGTAAACATTACATTAGACAAAAAGCTTAAAATGTTAATCAAACTAGAATGAAGTAACTGTAGAGATTACAATTAGTTTATGATGTTCGGCAAGAAAATCATGATTTGATGACTGCCTGATTTATGTGGGTGTGATTTCAAGGTCTGTTTTCAATGTTTAATACAGTTAACCCTGCACTTTAGCAAAGGGGTTGATTTTCACTGCCCTTTTTTATAATTCTATAGAGTTGAGGGGGTCACTGGCAAGACCTGTCGTTCTTCCCTAATTACCTTTGAGAAAGTAGTGGTGAACAGTGATATGGATACATACGCACTTAGGAGGAGACTATCAGGATTTTGATCCAGTAATGTTGAAGAAACAGTTTTATTTAATAGTCAGGATGAATTGTGACTTGGAGAGAACCTTGCAGCTGGTAGTGTTCCCATATATCTGCTGCCCTTGTCCTTCTAGATTGTAGAGGTCACAGATTTGGAAACTGCTGCTGATATAGCCTGAATGAGTTGCTGCGGTATATCTTGTGGATGGTGCACCCTAATGTCACTGCATATCAGTGATGGAGGAAGTGAATATCGTAGGAGGTGGCTGCAACACCAATTCGTCAGGCTGCTTTGTCCTTGATGGTGTTGAGATTCTTGATTGTTTTTGGAGCTGCACTCATCCAGGCAAGTGGAGAGTATCCCATTACACTACTGATTGTGCCTTATAGGTAGTGGCTAGATGTGAGGAGTCAAAAGGCTAATTACCTGCTACAGAATTCCTAAACTCTGACATGCTCTTGTAATTACAGTTATTTATAAGGTTAGTCCAGTCCAATGTCTGGTCAATGGTAACCCCAGGATGTTGAGTAGAAGATTCAGTGATACTAATACCATTGAATGTCAAACGGAAATGGTTAGATTCTCTCTTGTGGAGGTAGTTGCCTGGCACTTGTTGGCACCAAATATTACTTTCTCAATAAATTTGACGAATGTTTCCATTTGTAGGTAACAGGGCTGGAACAGTCTTAGAATGGTGTTAGTAGCCTTCCCACCCTATTAAGACCAGTCAGTTTGGCAACCCCAATTTTGAATAGGCCTACTATTGGATGACCATGGCACCTGACTGTTTTGGTATGAAAACTGGGATTTTATGATGTACATAGGGCCCTGATTGTTACCTCAGGTCAGAATTGGCTGAGGTCTGTGCAGTGGCCATTCTAATCAAAGCCATGGGTGATAGAACCAATAAGGCCGGTTAAAGGTAAGTGTTCTAGTAGCTTTGCTGACAGCTATGTGGTCTTTCAGCTTTCAATGCCAATTTGCTTCCTACAGTTTGCCTAAATCATGAATGCAGTCAGGGGGTCTCTTCACCATGGGAGCAGACCACTGACCAGGGAGCTCCACCAATTACCTTCCCTAAGGTTCAAACTGACCCCATTTAAAAAACACATTTGTGATATGACAAATAATTTTCTACGGCATGACATGCACTCAATTACTGACTCACAAAATGTACTTAGTTTGTCATACTGTATGAGAACTTTTCAAAAGTGCGTAAAACAATTAATTACACCTCCTCCTGCATGCTATGACCTAGAAGACCCAGCCAGCTTGGTAAATGGTGACACTATGACGTCACCCTTGGTGAAACCCATTGAGGCCCACATTACATTCAATACCCTTGCCACCCTCTGTGCTACGTCCAAGTGGAGTACTGATTCATCCAGGGGATTGGTGGCTAGAGAGTGGTGATAGGTCATAATCATCAGGGAGCTTGACAAATTCCTGAATAATGCATGAGAACTTTATTGTAGGGCTAGTGAATTAGGTGTAGGGAGCCTGGAATTTCCTGTACAATAGAGCTAGCTGGATGAGGAGGTAACCATTTTCTCCCTTATCTGGTTGTTGTTTGTACACAAAACCTTCACAGTAAATGATGAAGTGAAAATCTCCACATTTTCACAGTGAATAAAAGTAAACATTTGTGGTGCTTTTTGGTACACATTGACAGGGTGAGTAAATCATGATGCATTTGATGACATACCTCATAGGTATTTATGTTTTGCTTTTTTTTAAAGGATCAATGAATGTGCAGCTAGCAACTGGACTTTTCAGCAGAGAATCTTTTCTTTGTGTGTATCATTTATTGTGTGTGGTTCATTTGCTGGCTATCCACATTGGTCACAAGAAGAATAAAGCTACTGAATTAATTTATTTTCAGATGGAAGTTTGCAATTGGGCAGCACCAACTGAACAATCCTGAGGGTTCCAATAGCTACACCAACAATCAATTTATGATAATCAGGCTCATAAGATGGCTCATTTGCACATCCTAGAAATGACATATGTCCATATGTAATAAATTGTTTTGTCTAAAGAAAAGGAATTTGTTCAATTTTTACACTTTTTTCAATTGCTTGGGAGCTTGGGGAATCTATAGTTTCCTATTGTGTTCCTTGTGGCAACACCTCAGCATTGACTAGCCAGCCAAGCAGGATCATTTTTTGCTCTTGTATAAATTTTTGAAATTGCTTGAAATTTGGTACTCTTGCATTTGTCCTGATGAGTTCAAGATAAAAATCTTTGGCAACATATATTTTATTTTAGTAATATTCAAGATCAAGCAATGTGGAAAAGATTATTTAGGTTGGGGTTGTTTACTTTTGAACACAGGAAGTTGGGGGCGTAATTTAATTGCTGCATAAAATGTTTTAGAAACACCTGCTAGCAAGACCTATTTCTCTGAGTAGCAAGGTGAATTACAAGGGACAAGATTTCACGTAATGAGTGGAAGGATCAGAGAGGAATTGAGGAGACATTCTGATCAACCAGAGGTAGGATGGAGGATGTGGTCTGAAACTCAACATGGAAGTGTGTTAAAGGCAGAAAGCTTCCTTATATGGATAAGCATTTAATATGTTGTAACTGTCAGGGCTATGAACCAAGAGTTGAAAAATAGGTTCGATTAAGTGAATCATTTTTCGACTAGCACTGATATGATGGGCCAACAATCTTCTTCTGTGCCATAAATGTTTCCAAATGTCTATTTGCTTCTGGGTTGACCAATCCTCAATATGAGATCTGAGTGTTATGGAGTCAGCTATGGATCGGTGGGTAGCACTCTCACAGTTGAGTCAGAAGGTCGAGAGCTCAAGCCTCATTTCAGAGACCTGAACACAGAATCCAGCTTAATATGCTCAGTGCAGTTAGAATGTATAGCTGTGACAAAGATGCGATCACTGAGATGAGATATTAAAATAGCATCTCATGAATGATTTCACAGAAGAACATTGGACTTTTCCCCTGTGGCCTACTCATATTTATTCCTCAATTAATTTTAAAAGTAGACAGACTGTCTGATGATTGATCTCATAAACAGTGTCCAGGAGGTTGAGAGTAGTGACCAATATCCAGAAGGTTGAGAGTAATGAGGTCAGAAATGAAGTTTCAAGGTCGCAGGAGTTCACCGGCAAGCAGGAAGGTGGTTTGAAATGCGTCTGTTTCAACGCCAGGAGCATCCGGGATAAGGTGAGTGAACTTGCAGCATGGTTTGCTACCTGGGACTTCGATGTTGTCGCCATTTCGGAGATATGGAGAGAGCAAAGATAGGAATAGTTGTTGCAGGTTCCAGGATTTGGATGTTTCAGTAAGAACAGAGAAAATGGTAATAGAGGGGAAGGTGTGGCATTGTTAGTCAAGGACAGTATTACGGTGGCAGACAGAGTATTTGATGAGGACTGAGGTAGTATGGGCTGAGGTTAGAAACAGGAAAAGAAAGGTCACCCTGTTGGGAGTTTTCTGTAGGCCTCCGAATAGTTCCAGAAATGTAGTGGATAGGATAACAAAGATGATCCTTGATAGGAGCGAGAGTGACAGGGTAGTTGTTATGGGGGACTTTAACTTTCAAAATATTGACTGGAAATACTATAGTTCGAGTACTTTAGATGGGTCAGTCTTTGTCCAATGTGTGCAGGATGCTTTCCTGACACAGTATTTAGACAAGTCAACAAGGGGTGAGGCCACAATGGATTTGGTACTGAGTAATGAACTAGCCCGGGTTTTAGATTTAGAGGTAGGTGAGTACTTTGGTGATAGTGACCACAATTCGGTTATGTTTACTTTCGCAATGGAAAGGGATAGGTATATACCACAGGGCAAGAGTTATAGCTGGGCGAAAGGCATTTATTATGGTGTGTGAAAAAGTTGCCCCTTAGGTCTCTTTTATATCTTTCCCCTCTCATCCTAAATCTATGCCGTCTAGTTCTGGACTCCCCGACCCCAGGGAAAAGACTCTGTCTGTTTACCCTATCCATTCCCCTCATAATGTTGTAAACCTCTATAAGGTCAGTTTTGCTAAAACAAGATTTTTTTTAATGAGTGACAGAAATATCTTTATTTTAAATTGAAATCAGTCTTACTTATAAATGTCTAACATGTAACAGAATAAGAGAATAAAGGACTGCAGCTACTGAAAATTTGAAACAGAAACAGAAAATGCTGCAAGTGCTCAACATATCAGGTAGCATTTCTGGAGACAGAAGTAGAGCTTTTGTGCGTCAGTCCTATGATCTGCATTAGTTTGAACAAAGGATCGCTAATTTTGATATCTCCCTAGTCAAATGCAGAGTATTTTCACCACATTTTTCTACTAATCCAAAGATAATCTCTTTTTCTTGCCCTTCAAAAGGAACATGTATAAGTCTAGGTCACTTCCGTTCTCACATCCTCACCATTGAGATAGGATAGAGATCGGGAGTGAACATAAGAACACTGAATCTTTAGAAGAGTGCATTTAGTTTAAGACCCTGCAGTAATAGCTTTACCCCTACATTCTGCTGATCCAGCACCTGTTCTAGCTGAGAATTCTAGGTGTTCTCATGAGCTTCAACAACAATAAGAATTTTCCATGACTGGTATTGTCCCAGCATTCCATCTTGTGATGCCAATGGCCAACACCACAGCCCAGACTGGAGACAGAATCTGAAATATGGTTTCTATGCACAAGACCTTGTGATCAGCAAATTAGCGAATGGAAGGGTGTATATCACATGGTCCAAGTCCAGATCACAATTAAAATAAACCAGGGGATATAGAAATGCTGCACACAATCTGTGTGATATCCAGGAAATAAGAAACTATTCTTTTGCTTCATGATACTGATGAGAGCGCTGAGGAACTATATTATCTACAGGAATAGTGCCAGAAGACTGGAGGATAGCAAATGTTGTTCCCTTATTCAAGAAGGCGAGTAGAGACAACCCTGGTAATTATAGACCAATGAGCCTTACTTCGGTTGTGGGCAAAGTTTTCGAAAGGGTTATTGGAGATAGGATTTATAATTATGTCAGAATAAGTTGATTAGGGATAGTCAACACGGTTTTGTGAAGAGTAGCTTCTTTGAGAGGGTGACCAAACAGGTGGATGAGGGTGAAGTGGTTGATGTGGTGTATATGGATTTCAGTAAGGCATTTGATACGTTTCCCCACAGTAGGCCATTGCACAAAATATGGAGGCATGGGATTGAAGGTGATTTAGTGGTTTGGATTAGAAATTGGCTAGCTGAAACAAGACAGTGGTGGTGATTGATGGGAAATGTTCATCCTGGAGTTCAGTTACTAGTGGTGAATTGCAAGGATCTGTTTTGGGGTCACTGCTGTTTGTCATTTTTATAAATGACTTGAATGAGGGCATAGAAGGATGGGTTAGTAAATTTGTGGATGATACTCAGGTCAGTGGAGTTGTGATAGTGCCAAAGAATGTTGCAGGTTACAGAGAGACATGGATAAGCTGCTGAGAGGTGGCATATGGAGCTTAATGTAGAAAAGCGTGAGGTGATTCACTTTGGAAGGATCAACAGGCATGCAGAATACTAGGCTAATGGTAAGATTAGATTAGAAATTGAACCCGGGTCTCTGGCGCTGTGAGGCAGCAGTGCTAACCACAGTGCCACCGTGCCGCCCAATTCTTGGTAGTGTAGATGAGCAGAGAGATCACTTTCCATGTACATAGATCCGTGAAAGTTGCCACCCAGGTTGATAGGTTTTTTTAAGAAGGCATACAGTATGTTAGCTTCTATTGATAGAGGGATTGAGTTTCGGAGCCATGAGGTCATGTTAAACAAAACTCTGGTGAGGCCGCATTTAGAGTATTGTGTGCAGTTCTGGTCACCGCATTGTAGGAAGGATGTGGAAGCTTTAGAAAGGGTTCAGAGGAGATTTACTAGGATGTTGCCTGGTATAGAGGGAAAGTCTTAAAGGAAAGGCTGAGGGACTTGAGGCTGTATTAGTTGGAGAGAAGAATATTGAGAGATGACTTAATTGAGACATAGTGTTAGCATTACAGTCATCTCCAGTAGGATTGTACCTGACCTGTGGGAAGGGGTGTGATTCTGTAATGATAATGTATTGAATGTCAAGGGAGGGTGGTCAGATTCTCTCTTGTTGTTAGATTATCATTGTCTGGCACTTATGTGGTGCTAACATCATTTGTTACTGTCCAAAAGCTGAAAGCTGTCTGCATCATGCTGCATGTGAGCACAGACTGCTTCATTATTTGCAGAGTTGTGAATGATGCTGCACATGCTGCAGTTATCAGTGAACAAACTCACTTTGGACTTTATAATGGAGGAAAGTAAAGAATGGATCTGTTGAAGATGCTACTATCCTGAAGGAATATTGCCCAGAGGTCCAGAGATTGAGATGATTCACCAACAAATACACCAATGTTTCTTTGTAGTATGAATTACTTCAACCATTGGAGAGTTTTTCATCTAATTGCCACAGACTCCAGTTTTGTTCATTCACATTGATGCCATTATTGGTCAAAGGCAACTCTAGCAAATGTTGGAGCTATATTGGAACAGACTGGCTAGAGACAAAGCTGGCTTGGAGCACAGGTCTTCAGTATTAACACAGGAATGTTATAAGAGTCCATTGCCTTTCCAGCATCCAGTGCATTCAGGCTATCTCTTGATATCATGTGGAGTGAATTGAATTGACTGAAAACTGACATCTGTGGTACTGAGGACCTCTGAGAGAGGCCAAGTGGATCATCCACTGGGCACTTCTGGCTGATGATGGCTCTAACTGGTTATGCCTTGCCTTTTGTAATGACTTGCTGGACTCCCCAGTTGTTGAAGATAGAGATGGTTGTGGAACCGCCTCCTCTTATTTGTTAAATTGTCCACCGCCTGAATGTGGCAGGTCGGCAGAGTTTAGATCTGATCCATTTCCTGTGGGATCATTTAACTCTGTTTATTGCATGTTGTTTCCCCTGTTGACATGCACGCAGTCCTGTTTTGTAGCTTCACCAGACTGACACCGCAATATTAGGTATGCCTGGTGCTGCTCCTGCATGTTCTCTTGCACTCATCATTGAACCAGGATTAATCTCCTGGCTTGATGCTAGAATGGCAGATATGCTGGGCATTGAGTTTGAATACAGTTCTGAATCTGCTACAGAGCCTAGTGGATACCTGGTTTTGTGTTATCAGATCTGTTTGAAATCTATCCCATTTATTGCAGTGGTAATGCCACATAACATACTAAAGGATATTGTCACTGTGACAATAAGATTTTATCTCCACAAGGATTGTGTGGTGGTTACTGTGATGGACTGATGCATCTGTGGTTCCTGGATTATTGAAGACTAGACCAAGTTGGTTCCCTCACCACCTGCCACAGACCTGTTATTTCTGTTCTGATTTGACCAGCCTGGTCATTAGTGGCATTGCTGAATAACTTGTGTTGACATACATTGAAGTACCTCACACAGAGTGCATTCTGTGCCTTTGCCAATTTCAGTGCTTCATCAAAGCGTTGTTCAACACAGAAAGGAAATTGATTAATCAGCCAAAGGGGTACAGTAGGTGACCAGTCAACACTGAGGACTCACAAGGGAGTTCCCTCCTGACTGTTTATCACCGTGCCATTATGTCCGGTGGATGTGTTCTGTCGGAGGGTCAGGATGTATCGAATTCTCTTCCATGAGCATGGCAATATCAGACTGTTGCTCGACTAATCTGGTGGGACAGCTCTCGCAATTTGACATAAACCCCCATCTTCTCTTGAAGAGGACATTGTAGGGTTAATAAGGCTGTGTGTGCTGTTGGCTGTTGGTGTTTCCAGTGTTTAGGTCAATGCCAGGTGGTCTATTCAATTATATTTCTTTTCATAGAATGATGACATTATACAATGAGCGAGGCTATTTCAGAGTCAACGCATTACTGTGGTTGGTCAGACCATATATTCTGGCACCAGGTAAAGTCAGCAGATTTCCTTCTCCAAAGGATATTAATGAACCAGGTGGGGTTTAAACTGCAGCAGGTCATACAGCATCCGAGGACCAGGAGAATTGATGTTTCGGGCAAAAGCCCTTCATCAAGGCTTATGCATGAAATGTTGATTCTCCTGCTCCTCAAATGTTGCCTGACCTGCTGTGCTTTTCCAGCACCACACTCTTGACTCTGATCTCCGGCATCTGCAGTCCTCACTTTCTCTGGGTTTTAAATTATAATTGACATTGCATTCATGGTGAACATTTGACAAAGAGTCCCCCTTATTCCAGATGTTTTAAAAATAGAATTCAATGTTCATCACTGGTAGGATTTGAACCCATGTCCTCAGGGAATTGAGCTCAGCCTCTTGATTACTAGTCCAGCTACATTAGCACAGTGCCACCACCTCCCAGTTACACTGTAGCAACATGCCAAGGTTCCTCCAATAGTACCTTCCAAACACCCAACCTCCACTATCTAGAAGGCAGCAGATACATGCAACACCACCACCTGCAAGTTCCCCTGCAAGCCATATGCCAACTTGAGTTGGACACAGAGCAATGTTTCTTCTCATCTGCTAGCACTGATGGAGGAGCTTCATCATATGGACTGCATGCATCACTTCAAGGAGGCAGCTCATCACCATCCTGCTCAAAAGCACCAAAGAATGGACATTAAGTGTTAGCCTTGTCAAAGATGACCAAAGCCTGAAACTGAATTTGAAAATCTACAAGCTCATTGCTTTCAGATCAGAGATGGTGCCAGGAAAAGAAAATTATGTCAGAACTTTACCACAGTTTGAGACTTCATGATTAGTAGCAATGTAAATGTTAAGAAATCTCTATATGGAACCTGCTTCAGAAGATTGGTTGTAAAGCAGCATGTCCACTAAACAACCTCTTTAATTGCTCCAATGGACAGGAGGTTGGACCAAGAGAGTGGTACTGGAAAAGCACAGCAGGTCAGGCAGCATCTGAGGAGCAGGAAAATCGACGTTTTGGGCAAAAGCCCTTCATCAGAAATGAGGCTGGGAGCCTCGGGGTGGAGAGATAAATGGGAGGGGTTTGGGGCTGGTGGGATTGTAGCTGAGAGTGCAATAGGTGGATGGAGGTGGAGGTAAAGGAGGTTGGACTGGCTATGAAAACTGGCACATATGCTCAGCGACATGGATTTCCTGGACATGTGATTCTCTGTGCATTTGGATCATTTAAGTGGAGAACTGATCCTTTTAATGTTCACATTTCATCTGGTCATAGAAATATTTGAACATTTTGTAATCTGGGCACAAAACCAGGCAACTGTAAAGAGAGGGAATACATGTGCAGACCAGTTTGTTTTTCTGAAAACCATCGACAAAAGAAAGAAAACAATGTTGTTTCAATTAATGATGTTGCACTGGCCTCCAGCCAATCTGAATCATGACAGTATCCGTACAATGAATGATGAAGGAGTCAAAGTGGAACATTTCAGAGAACTCCAGTCCTCAGAATGGTCAATAACCCTACTGTCAACAGATCTCAAGTTACATCAGTGTTGAAGGGCTTGATGCTGTGTTACATGTCGATGCGGTAACTGGTCCACACCACATTGTATGACCTAACAGGAAGGTTAGAAACATGTGTGCTATACAGGAAGTTTTTTTGTTGAGGCCAATGCCTCAGACTGTTCCATGTCCCCAAATGACTTAATTCAAAACAACATCTGTCTGCAAGGACATAATTCAGTTTTTGATTTGCATTCCAACTTTTTAAACTCAGTTCTGAATGTATATAGACAATGATACCTGGATATTGTTCAGCAATAGGACTCATTTAACAGGTTTCCATACAGCAACAGAACTGCACACACTGACTATCACATGTCTAGCCTGAACACATACCAGCAATAGCCTTGAACTATGTGTTGACCACTTCACTGATATTGGCAAACTCAAGTGTTTTACATGTAAGTTGGATGTTGACCCTAATGTGCCCTCAGTCATGCATCAGCATAGACAAATACCATGTCCCATCAGAAAACAGACTAAGGCACTTACTCCAGATTGACATTATTGTCCTTCATGATGAATAGAACTGACAGTTGGCAATGGATGTTGTAAAAGATAGTCCGCTGGATCGAGCTTGCCCGGCTGATAACTCAATATGGAACTTATGCTCTTGTTATTTGAATATCCAAAGCTCTCTTTGAATGGGCGGTTTGTTATGTGGATGCTGAACACATCTACAAATGGAGTTCTGAAGAAGAGTCATATCAAATTCGAAATGTAATCTCTGTTTTCTGAACAAAGATGTTGCCCGGTCTGCTGAATTCTCCAGTATTTGTTGTTTTTATTTTAAATTTTCAGCATCCACAGTATTTTGCTTTTACACAAATACTCAATGATAAGTTGTTACTTCAAACTCACTTTGACACTAGTGAGGTGTCAAAGGTGAAAATATAAAATATTGCATGTGACTGAGATTGCTTCGCTCATTGTTTGCCAATAATGTTGCTCTATGTGTGTTAGTAATCTGTTTGACCTTTTAGCGACTGATGAGTTTCCTACCTTGTCTTTTCACAAGAGAACTGTGCATAAGCCAACTAGGCTTGCATTCACGACCAGCAATTGGTGGCTTTCACTAGATGGAAACCACCAGTTATGCAACTTGCTGATAAGTGTTGTTTGGTCTGTTCAGCTGGCTTATGTGATTTCGCCCTCTCCCACGCGGTGATCTCTTTTGTCAAATTGCATAGCACAGGTAGAGTGTAGCAAGGCCAGGAATGAAGCACCAGGTCATGTGATAAATCCTAGCAAACTCCAGACCTTCTGCATGTTTGCTGATTCCACAGTGTTTGCAATGGCTTCAGCTTTCAGTGATTCAGGTGATACTCCATCACCATTGAACAGATGTCTGAAGAATTTTCTGCTGCTTTCATTGAATAAACATTTATCTTTGTTCATAGTGAGATTCCATTCTCTAAGGGGACATGCATATTGTTGTATCTCAAGTTCACTTGCAGGCTGACACTAGATGACAGTGTCAGGACTGATGGTCAGCCTGTCCTCCAGTCCTGGAAGTGTATCATCTGCTGAAGTTCATGAATTGGCTCCAAAATTGACCTTCTTAATTCAAAAAACTGTGCTTTTTAATTCCTTCTTCATTTTCATGGGAATTGGGTGTCACTGGCAAGGCCAACATTTGTTGTCCATGTCTAATTACTCTTGAACTGTATGGTTTATTTGGTCATTCAGAGGACAGTTGACACTTATTCACAGAAAATATGCTGGAGGACTCAGCAGGTCTGGTAGTATCTGTAGAGAGAGAAATTAAGTTAATGTTTTGAGTCCAGTATGACTTTTTTACACTGGACTTGAAACATTAACTCTAAGTCTATTTCTCTCCACTGATACTTCCAGAACTGCTGACTTTCTCCAGCATTCTCTGTGTTTGCCTCAGATTTCCACCATCCATAGTGTTTTGCTTTTATAATAGAATAGAAGAATCTCTACAGTGTGGAAACAGGTCTTTCAGCTCAACAAGTCCACACTGACCCTCTGAAGGGTAAACCACTCCAGACCCACTCCCCTCCCATATTACTCTACACTTACCCCTGACTAATGCACCTAACTCACACATCCCTGACCACTATGGGCAATTTAGCATGGCCAATTCACCTAACCTGCACATCTTTTGGATTGTGGGAGGAAACTGGAGCAAACCCATGCAGACATGGGAAGAATGTGCAAACTCCACACAGACAGTCGGCCAAGGCTGGAATCAAACCCAAGTCCCTGACACTGTGAGGCAGCAGTGCTAACCACTGAACCACCGTGCCGCCCACAGTGTCAAGCATATTATGGTCATCAGTGCCACCGACCTGCTAAGGATGACAGATTTTCTGAAGATTTTAGTGAAGCAGAATTCTGACATTTGATAATAGTTTCACAGTCACCATCACTGAGCCTTGCCTTCAATTTTAAATATTTACATTAATTAAATGAACACCAACTGCCATTGAGGTTGTTTGAACGATATCCTGAGAATCTTAATTAGCCTGGATCTTGAAATTATTAATCCAATGACATTACCACTGAGCCCCCACTGATTACAGAGGTAATTACCAGTGGATGGAGAATACTGTAGGATACCTTGTTTCTTCTTCAAACTTGACATGATGGTAACCTGCATTGAGGTCAAGTTTAGCAAAGTATTTAGCACCATTCACTTTTTCTATGATTTGGAGATGCCAGTGTTGGACTGGGGTGTACAAAGTTAAAAATCACACAACACCAGATTATAGTCTAACAGGCTTAATTGGAAGCACTAGCTTTCGGAGCGCTGCTCCTTATCACCTGATGAAGGAGCAGCGCTCTGAAAGCTAGTGCTTCCAATTAAACCTGTTGGACTATAACCTGGTGTTGTGTGATCTTTCACTTTTTCTATGACTTGATTGATTATCAGCATCAAACGTTTTTCTTGTGTGGAGAAAGTGAGGAAGTGCTGGAGATCACAGTCAAACAGTGTGGTGCTGGAAAAGCACAGCAGGTCAGGCGGCATCTGAGGAGCAGGAGAATCAATGTTTCAGGCATAAGCCCTTCATCAGGAATGAGGCTTGTGGTTCAAGGTGGCTCAGAGATAAATGGAAGGGAGTGGAGCTGCGGGGAAGGTAGCTGAGTATCTATGTAGGTAATTGTGGGGGGTGAAAGTGATAGGTCGGAGAGGAGGGTGGAGCAGATAGGTGGGAAAGAAGATGGACAGGTCGGACCATTCAAGAGGGTGTTACCAAGTTGGAAAATTGGAACTGAGATAGGGTGGGGAGAGGGGAAATGAGGAAACTGGTGAAATCCACATTGATCCCATGTAGTTGGAGGGTCCTAAGGTGGAATATGAGGTGTTCTTCCTCCTGACGCCTGGTGGTTTGGGTTTGGCAATGGAGGAGGCCCAGGACCTGCATGTTCTTGGTGGAATGGGAAGGGGGAGTTAAAGTGTTCGGCCATGGGGCGGTGAGGTTGATTGGTGCGGGTGTCCCAGAGATGTTCACTGAAATGATCTGCAAGTTGGCATCCTCTCTCCCCAATGCACAGGCGATCGTATCGGGTGCAACGGATGCAGTAGATGATGTATGTGGAAGTACAGGTAAATTTCTGTCAGATGTGGAAGGATCCTTTGGGAACTTGGACGGAGGTGAGGGGGGAGATGTGGGTGCAGGTTTTGCACTTCTTGCAATGGCAGAGGAAGGTGCCAGGAGGGGAGGGTGTGTTGACAAGGAAGTCGCAGAGGGAAATCTATCTCTAGTGGTGGGGTCTGTTTGTCGGTGGTGGAAATGGCAGAGGATGATGTGGTGTATCTGGAGGTAGGTGGGGTGAAGGTGAGGACCGAGGGCTCCATCCTTTTTGTGGTTGGAAGTGTGGGGTTCAAGGGCGCAGGTGCAGAAAGAAAAGGAGATGCTCTGGAGGGCATTCGACCACATGGGAGGGGATTTTTCTTGTGTGGGTTGGTTTGGTAACTGCAGACTCTAATCTGACTCTTGCTCTCAAGTTTCCTCATGATGTGTATGATGAGATCAAAAGAATGTGATCATCCTCAACTTTCTCAAGCATGTCATGCTCAAGTAAGTGTGATCATTTTTTGTTTTCTTTTTAATTTAATTTGACTTGATTGTAAGATATCTAAGAATAAGATCCACTGTAAACAGTTCACAAGGAGTTGTCACACTGTGGCTCCACTTTTCTGACATGAAATGGTATTCAACCATACTGCTGCATGGCTGAAAGTACATTAGAGTTTACATGCAGCTTGCATCTAAAATGCTTGAATTTGCCAACACCAGTGAACTGGTCAGCACACAATTCAAGACTGTTGTTAGTATGTGTAAGAGCCAGGTATGTGGCAGCAATCAGGTACACATCTATCATTGTGTGGAAACTGATAAATGTGTCATGTTCTGTAAGCATAACATAGAATATAGCATTCATTCTGATATCTTTGAATGAATCTGGTGTATCAAAAGTCCCAAAAGTTTCAGTGGTTTGTTTTTATTGTATTCCCTGTATTGCAGTGAATGTGGTAGTTCGGAAACAAAAATAGGAATTGCTGGAAAAACTCGGCAGCCTGGCAGCATCTGTGGAGAGGAAGCAGAGTTAATGTTTTAGGTCCTTCATTCTTCAGAACAGAACCTGCTTTTTTGTGGTTGTTCTGAAGTTTGTTGAACATTTTATCTCCCATGACATTGACAGATGCTCCTATCACAATGTGAACATCCATTTCTGAGCAGCCAGTGATCATTGCCACATATGGTGGGGTTTACAGTGTTCCAAAGAGGGTACAAAGGTGTTATCAGGGAAATCCCCTCGACACTGGCTTGACTCTCACCCATTTGCTGTGGTACATATATGTGATAGCCTTCTGTTTGTATTGATCTTTGTATTCGGGTTCACTGCTGAGTGACAAATGCAAAAAAAGTTACGGAGTTCTCTACAATCTTTACATTGTTTACCAGAGGCAGGACACTCTATCTGGTGTGGAGAAGCACAGTCACAGTGGAAATATCATTTGGAAGAGTCAAAGTCTGTTTATGAGATGCAAGTTGTTGCTTTGTAGGGGTTTCCTTGCACATGAGCAATAAAGCGTTTGCAGGAGTTGAAGTTGGATGCTTTGGTTACTGTTAGCACCTCAACCTCAAAATCTCTGAACTCAAAAAGCGATTGTCACCTTGCTAACTCCAGAGGCTCTGGCACCTTTCTGTATTTCTTGACTGTTTTAGGACATAGTTCACTACAGAACTTTTGATTATGATTAGATTCCCTACAGTATGGAAACAGGCCCTTTGGCCCAACAAGTCCACACCACTCCTATGAAGAGTAACCCACCTAGACCCACTCTTCTAACCTACATTTACTCCTGACTAATGCACCGAACACTATAGGCAATTTAGCATGGCCAATTCACCTAACCTGTACATCTTTTGGATTGTGGGAGGAAACCGGAGCACCCAGAGGAAACCCACGCAGACATGGGGAGAAAGTGCAGACTCCACATAGACAGGCTATCTATGATTATTTCTGACATGTTCTACACCACTGAAATCACATTTGTTTGCTAATGCATTACCGTAACTGGGTTCTGCCTACCTGTGATGGAAGAGGGCTAGGAACCACGTTATTAAAAACTGATCAAGACTTATTAATTATTTACTGTATTCTCAAGGTAGTCAGATATAGGATTCATCAAAACCTTCCTGAAGTTTCTGCTGCATGTGATCTGATATAATCTGCTATCAGTGATGATGCACTGATTAGCATAACAGATGCTGGAGTAGGCCATTCGGGCCTTTGAGCCTGTACCACGATTCAATATGATCACAGCTGATCACGTAATTTCAGTATCTCATTCTCGCATTCTCTTCATACCCCTGCATCCCTTTAGCTGCAACGGTCACGTCCAGCTCCCTCTTGAATATCTCTAACAATGCCTCCCCAAATTATTTATTTCTATCCGTAACCTTTTTACCTTTTCTTGCTATTCCCATTTCCACACTCTCTGCCCCATTTCTTTTTACAGAGATGTCAATCCAAGCTGTATTCTCAGCTCTTGCGTATAATGTGTAGGGCATTTTTTTTGGAAGATGCCAACATTAGCAGGCTCAGATTTCTGCTTCTTAATCCCTGTGAAATGACGATGGACAAATTTTCGTCTTCTCTGCTTTCCTTTTACTTGTGTAATGTGGAAAGGCTATGCTGTTAGGAGGTGGCAATGCATATTTCACTGGACCAGTAAGTAAGAACCACAGACAAATACTTCTAGGGGAGCTGGGAGATCAGATTCATAAACAGTGGCAGAGTGTATGGAATCAGCAGCTTCACAAAGAGAAGAGCAGACCCCCATGAGAAGGGCAGCAACAGCTGGAGATAAAACCCAGTGACGGAAAGCCCCCTTAAACTTATTGCTATCTACAAAAGCCTAGGAAACCAGGTAAGTGATTGGTGGGTATTTGTTTGGTGTCTCTTCTTTGACTTGCCAAGTAATTTAAATCAGGAAATTTATTATAGTTGAAGAGCAAAATTAAGACGTTCAGTTTGATAATATCTAACTTCCAACTGGCCAACACCAGTACATCTGCTGCAAGTATTGGCTGCTGAAGGCTCAGATTTGATAATCTGGTACTGGAACTATGGACACTGCAATATGTCAGGGAGGGTAAGAGGTACCTGGACAGGAGGCAGTCGCGTCCCTTACATTAATTATATCATATTTGTTTTGTGGTCATGGACATGAGGGTGTGACTGTGAGTGAGGCAGTTATGGATATCCAGAGTTAGCTTTGGAAGAGCCTCAGCCAGGGTTTTGGCCAGCTAGTCTGAGCTTCTACCCACTGTTGTGAAAGAGGGAACAGACTGCAGAAAGGATGAATGAACCGACTACAGAACTGTAGTCCAGACTCATTCAACTATGGGGGGTTAGTGGTGGTGTTGAAGTGAAACCGCAAATGTGGTGTTGATAAGGGATAGCCTAGTTAGAGACCAGATTTTGCTTTCTGCAGCAAAAATAGAGAGGCCCAATGTCTGTGTTGCCTATGTGATGCCAAGGTAGGCATTTAAGAGGGCACTGGATGATTATTTGAAGAGAAATGTTGTGCATGAGTGTGGGAATGAAGCAGGAAATTGGCAGTAGTTAATGATACTCACATGAACAGTGAGGACAGGCAAGATGGGCTGAATGTCCTCCTTCTGTGCAGTAACAATTCTATTATTCTGTGACATCTCTTTCTGGGCTGGAGTGGAACTTGGGGAATGGGAAGGGAAGGATCCAATTGGCATATTCCATATAGATACCAATACCTAGGTAACAATAATAAAGAGGTTCTGCTGAAGAATTATGAGTAGTTGAGGCCAAATTAAAAAGCTGAACTACAAAGGTAAGGATTTCCAGAGCCACATGCAAATTAGCATCAAGTAAAGAAGATTAGTGAGGTAAATGCATGGCTCAAAGTTTGGTTTGGGAGAAATGGGTTCCGGTTAATGGGGCACTGGGAGCAGTACTGGGAGAAAAAGAGTACTGTGCCTTTGGGTCATGCTGGGGCCAGTGCCCTGGCAAATTATATGACTAAGGTTGGAGACAGGGGCTTTAACCTATATTAGCAGGTGGGAGTGTTCTACTGAAGGAATGTTTAAAAATCAAAAATAAGCAAAAGAGCAGAAATGCATGGCAAAATGGTAAAAGATGTACGAAGAGGAGGGTAGCAGAAATTAGAATTAGAACAAGTAATGGTAAAAAGTCAAATCTTAAGACACTTTATCTGAATGGAAGCAGCATTTGTAACAAGCTAGGTGACTGCACAGCACAAATGGAATACATGTATATAACTTGATAGTTGTTGCAGAGACATGGCTGCAGGGTGATCAGGACTGGGAACTTGATATTAAAGGGTATTCAATAATCTGGATGAATCAAGAAAATGGAGAGGAAATGGGGTAGTTTCATTAATGAAGGAAGTTATCAGTAGTGGGGAGTAGTGATATAAGTGCAATAGATCATGTCATGGAATTGGTTTGGGTGGAATGGATGCCACTATGTAAGACAAAATCTAAATAGGAAATAATGGACGCCTATAAGAAGGGCACTACATTTGGCAAGGATGATTTTAATCTACATTTTGATTGGATAAATCAGATGAGCAAGTACAACATAAAAGAAAAGGTTGTAGAGTACATTAGGGATTGTTTGTTAGAGCAGTACACTGCTGAGTCTACCTAGGAAAGGCTATTTTAGATCTAGTAATGTGTAATGAGGTAGAATCACTAAAAGATCTTGCAGTTAAGGGGTAACAGTCATAACATTGTAAAATTTTAATTTCAGTTTTGAGGGGGAGCAACTCGGGTCTCAAACCAATGCCCTCAACTTAAATAAAGGCAACTACAAAAATATGAAAAAATTGTTGTCTAAAGTGGGCTGGGAACATAGACTAAGGGAAAAAAATGAGTAATGAAACTTTTAAGCAGATATTCCATAATGCTCAGCAAAATATTACTCTGGTCAATGAAAAGGACTCCATGAGAAGGATGAACCACCAATGGGAGTTAAGAAAGTCAATTAAAGACAGAATCCAACCAAAACAATGGCATATAAGATAGTGAAAACTAATTGTAGGCGAGAGAAATGAGATTTTAGGAACTAGCAGTTGATGACTGAAAAGCTAATAAACAGGGAGAAAATTGATAACAGAATTAAATTGGCAAGAAATATAAAAACAAACAGTAAGAACTTCTGCAGGTATATAAAAAGAGAGTAGCTAAAGTGTGGAGGATGCTACTTGGAAATTAATAACAGGGAACAGGGAAATAACAGATATTTTAAATTATATTTTGCATCAGTGTTCATGGCAGAGGACACTATAAATATCCCAAAGATAGGAAATCAGCAGGGTGCTAGTAGCAGGGAAGATCTTGTAACAGTTTCTATCTGAGGGACAAAATATTTGACCATCTAAAGGGACTAAAGGCAGAGAAATCAGAGGGACCTGATACAGAAGTATTGGAGGCATTGGTTGAAATATTTCAGAAAACATTGGATTCTGTGAAAGTTCCAGCAGATTGCAAAACCATTGATGTAACACTTATCATCAAGAAAGGAGAGATTCAGAGAGCAGAAAACCCCAGGCCATTGAGCATAAATATTCTTCAGTAGAAAAGTATTAGAGCTCATTATTAAGGAAGAAATACGAGGACACTGTCATAGCTGCAAAGACCTCCTCCCTAACATTTTGGGGGCTACTGCCAAAATTGGGAGAGCTGTCTCACAGACTAGTCAAGCACTAGACTGATATTGTCATACTCATGGAATCATACTTTACACAACAACATCCCAAACAACATCATCATTCCATCGGCTGGACAGATCAAGCAGATTAGATTTATTATCTGGTATAGATTAGTTTATTGTCACATGTACCGAATACAATGAAAAGTATTGTTTTGCTTGCTAGTCACAGTCTCCCCACTCTCCAATGCCATTTGGTACTCTGATTGTATTGCATGAAATTCTAGCAATAGCTTTGGTATGTTTTGTTCAGTAGTCCATCTTTATTGTTTTCTTCTCTCTGTGTGGTTGTTTGTCTAATGTTAGTTCCCCCTCCTCATCTGATGCCCGTCTAGACTCTGCTGTTGGACGTCAATCGGGGTCTTGGTTCTGGGCTCCTCTTCCAGCGTCGGTGGGGCATGGCCTCTTACAGGTGGACATCAGGAGGCGGTTGATTAAAACTGGCAATCCCGGCTTGCCATCTGCTGTTCTGGTCAGCAATACTCCAATAGTTTACTTTACAGTTCATAAATACGAGCAGAGGAGAACATTGGAAAAGCCGTGTTTATGCACAGATTAGAAGGAACATTAGCATTGAACAAGTATACAGTTGGAATGAACTGCGCTGTATCTTCAAAATTTGCTCTAGACCCCATGAAGCCTCATGGGATCAGGTCAAGCTTGGGCCAGGAAACTCCCTACTGATTACTATGTACTGTTCTCTTTCAGCTGATGACTCTGTGCTCTTTCATGTTGAACAACTATGGAGGATGCACTGAGAGTGACAAGGGTGAAAAACGTACTCTAGGTTGGGAATTTTAATGTCCACCAACAAGAGTGTTTTGGCAGCACCACTACTGATCGAGCTGGTCAGGTTTGAAAGGGACTGTGACAGGTGATGAGGAAACCAATAAGAGGGAACAACATACTTCATCGTCACCAATCTGCCTGCACAGGTTTCAGTATCAGTAAAAATGATGACCGTAAGTTCTCATGGAGACAAGGTACTGCCTTCACATTGAAGACATCTTACATGTGTGAACTATCATCATGCTAAATGGGACAGAGTTTGAACAGATCGAGCAGCTCAAGATTGGGCATCCATGAGGTGCTGTGGACCATCAACAGCAGCAGAACCATGCTTCAGCACAAACTGCAACCTCATGGCCTGGCATATCCCCATCTCAACCATTACCATCCAGCAGCAGATCGACCCTGGTTCAATGGAGAGTGCAGAGGATATGTCAGAAGCAGCACCAGATTTACTTAAACCTGATTAAATGACAAAGCAGGACTATTTGCATGCCAAGCAGCTTAAGCGGCAAGTGATAGAGATGAGCGATTCCACAGCCAATAGATCATATCTAAACTCTGAAGTCTTGCCAAATCCAAATCTCTGAAGAAGGAGATGGCTCCACAAATAATCCCATCCTCAATGTTGGAAGAGCCCAGCACATCAGCGCAAAAGATAAGGCTGAAGCATTTGAAACAATCTACAGCCAGAAATATCGAGTGGATGATCCATTTCAGCCTGCTTTAATGTCCCCAGTGTTAGATGCTAGTCTTCAGCCACATGATATAAAGAAATGGCTGGAGACCCTGGATACTGCAAAGGTCGTGGGCCATGACAATGTTCCAGCCAGTACTGAAAGCCTGTGCTCCAGAACTTGCTGCTCTCCTAGCCAAGCTGTTCCAGTACAGATACAACACTGGCATCTACTCGCCAATGTTGATAACTGCCCTGGTATGTCCTCTACTAAAAAAGCAGGACAACTCCAACCTAGCCAATTATCACTCCATCAGTCTACTCTTGATCATCCGCAAAGCGTTAGAACTTGTCATCAACAGTGTAATCAAGCAGCACCTGCTCAGTGACACCCAGTTTGGGTTCTGCCAGGGCCCCTCAGCTTCTGACCTCATTACAATCTCGTTTCAAACGTGAACAAAAGACCTGAATTCCACAGGCGAGGTGAGAGTGACAGCAGTTGACATCAAGGCTGCATTTGACAAGTCTGACATCAAGGAGCCCCGGCAAAGCTAGAGTCAATGGCGATCAGAAAGAAAACAGTTTGTTGGTTGAAGTCTTAAAAAGCTCAAATGAAGATGGCTGTGGTTGTTGGAAGTCCGTTATTTCAGCTTAGAACATCTCTTCAGGAGTTCCTCAATGTAAACTTTCTAATCAAACTATTCAGAGATGTTGTCATGCACTTTTGAAGCAGGTGGGACTTGAACCCAGACCTCCTGGCTCAGAGATAGAGCCACAAGAACCTCAGGTCCTCAGTGTAGATACTTTCTGATCAACCTGTTCAGAGATGTTATGAGACACCTCGAGGACGTGAACCTGGGCCTCCTAGTTCAAAGCTAGAGACACTACCTATAAGAGCTCCACAGTTCCTCAGTGTAATGTCCTCAGCTCAACTATCTTCAGCTGCTTCATCAATGATCTTCCTCTAACATAAATGGGGATGTTCACAGCTGGTTGCACAGTGATCAGCATTCATAACTCTTCAGTTACTGAAGCAGCGAGATCTGAACAACATCCCACTTGCCTGGATGGGTGCAGCTCCAACAAAATTCAAGAAGCTTGACACCATCCAGAATAAAATAGCCCACTTGATTATCACCACATCCATAAACATCCACTTCTTCTACCACCAACACCAAGTTAAATCAGGGTGTACCATCTACAAGGTCCACTGTAGAAACTCATCAAGACTCTTAAGACAGCACCTTCCAAGCCCATGACCACTTCCACCTAGAAGGTCAAGGGCACCAGATACAAGGGAATGCCACCACGTGGAAGTTCCCTTCAAAGGCTCTTACCATCCTGACTTGGAAATATATTACCTTTCCTTCACTGTCACTGGTCAAAATCATGGGATTCCCTCCATGAGCGCATTGTGGGTCAACCTACAGCACATGGACTGTGGTGGTTCAAGAAGGCAGCTCATCACCACCTTCTCCAAGGCAACTAGGAATGGGCAATAAATGCTGGGGCTAGACAGCGACATCCATGTCCCATAAGTCAAATTTAAAATATGAATATTGCCTCAAGATAAATGCGTCATGTCAGCAGCCAAGAAAGTAGATATAGCCAAGTTTGGTTTGGAGAACATTAATGATTAGACAATGCCACAAATTAACTGCATTTATGAATCATGATTGATTCCTGCTAAGAATAGAGGAACATTAAGACCTGAACAGGCTTATGAGCATTTTTCTTGATTTGATTGCCCATGACATTGGGAAAAATCCTTCATTTAGTATTATAATATTCATTAGCTTTCTGCTGTATAGACAGAAAATGAGATTCATTGCTACCCTTGCAGTTCTGCATCACTCAAGAGATTGAAAGATCAAAATAAAATGGCGTGAAAGGCAATTTCATCAGCTGCTAGTGGATTCAATACCAAGGCCCTGGTGTGTGACAGTGTGACTGGGACACTACAAAAAAGGACAACATCTAGGTATGATCCAAATTCATAAAGTTGGAGAAACTCAACAGGTTTGGCAGCATCCATGGGTAGAAAGTGTTTCAAGTTCTGAAGAAGTGATACCTGATTCAAAACTCTGTTTTGGTGTTTGCTTTAGATTTCCAGCATCTGCAATATTTTGATTTTATCTAAGTTTGGTCTCTGCAGTTAACTGAAGAAGGACAAGGTCCAGTCATCTCCAGACCCAAGACACACAATAAACACTATCAATATCCAGCTACACGAGTGATTGTAAGTTACAGCCAAATGGTACAGGAGTTTCTACAGTTAGTTTGTTGGTTCAATAAATTGACAAATTTAAGGTTGAGATTAGAGTGGTGCTGGAATATTTCCTAATGAAGGGCTTTTTCCCAAAATGTAGATTTTCCTACTCCTTGGATGCTGCCTGACCTGCTGTGCTTTTCCAGCACCACTCAGATCTTGACTCTGATCTCCAGCATCTGCAGTCCTCACTTTCGCCAAATTTAAGGTTGAGCCTAACCCTGTTGGTCACATATATTTTGTTCTCATAGTTCTGGGATTCAAAAACCACTGTAAAAGGAGGGGTGGAGCATTATCTCTTACACAATAGGTATAGTTAACCAGGGCCTAGGCTTTGGAGAAGACTGCAATATCCAGACTCCTTTGTAACTGTTTCTGATTGTCGATGTGAAACATGCTAAAAATACACATTCCAGCAAACCCAGCTTCAGTTGTTTGTTTCATGTAAGTACAAACTGTGGATTGAATTTTATTGCTGATATCTCTGAGGCAGCCCAAAAGATGCTGGAGACAAAGGCATTGAAGCCTGTAATATCCAATAAAGGCAACATGCAGTGCCAGGTCTGGAAGTGGGTTGCAAGTTTTGCTGAGGAGGGGCCATGATAGCATCACTGGAATAGTGAAGGCTCATTTGCACTGCTTCTCTCAAATGTACAGTACGGAAACTTGAGACACGTTCGAGGGCAAAATTCAGTGGAGTTCATTGGGAATCTGAGAGAGACCAGTCCAAACATTTTCTCATTGACAAGGGACTAGAACGGTGGAGCACCAAAGGGATTCAGAGTTTACAGACACAAATCACTTAAAGCCAGCGCACGGCTACAAGAGGTTACCAAAGAGGCTAATTGAATGTTGGATATTATACTGGGAGTGTTAGAAGCCCGAAAGTGGGGATTCCACCTGGAGTATCAGGAAAGATGTTGGCCTCGGTGGGAGGGGGTGTCACTGCTTGATACCAGGGTTAGCAATGAGGCAAATTGATTAAATTGGTTTGAATTCCTTTAGTTCAGATGTGATCTTAACAAGGTGACTAACAAGATAAAGGAATTTGATGGGATTAGATAGAGAGAAAATATTTCTTCTGGTGAGGAAATCGAGAACAAGAGGTCATAGTTTAAATGCTAGATTCAGGACAATTAGGAGTGAAGTCAGGAAACACTATTTTATACAAAGGCTCACATAGAAATCTAGCATTTTTCCTGCACCCAAGTCTCACTCCGGATATCATGGATGCTAGGGATCAATTGAAATGTCCAAGGCCAATACATGTAGATTAGGTGAAGATACTCAGGAATAAAGTGCGAAGTTGGGTGAATAGAGAGAGATTGGTGAAAAGAGAGATCAGGAGGCAGTAATGTGGGAACATTGGGCAGAGTAAAGAGGGAGCGATCAGAGCACAGGTGTACAGATCAGGCAAAAAGCAGGAAAAGAGCGATTGCAAACAGTCAGAAAAATTGGAGGCAGACAACAGGATTGTGGCAGGAAGAAGATGTAGAAGCATGGGCAGAGAGAGTCAGAGATATTCTGGCATAACCAGGGCAGTTAGATCACACAGGGACAAATCCAGAGAGAAAGATTGAGGCAGCGAGAGGTTGGAAGCAGGCAAATTAGGCACAAAGTGAGAGATGGGAGGCAATGGGTTTGGGGACACAGAGATCTGAAAAGAGCGAGCAATGAGTGCAAGGTGCAGCATGAGACATTGGAAGCATGCAGTAAGAGAGAGAGGGAGAGAGAATCTGGAGAGCACAATAGCTGAGGGAACATGGTGAGAGAATGGAGGAACTGAAAGAGACAAGTTAGTAGGGCACTGAGAGAAATTGTAAATGGGAAAAGCTGGGGTGACAGGGCTATGGACAACTGAGATTGGGGCAGCAAGCAGTTTGACAAAGATAAACTTTCTTTTACTAAAAGCGCTCATAGCTCAGGAGCTTCTAGGTTTTATTTTGAAGCTGTTTCCTGTTGCTGATTTTCTAGTTGTATAAGAAGTAAAGTTTGTTACTTCTTTAGCCTTGACCTCTGGCTCAGCTATCAGTTATAAACAACAGTCCTTTGCTCTCTCCCTCTCTTCATGCTTGTTGCTATGGGCACAGATCCCTGACTATAAAAAAAAATTAAATGAAGTTGCTGGTCTGCAATCATCTTGATTTGGTTGTCCAAGAATTTTTACCAAATTATGATGCAAGGCCCTCAATAACAAGATGAATGATTGAGAGCACACAGGGTTTGGGACTTCAGTCTGGAGGCGGGGATTGAGAAAGCAAATTAAGAGTGAAGTTTAAAGACAGGTTTAGAGAGAGTCAGAGATGGGAAGGGGATGAGGAAGAGAGAAGGAACCAGCACAGATAGAGAGAGGGAGATATTAATGGATGGGGCCGAGTGAGGAAATGAGATAGCAGGGGACGGGGAAGAGATGACAGAGATCAATGAACTGGGGATAGAGAGAAGGATTGGGGATGGGGAGAACAGAGAAATCTGGATAGGGAAAACATGGTCAAGGTCCAGGTGAGAGAAAGTGCTCAGGACCTGGGGTTAGAGAAACAAAAAGGAACAGGGCAATAAAGAAAATGAAGGATCAGAAAACAGGGAGACAGACAGAGAGAGAAAGAGAGAGAGAGGGTAGAATTGGGGAGAGAAGAATTGGGATTAGGTGGCGTGAGAGAGAGGGAGAATGATCAATGGATGGGGTAAAATGGGGAAAAAGATATCAGGGTACAGGGAAAGAAAGAGAGTTTGAGAGATTCGGGTCAAGGTGAGATTGGGGAGGCAGGACTCAGAGTCACAATGACAGGGAAAAACACAAAGATCAGGTGAAGAGAATGTTTACCTTGAGCACTCAACTGACATATCTCCTTTTTTAAAAAAAAGATAATCAACTCTCATAGTCAATCTCCCACCTTCCAACCTTTGTAAACCTGAACTCATGCCCTAACTCACAGTAAGTCCCATTCATTCATCACCCCATGCTCACTGTCTGCATTGGCACCCACTCTGACAATGTATTGATTTTATGATTATTATGCTTGTTTTCAAATCCCTCTAAGTCTTCCTCCTTGCTATCTTAATAACCTTCTCCAGCCCTCCAAGAACTCTGCCTTCCTCCAGTGTCTGAATTAGTGGTGCTGGAAGAGCACAGCAGTTCAGGCAGCATCCGAGGAGCAGTAAAATCGACGTTTCGGGCAAAAGCCCTTCATCAGGAATACAGGCAGAGAGCCTGAAGGGTGGAGAGATAAGTGAGAGTAGGCTGGGGTTGGGGAGAAAGTTGCATAGAGTACAATAGGTGAGTAGGGGAGGGGATGAAGGTGATAGGTCGGGGGAGAGGGTGGAGTGGATAGGTGGAAAAGAAGATAGGCAGGTAGGACAGGTCATGGGGACGGTGCTGAGCTGGAAGTTTGGAACTGGGATGAGGTGGGGGAAAGGGAAATGAGGAAACTGTTGAAGTCCACATTGATGCCCTGGGGTTGAAGTGTTCCGAGGCGGAAGATTAGGCGTTCTTCCTGCAGGCGTTGGGTAGTGAGGGAGCAGCGGTGAAGGAGGCCCAGGACCTCCATGTCCTCGGCAGAGTGGGAGGGGGAGTTGAAATGTTGGGCCACAGGGCAGTGTGGTTG
>NC_057731.1:5033633-5060977 GCF_004010195.1 Chiloscyllium plagiosum | reverse complement strand
GCGGAAAGGTGTGGGGAGGGAAATATATCCCTGGTGGTGGGGTCTGTTTGGAGGTGGCGGAGATGTCAGCGAATGATTTGGTTTATGCGAAGGTTGGTAGGGTGGAAGGTGAGCACCAGGGGCGTTCTGTCCTTGTTACGGTTGGAGGGGTGGGGTCTGAGGGTGGAGGTGCGGGATGTGGACGAGATGCGTTGGAGGGCATTTTTACCCACGTGGGAAGGGAAATTGCGGTCTCTAAAGAAGGAGGCCATCTGGTGTGTTCTGTGGTGGAACTTGTCCTCCTGGGAGCAGATATGGCGGAGGTGAAGGAATTGGGAATACGGGATGGCATTTTTGCAGGAGGAACGGTGGGAAGAGGTGTAATCCAGGTAGCTGTGGGAGTCAGTGGGTTGTAAAAAATGGCAGTGTCAAGTCGGTCGTCATTAATGGAGGTGGAGAGTGCCGGAAGGGGAGGAAGGTGTCAGAGATGGACCAGGTAAATTTAAGGTCAGGGTGGAAGGTCTTGGTGAAGTTGATGAATTGCTCAACCTCCTCATGGGAGCACGAGGTGGCGCCAGTGCAGTCATCAATGTAGCGGAGGAAGAGGTGGGGAGTGGTGCCAGCGTAATTACAGAAGATCGACTGTTCTATGTAGCCAACAAAGAGACAGACATAGCTGGGGCCCATACAGATGCCCATGGCTACCCCTTTAGTCTGGAGGAAGTGGGAGGATTCGAAGGAGAAATTGTTAAGGGTGAGGACCAGTTCGGCCAAACGAATGAGAGTGTCGGTGGAAGGGTACTGTTGGGGACGTCGGGAGAGGAAGAAACGGAGGGCTTGGAGACCCTGGTCATGGCGGATGGAGGTGTAGAGGGATTGGATATCCATGGTGAAGATGAGGCGTTTGGGGCCGGGGAAACGGAAGTCTTGGAGGAGGTGGACGGCGTGGGTGGTGTCTCGAATGTATGTGGGAGTTCCTGGACTAGGGGAGATAGGACAGTGTCGAGGTAGGTAGAAATTTGTTCAGTGGGGCAGGAGCATGCTGAGACAATGGTTCGGCCAGGGTGGTCAGGCTTGTGGATCTTGGGAAGGAGGTAGAACCGGGCAGTGTGGGGTTCCCGGACTATGAGGTTGGTGGCTGTGGGTGGGAGAGCTCCTGAGGTGATGAGGTTCTGTATAGTTTGGGAGATAATGGTTTGGTGATGGGGGGTGGGGTCATGGTCGAGGGGGCGGTAGGATGAGGTGTCCGCGAGTTGGCATTTGGCTTCAGTGGTGCAAAGGTCAGTGCGCCAGCCTACCACTGCGCCCCCTTTATCTGCTGGCTTGATGGTGAGGTCGGGATTGGAGCAGAGGGATTGGGGGGCTGCGCGTTGTGAGGGAGAGGGGTAGACTGGTTGAGGCGGTTAATGTCCCGGCGGCAATTGGAGATGAAGAGTCGAGGGTGGTTTTCACCTTCCTCCAGTGTGGCCACTCATCAATTTCCTACTTCCTTTACCCCACCATTGCCACCTGAGCCTTTAGTTGTTTGGGCCTAAGCTCTGGGATTCCTGAACTTAAATCTCTCTGCCTTACCCTTTCCATTAGGAGGGTTTTTGAAAATTATCTCTTTGATTTAGACTCCCTATATGACTCAAATTCTGCCTGATTATTCCTGTGAAATGTTTTGTAACAGTAGAGGCAACACCCAACTGTATGTTGCTGTTATACAGGTGGTCCCTGATTTATGGACATCCAACTTACAAATGCTCATGCTTATATGTGAAAACCATATTGATATTAATTTTGAAGATCTGACATGCAAAATGTTTGATCCTACTTATGAACAACTATTTTATATTGCACATATTGTATTGTGTTCCGACTTACAAACACACTCAAGAATGAAACAGATTTATAACCTGGGGACTGTTTGCAAAAGTGTTATATGGTCATTGCTTAGAACATTATACAAATGTAGAAAAGCAAACTAATGCGGATGCTGGAGATCTGAAAGAGAATGCTGGAGAAATTCAGCATGTCTGACAGCATCTGTGGAGAGAGACACAGTTAATGTATGAAGTCTAGTGCTGCCAGCCCTGCTGAGTTTCTGTGGTACTTTACATTTTCTGTTATGTTGTTAAAAATGCTATTTAATGTAAGTTGTTGGTACACATTGTAAGATCTGATTTCTCCTGTAATCGTGTGGAGGAGCTGGTGTTGGCTGGGGTGGACCAAGTTAAAAATCACATAACATCAGGTTATTGTCCAAATGATTTATTTGGAAGTATTAGCTTTCAGAGCGCTCTGAAAGCTAGTGCTTCCAAATAAACCATTTGGACTATAACCTGGTGTGTGATTTTTAATTTTCTCCTGTAATGGGATGATGTGAAATGAATACAACCATCTGAGTAAGGAAAGTGGTCATCACCCTCAGAATCGGGGAATGGGAGTTGTGAGGTATGGAAGGATGATATAGGGTTGGAATATAAAAGCACCGTTGTGCTACTGAGACTTTATAAAGCTCTGGTTAGGCCCCATTTGGAGTACTGTGTCCAGTTTTGGTCCCCACACCTCAGGAAGGACATACTGGCACTGGAGCGTGTCCAGCGGAGATTCACACGGATGATCCCTGGAATGGTAAGTCTAACATATGAGGAACGGCTGAGGATCCTGGGATTGTATACATTGGAGTTTAAAAGATTAAGGGGAGCCCTAATAGAAACACAAGGAATTAAGGGCTACGGGGAGAATGCGGGTAAGTGGAGTTGAAATGCCCATCAGCCATGATTGAATGGCGGAGTGGACTCGATGGGCTGAATGGCCTTACTTCCGCTCCTATGTCTTATGGTCTTATGATGGGAGATGCAGGTTCGGGGGAAGGACAGTGACTCAGCAGTAGAAATGTGTCAGGAAGGTTCCATTTGGGCAGCAATGGGAGGAGAGGACAGGGCTGCTTTTGGATATGTTTCCTTTCATTTGCAAAATATAATGGAAGTGACTCCTTCATTGCAGCTAGCTCTGCTCCAACAAAGTGACATAATTGTTGGGCAGCTTTACAAATTGAGTGCGTTTCGAATCCAACTTCCTGTATCACATTTCAAAACCTCTTAAAGCTGTAGTGCTCCTTTCCAGCTGCAAGGGATGGAAAATTAATGTTTCATTGGTCTGGTCGTTCCTTCATCTTTACCTATTCTGAGCCTTTCATTGGTTTTCCTGAAGAAGGGCTTATGCCCGAAACGTCGATTCTCCTGTTCCTTGGATGCTGCCTGACCTGCTGCGCTTTTCCAGCAACACATTTTCAGCTCTGATCTCCAGCATCTGCAGTCCTCACTTTCTCCTCATTGCTTTTCAAAGGCCAGTTTTATAATCCATCTTGATCCTGAGTCATTTTTCCAGAGGTGCACTTCTAGCTAGGACCTCTGCAAAGTGATGAAGTGGACTCTGCTTGGTATCAGGGAATGAGAGGATGAATGAATCCCAAACAGAATCAGGCAGAGAGGTGAATATAGCCACACTGAAAGGGGCTTCAGGGGACTGGGGCTCACTCAGACAAGTGAGGGGAAGAGGCCAGATTGCAAGACTGTTGCTTGGCTGTGTACAAGACTTGTCGTGAGTAACTTATGGGCATGGATCCCACAAATAGCAATGATAAGACGAATTAGATCATTTGCGTTTCATTTTATGTCATGGGTCAGTGGAGAACTTCTGATATTTGTTGTCACCTACTTTTAACACACAAGAAAAATGGTGTAATTTCTTTTTTCCAGAAGGACAGAGCTTGTCATTTCTAAGGTAGGGGCTTCTTACTCATCTGCGGGCCTCCTTAGTTGGTCAATGTCTTTGGACCTGGAGTTTCCATCTCTCCATTCACCATGCATGCTTTGATTGCCTCTTCGTATCCTAGCCTGTGACTTCTGTCTCCCTGCCTCTTCTCTTAAGGCATTTCTTACACTTGCTTTTCTTGCTCAGTGCACTGAGTATAGGAATTGGGATGTCATATTATGGCTGTACAGGACATTGGTTGGGCCACATCTGGAACACTGCATTCAATTCTGATCTCGCTGATCTAGGAAAGATGTTGCTAAACTAGAAAAGGTGCAGACAAGATGCACAAGGATGATGCCAGGGTTGAAGAATTTGAGCTATTGGGAGATGCTGAACAGGCTGGAGCATCGGAGGCTGAGGGCCAACCTTACAGAAGATTATAAAATCATGAGGGGCATGGTTTTTTTCACTGGGGTGAGGGAGTCCAAAACTCGAGGGCATAGGTTTAAGGTAAGAGGGGAAAGATATAAGAGAGACCTAAGAGCAACTGTTTTATGCAGAGGGTAGTGCATGTATGGAATGAACTGCCAGAGGAAGTGGCAGAGGATGATATAAATACAACAATTAAAAGGCATCTGGTTGGGTATATGAATAGGAAAGGCATAGAACATAAAACATTACTGCGCAGTACAGGCCCTTCAACCCTTGATTTTGCGCCGACCTGTGGAACCAATCTGAAGCCCATCTAACCTATTCCATTCTCATCCATATGCCTATCCAATGACCACTTAAATGTCTTGAAAGTTGGTGGGTCTACTACTGTTGCAGGTAGTGCATTACATGCCCCTACTACTCTCTGAGTAAAGAAACTGCCTCTGTCATCTGTCCTATAACTATCACCCCTTAATTTATAGCTATGTCCCCTCATGCTAGCCATCTCCATCTGAGGAAAAAGGCTCTCTGTCCAACCTAGCTTAGAGTGATATGAGCCAAATATTGTCAAAAGGGACAAGATTAATTTAGGATATTTGATCGGCAGGGACAAGTTTGACCGTAGGGGCTGTTTCCGTGCTGTACAATTCTATGACTCTCTGACTCTTAAATCCTATCTTTGACACCAGACTTTTGGCCATGTGTGCAAATGTCTCTACCTTTTTTTGGCTGTGTCAATTTTTTTTTTCCTGTGAAGTACCTTGGGATGATTTCCTATGGTAATGGCAGTACATAAATGCAAGGCCTACTGGGACCATTCAGTTTCTAAAACACTTTATCTGCTATAATAATATATTCCTTGTAACACAGTGAGTGTAACTGCAGTGTACACCAGATCAAACCTACTTTGATTACCTGTTTATTCCAGCTCATTTGAGTCAAAATCCAACATTCCATTAGCTATTTTTGATTTTTTTTTATACTTGAAAATCACATTTCAGTGACCTGTGAAAATGGAGTCTTAAATCTTCTGAGATCTCCACCATTCTGAGCTTTGTGCCGTTTGAGTTATATACAGCTTCATCATACTTTGGTCATAAATAGATGAACCCATACTCAACTGAGTTGAAATGGATCTGCCCCAGTTCTGCCTTTTGTTTACTCTATCAGTGTCTCAATGTATTTCCATCCTCCCATTGATATAACCAACTCTACCATCAATCTTTGTGTCATTGGCAAAATTGGATATGTGGCTTTCCATTGTATTCTCTAAGTCATTAATACGTCTGGTCGCACTGCTGAGGCCCCAACACAGATCCTTGTGAGACACCACTAGATCCCATGCTTCCAGAACATTCTCAGAGTCCCTGGCTCACTGTAGCTGAAGAATCCTACCTCTGTGGTAAGATGGGGCTTTTAGTCCAACACAAGGACCGTAAGAAATGGGAGGAACTTCCAGATTCCTCAGCAACTAGGATGCATATGACCATCACCATGACATTATGTAGGCCAGTGCTTGCCAATTATTTTCCTGGTAAGACCTAGTTTTGATAATTCAGAAAAACCAAAAGAATTGCGGATGCTGTAAATCAGAAACAAAAGCAGAAATTGCTGGAAAAGCTCAGCAGGTCTGGTAGCATCTATGGGCAGAAATCTGAGTTCTGAGGAAGGGTCACTTGACCCAAATCGTTAACTGATTTCTCTCCACAGATGCTGTCAGACCTGCTGAGCGTTCCCAGCAATTTCTGACTTTGTTTCAATAACTCAGACTCTGTTTGACACTGGAATGAATAATTGGAGGTTTGCTTAGCATTTGGGGTTGTAGTTTGGTGGTTAACCAGGATGAGGGTGTGTAGTTGTAGAGTTGTTGACTTTGAAGGTGGGGAGCTGGTTTAAAACTGCTGTGTTTGCCCTGAACAAAAGTGAACTCTGAGCCCATTCCTGGTTGTGGTTGTAGCAGCAATTGAATCTCCGAGAACAGATGGCTAAGCTGCACCCATTGACAGAAAATTACCCAGATGTTTAAAGTGCCGACACGGCTGTTAAAGCTTAATCTTAACTCCGCTCACTGCTATTGCTGCCTCGGAGCTCATGACCTCAAAATCTCCACCTAGTTTGGGTGTCTTTAAAGCTGCTATGATGCATTTATTCTTGGATGCCTGTGATCCAAGCATCAACTTAGAGGTCATTCCTCTCTGAGTGAATGAACTCTGGGTGACATTGTCTATGACTCCGGCTGATGAAAAATGGTGTGGATTCCAAGAACAGCAGCAGGAAGAACATGAAGTGAGACACATGGTTCCACACGAATACAAACTCAAGCAGGCCCACTGAAGCCCAATATTTCTGTTAGAATAAGCCGGTTTAGAGCAATAATGGCAGCACTGGAAGGATTAGTGATGTGCAACTCCTGCAGGAGGTGGAAGATGGTGACCTGGACAAACACATCAGGGAAAATTCGCCAGCTAAGACTATATGATCTTAAGATTGGAGATTTTGGGTCACAGTTGGAGATAATTAGCACATCTGGGAGGAAGGAGGCTTCAGATGTTGAGAGATGGGAAGGGCAGTGGTAGAGGAAGGAAAGATGACTTTCCAATGCTGAGTGAAATAGTGAAGTGAGAGAAATGTTCAGAACAAGTTGTGCTCTCCATTAAACATGAAGCATTGATGTCCAATGGGGAGATGAGGACATTGGGTGGGACCATTAAAATAACATAATGCCACCAGAAAAAGAGATGATAGAAGGGAGAATCAGGGGAGAATATTTAAAAATATGCAGTAATAAATACAACAAGCAGACTTTATAATCTAGCCCACAGTCCCATATGCTTAGAAAATAGAACATAGAACATTACAGCGTAGTACAGGCCTTTCGGCCCTCGATGTTGCATGACCTGTGGAACCAATCTAAAACCTATCTATCCTACACTATTCCATTTTCATCCATATCTTTATCCAATGACCATTTAAATGCCCTTAAGGTTGGCAAGTCTACTACTGTTGCAGGCAGTGCATTCCACGCCCCTACTACTCTCCGACATCTGTCCTATATCTAATACCCTCAATTTATAGCTGCATCCCCTCGTGCTAACCATCAACATCTGAGGAAAAAAGGCTCTCACTGTCCACCCAATCTAACCCTCTGATTATCTTATTTGTCTCAATTAAGTCACTTCTCAATCATCTTCTCTCTAACAAAAACAGCCTCAAGTCCCTCAGCCTTTCTGCATATGACCTTCCCTCCACACCAGGCAACATCCTGGTAAATCTCCTCTGAACCTTTTCCAAATCTTCCACACCCTTCCTATAATGTGGTGACCAGAACTGCATGCAATACTCCATGTGCGGCCGCACCAGAGTTTTGTACAGCTGCAGCTTAGATGCCGCTCAATGTATTCTAGGGTAAAGGACATTTTGAGATTATTACAAATGCTTATAGAAAGGGAGAGTTAACAATGATGTTGCGTTTACAGGAGCATAGCAAGGACTTTCTGCAGGACACTGGGGGAAATCTTTGGATCACTAGATTACTTTAGCCATATGCTTAAACAGGGAAGGATTGATAGGTTAGAGAGTTCATTATCTGGCTAAAACAGTGACAACAGGTGCACCAATTGCAGGGAGGAAGGGAGCAGTCACATAGTAGATAGTTAAGGGACTATTCCAGTGTACGTTTATTCCTACTATAAAGAAAAATTATAAAAGGAGGACCCACCATCCATGGTTAACCAAAGAAGTTAGGGAAAGCATCAACTTGAGAAAAATGCATATGGCTGCACAAAGTAAGTGACAGGTCACATGATTGATTAGAATATAAAGAATGGCAGAGAACGATCACATTAATCAGGAGGAAGAAATGAGGATATGAAAGTTGATATTTTGTATCAACCTGTTCAGATGTGCTACCACACATCTCTGGAGCAGATGGGAGTTGAGGCCAGGCCTCTAGGCTCAAAAGTAAGAACACTGTCATTGTATCACAAGAGTGGTATAAGAATAAGCTCTTTAGGAATGTAACAGTGGACAGCAAGTTTATACAAGTACTCTAAAAGGTAACGAGTATGTAAATTGACTGATAAAGAACATGAATGGGAGTTAGTAGTAGATAATACCAATTTATTAATAATAATTTGGCAGGAAGGACTGTTAACCCAGAGACCCAAATAATGTTCTGGGGACCTGGGTTTGAATCCTGCCCCGGCAGATGGTGAAATTTGAATTCAATTTTTAATTTAAATTCTGGAATTAAGAATCTAATGATGACCATAGATCAATTGTTGGAAAAACCCATCTGGTTCACTAATGTCCTTTAAGAAAGGAAACTGGCATCCTTACTTGGTCTAGTCTACGTATGACTCCAGCATGTGGTTGACTCTTAACTGCCCTCTGGGCAATTAGGGATGGGCAATAAATGCTGGCCTGGCCAGCAATGTCCTCATCCCGTGAATGAATAGAAAAAAGGAAATGGCAGATGAAATGTCCAAGCATCTTTCTTCAACATAAGGGACACAAAAACATTCCAGTCATAGCTGTGAACCAAGAGGAGGAATGGGGAGAAAGCTTGGTGCAATTTTATGAGGGAAGTGGTATCGAGTAAACTGATGGAGCTGCAAACTGACAAGTGTCCAGATGGAATTCAGCTTAAGGATTGTTTTTAAGGGGTGACTAATAAGGTAGTGGATGGTTTGGTGCTAATTTTCAAAAATGTTTCTTGATCCAGGAAAGGTTCCATTTGATTGGAAAATAGCAAATATTATCTTTCTATTCAAGAAGGGAGCAAGACAGAAAACTGGAAACTATAGATCAGATCATTTGACATCTATTGTGGGGAAGGTGTTAGAATCAATTATTATATTATTGCAAGGTACTTAGAAGTTTCAAAGAGGCAGCAATATGATAGATTCTGGATCAGTGGTGCTGGAAGAGCACAGCAATTCAGGCAGCATCCGAGGACAGGCAAAATCGACGTTTCGGGCAAAAGCCCTTCATCACGAATAAAGGCAGAGAGCCTGAAGCGTGGAGAGATAAGCTAGAGGAGGGTGGGGATGGGGAGAGAGTAGCATAGAGTACAATAGGTCAGTGGGGAAGGAGATGAAGGTGATAGGTCAGGGTGCTTACTCTCTGTGTTCCAGGAGCATACCCATAATACTCAGACAAATTACCTTCCCAAGGTGGCGTCCAGCATACCCAAGCCAGAAGTGAGCTCACACAGTGCACGCAGCATTTTGTTTTGAAAACAGCGTCCATAACACCCAAAAAGCAGGGGTTACATAGCCATACTTCATGGAGACAGATAATTCAACATTCACCATGTTCGCCTGGAAGATGTATTGTATTTTACAGATGGCCTGGTGTTTGACAATGTTGTTTTTCATCTCACACTAATATCCTCTGCTCTTGATTGTTCACTCGTCATTTCACTTCACCTTTTGCATGTTAGGTTGGTGGGAGATGTGCTGTTGGCTACCGGATTTCTCTCATACAGTGGTCCCTTCAATCAAACCTTCAGAGACATACTGTTTAAAGTAATTTGGGAAGCAGAGTTGCAGAAAAAGAGAATACCCTACACAGATAGTATGAACCTCATAAACTTTCTGGTGGATCAGCCTACGGTAAGACTGGCTCACACACATTTGTGTCTATTAACTTTTATAATAAAATGTTTTTCAGTGCTGCAGTGAATGTTGTTGCATATACTAAAAATGTTTGTTTTAATACTCTTTAACGACGTTACTGTCTTGGTTAAAGATGTCCTCATTTATATCTGTCACCTAGTTTGTTTCCTATTGTCTGAAACAAATATGTTTTATTGGATAAATAGAAATGTTAATGTTTCCAGCTGAAATTGTTTCCTCAGAGTTTCAGACTCTGAGGCAATTACAGATTTCACTCTCTACACCTTAAACATGACTCTGAAGGTCCTAACTTTGCCATCCTGTGTTATTTATGCAGCTTATGCCTTTAAAAGATCTATTTCGAAGGCGTACTTGTCTCAATATTGCTCACCCACTATTAGAAGTGAAACATGTGAAGCCTCACCTGATGTTATAAAATTCAGGGTGAAGTTAATAAAACTAGAAGGCTAGTTTCATGGGGATAACACTTGACAACAATAAAAAAAGGAGTTTGTTTTTATTCTTCATGAGATGTGCATGTTGTCAGCAAGGGCAGTTTTGTCATCTGTCCCACATTAGCGTGGAATAAATTGGCTTTCTAGGCCACTTCAGAGTCTATCACATTGTTATGGGGAAACCCACATAGGAAAAACCAGGAAAGGATCGAAAGGGTGTTAGTGTTGCCTGGTGTTAGAGCATAGTTAGCTATGAAGAGAGGCTGGCTAAGCTTGGGTTGTTTTCTTTGGAGCAGAAAAGACTGAGGGGGCCTGATTGGCGTGTAAAAGATCATAAGAGGCCTGGACAGGATGGATAGGAAGCAGTTGGATCCCCTTGGTCAAAAGATCAGTATTGAGGAAGCTTAATTTTGAGGTGAAAAGCGGGAGGTTTACAGGATGTTTGAGGAAAACATTTTCACCCAGGTGGTGACTCAGGTCTGGAATGCATTGCCTAGGAGAGAAGTTGGGATGGAAATGTCAGAACCTCTAAAGCATATTTGGATAAGCACTTAAAATGGGCGGCACGGTGGCAATGGGCGGCACGGTGGCACAGTGGTTAGCAATGCTGCCTCGCAGCGCCAGAGACCCGGGTTCAATTCCCGCCTCTGGCGACTGACTGTGTGGAGTTTGCACATTCTCCCCGTGTCTGCGTGGGTTTCCTCCGGCTGCTCCGGTTTCCTCCCACAATCTAAAGATGTGCAGGTCAGGTGAATTGGCCTTGCTAAATTGCCCGTAGTGTTAGGTAAGGGGCAAATGTAGGGGTATGGGTGGGTTGCGCTTCGGCGGGTCGGTGTGGACTTGTTGGGCCGAAGGACCTGTTTCCACACTGTAATGTAATGTAATCTAAAAAAGAATGTTATAATATTCAAGGCTATGGGCCAAGTGCTGGGAAAGTGGGACTAGTGTAGATTTAGCATAGTTTGTGTGGGTTCAGACTCGATGGGCTGAAGGATGTTTTCTGTACTTCATGATTTTATGACTCTAGTTTTCAGAGTGAGGCACAGCCCTAGAGCAGGGCAAGACTGGCAGCTCAACATTTCAGGGTTTAGATGTTTCAGATGTTCTGGACTCCCCGACCCCAGGGAAAAGACTTTGCCTATTTACCCTATCCATGCTTATCATAATTTTGTAAACCTCTATAAGGTCACCCCTCAGCCTCTGACGCTCCAGGGAAAACAGACCCAGACTGTTCAGCCTCTCCCTATAGCTCAAATCCTCCAACCCTGGCAACATCCTTCTAAATCCTTTCTGAACCCTTTCAAGTTTCACAACATCTTTGAAATATGAGGGTAAGCTCGATAGTGATATAAAGAAGATTGCAAGTTGGTTTTTTTCATATTTCTGAAAGGTGAGAGAAAAGCAAGAATGGACATTGGACCACTGGAAAATTAAGCTGGAGAAATACTAATAATGAACAATGGTGAAGGAATTGAATGGATACTTTGCATCAGTTTTCATAGTGCAAAACACAAACAACATATCAGAACTTCAAGAGAGTTGGGGGTAGAAGTGAGTGTAGTGGCCATCACCAAGGAGAAGGTACGACGGAAGCTAAAATATGGATAAATCACCTGCACTGGATGGACAACGCTCTAGAGTTCTTAGAGCTAAGGAGATTTTAGAGGCTTTGCTAGTGTTCTTTCAGGAATCACTGGAATCAGGGTGGCTTCCAGTGGGTTGGAAAATAGCCAATATAACATCCGTGTTTCTGAAGACGGAGAGGCAGAAGACAGGATACTATAGGCCAGTTAGCCTGACCTCAGTTGTTGGGTAAGAGTACATGATTAAGAATGAGATTGCTGAGTACTTGGAATAAATAGGCTGAGTCAGCACTGCTTTGTCAAGAGGAGAACATGCCTGACAAATCTGTTGGAATTCTTTGAGGAAGTAATGAGCATATTAGACAAAGCATAGCCAGTGGACGTGATCAGTTTGGGTTTCCAGGAAGCCTTTGACAAGGTGCTGCATAGGGGGCTGAATAGGATAGGTGCCCATGCTGTTTGGGGCAACGTACAGGCACGGATAAAGGATTGGCTTACTGGCAGAAGGCAGAGAGTAAAGATAAGGGCGTCTTTTTCAGTATAGCAGGTAATGACTATTGGGGTTCTGCAGGGTTCAGTGTTGGGGCCACAACTATTCATGATATACCTTAATGAAGAAACTGAAGAGGTTGTTGTTAAGTTTGAAGATGGCATAAAGATAGATGGAGGGACAGGCCATGTTGAAGAAGCAGGGAGGCTGCAGATGGAGTTGGAAAGTGAGCAAAGAAGTGGCAGATGGAATGAAATGTGGGAATGTGTAAGGTTATGTACATTGGTGGGAAGAATAGAGGCATAGACTATTTTTTAAATGGGGAAAGGCTTTGGAAATATGAAGCACAAAGGGACTTGGGTGTCCAAGTTCAGGATTCTCTTAAGATTAACATGCAGGTTCGGTTGGCAATCAGAAATGTTTGCATTTATTTTGAGAGAACTAGAATACAAGAGCAGAGATGTACTACTGAGGCCAGACCAAATTTGGAATATTGTGAGCATTTTGGGCCATGTATCAAAATAAGAATGTGTTTGCATTGGAGAAAGTACAGAGGAGGTTTACAGAATGATCTCGAGGATGAAGGGCTTGTCATATCAGAAGTGGTTAAAGACTCTGGGTCTGTACTCAGTGGAGTTTAGAAGGTTGCAGGGGGACCTGATTGAAACCTACAGAATACTGAGAGGCCTGGATAGAGTGGATGTGGAGAAGATGTTTCCACTAGTAGGAGAGACTAGGATCCGAAGGCACAGCCTCAGAGTTAAGGCACGACCCTTTAGAATGGGATGAGGAGGGATTTCTTCAGTCAGAGGGGGGGTGAATCTATGGAACTCATTGCCATGCAGGGCTGTGGAGACCAAGTCACTGAGTCTATCTAAGACAGGGATAGTTAGGTTCTTCATTAGTAAAGGTAAAGGGAAGAGGACAGGACAATGGAGTTGACAAACAAATCAGCTGTGGTCGGAGCAGATTTGATGAGCTGAAAGGCTTCACTCCCTAAATCTTATCATCTTATGGCCTTATGGATAAAGGGAGCCTACAGATATACAATACTTCAATATTCAGAAGGCATTTGACAAATTTCTGCATCAAAGTTTAAAATGGAAAATAAAGGCAGGGGTGATATATTAGCATGGTGAAAGATTCCTTGGCAGAAAACAGAGAGTATACATAAGTGGGCCTTTGTCTGATTGAATACATGTGACAAAGGAGTCCTTCAGTAGTTTGTGCTGGGACATTAACATTTTATAATTAACACCAACGGCCTGGTAGCTAAATTCACAGGCAACATCAACATAGGTAGGAAAGTATGCTGTGAGATATAAGGAAGTTGCAGATGAATATAAATAGAGTAAGTGTATAAAAAATATCTATCAGATGGAGTATAATTGGCTAAATGTAGAGTTCACTTTGGCAGAAACAATAAGAAGTCAAAGTATTATTTAAACAGAGAAAAACTTCGGAATTCCAGGGTGCAGTGGGAGTGAAGAGTTTTGGTACGCAAAACGCAAAAGTTAGTATTGCAGATACAGGATATAGTCAAGAAGGCTAATGGAATGCTATCCTTTATTGTGAGAGGAAATGAATAGAAAAGTGAACATAAAAGTATTATATTTCAGTTGTACAGTACATTGATGAGGCCACAACTCAAATACTGTGTGCAGTTTTGGCCTCCTTATTTAAAGGAGGATGTAATTGCATTACAAGTACTTTGGATGAAGTTTACTGTATTGATACCTGAAATGATTGAATTGTCATATGAGGATTGATTGGACAGATTGGGCTTACTTGACTGAAGTGTACCATCTGGGAAAATGCTACAAATTGGTGAGGCAAAGGGCTCACAAAGGCTGAGAAGCTTAGGGCTGGATGAGGAGAAACCTTGGAGGATTAAGTGCTTTACAGAACCTGCCCCTCTGACTGTCAGCTCAAACTGCATGTTACAAACTTTCACACAGTCTGGGGAAAACCTAGCACAGAACTTGGACATGCTCTCCAAAGCTGACATTAATAACTACTCACCCGACAAAATGTAACAGGGGACTTCTGAGAGAAGAGATATCCAAGAGTGTTTATTTACATCTTTTCTTTTGTTTCACAAAGAAACCATGCTGAAAATGAAATAGAATTCCATTTTTTCCCTGTGGGAGTGAGGAATGTCGTACTCGTATTGGCATTATATTTAAAATTGAATCTGATTAACTATTAAGATAGCTACCAAGGGCTCAAGTGATCTCTACAACTTAAAGTGGACTGTTGACATTCTGGAAGATTCCAACTTTATTTCTAATGGTGGGGGCCTCCCCTTGAATGGATATGTGTAAACTGCACTCCTCTATGGAATTTCACATTTGCTGTTCATAGAATTCACAACATCATGGACGTGTTACAGTTCAGGAAGACACCACTTGTCTACTGTGTCTGCAACAGATCTCTGAATGAACATGTTACCTTGTACCATTTTCTTGCTTTCCACTGGCCCCTGTTCAGGTTGTTCCTTTTCAATTAACCATCAAATTCTGTTTTGATTGCATCAACTAACCCTCACACCATCATATTTTCCAGTAGCGCAATCCAGATCCTAATCATTTGCTGCTGGAAAACAGTTTTTTTTTTGGCACTTCCGATTCATTTTCAATTGCTTTAAATCTGTTCATTCTAATTCTACAAGTTGGAACATTTTCTTCCTATCTACTGCTCAGCCCTTCAAGCTTTTGAATGCTGTATCAAATCCTTCTCCAGAGATTCAGCCCTAATCTCTGCAATCTATCCTCAAAATTGGCATTCCTCATCCCTGGAACCATTCTCATGAATATTCTCTCTAATGCATTTACGTCCTTCATGTCTTTATGAATTCCAAAAAGCTAGCATTCAAACTCAGCAGGTAACGGGGAAAGCTAGTGGAGTTTTGTCCTTCATTTCAAAGGTAATGGAGTATAAAAACAGGGAAATCTTGCTAAAAGTATAAAAGGCACTGGTCAGACCACACCTTGAATACTATGAACAGTTTTGATCCTCTCATCTGAGGAAAGACACACTGGGATTGCAGGCAGTCCAGTGAAGATTTACTAGGTTGAGCCCGGGTAAGGAGGGATTTTCTTTTGAGGAGATGTTGTGTAGGGTGGGCCTGTTTAGATTAATGAGAGGAGACCTTATTGAAATACACAAGATTCTTAGGGAACTTAACAGAGCAGATGTGGAGAGGTTGTTCGCCATGTGAGAGAGTCCAGGGCCGGGGATGAGGAGGACTTTTTCTTTCTTCTACAGGTTAGCCAATTGGAGAAATTCTTTATTGCAGAGAGTTAAAAATCACACAACACCAGGTTATAGTCCAACAGGTTGAATTGGAAGCACGAGCTTTCTGAGCGCTGCTCCTTCACAACCACTTCATGAAGGAGCAGCGCTCCGAAAGCTAGTGCTTCCAATTAAACCTGTTGGACTATAACCTGGTGTTGTGTGATTTTTAACTTTGTACAACCCAGTCCAACACCGGCATCTCCAAGTCATTATTGCAGAGAGTCATCAAAGCTGTGTTGTTAAGTATAATTAAAGGCTGAGACAGATTTTTAATCAGTAAGAGAAACAAAGAGGAGAAAGTGAGGACTGCAGATGCTGGAGACCAGAGTTGAAAAATGTGGTGCTGGAAAAACACAGCAGGCCAGGCAGCATCCGAGGAGCAGGCGAATCGACGTTTCGGGCATAAGCCTGAAGAAGGGCTTATGCCCGAAACATCAATTCTCCTGCTCCTCAGATGCTGCCTGGCCTGCTGTGTTTTTCCAAGAGGAACAAAGACAAAAGCAGAATTGCTGCAAGAAACCCAGCAGGTCTGGCAGCATCAGTGGAGAGAAACTAGAATCAAGTGTTATTGGGAATAGTCAAAAAAGTGTGGCACTGGAAAAGCACAGCTGGTCAGGCAGCAACCGAGGTACAGGTGAGTTGACGTTTTGGGCATAAACTCTTCATCAGGAATGCTGCCTAACCAGCTGTGCTTTTCCAGCGCCACACCTCTTGACTCTGATCTCCAGCGTCTGCCATCCTCATTCTCTCCCTGTACTTGGGAATGGACAGGAAAGTGGAGTTGAGGATTCTCAGATCAGTTGTGATCTCATTGAATGGCAGAGCAGTCTCAAGGGACCGACTGGCCTACTTCTGCTCCTTTATCTCGTTGCCTAAAAATCTTATGATCCTTCCGAAAATGCAGTGCCTGGAAATGGATGCCTGAACTTCAACCCAGGCCAATCTAGTATCATAGAAATTCAGCGTAACTCCTCACTCCTGTACTCTTACGCTGCTGTTGGAAAAGCCTAGAACACTCTAAGCTTTGTTGATCACTTTTTAAATGTATCATCTTTAATGATTTATTCACATGTATATCCTTGGCTCTTGCACCCTTTATTTTAGATTGTCTCTCCATGTTCTTCCCACTAAAATGAATCATCTCACACTTCTCTGCACTGAACCTCATCTGCTCATTTCACCAACTTCTATGTGTTTTTGACATTCTACATGAATGTCCTCACAGTCTACAGTGTTTCTAAGTTTGTGTTGCCACAAATTTTGAAGGTATGACCTATGCACCAAGGTCTAACTTTTTATAGAAGGCAATAAAAATAAGTGTCCAAACATTGAACTGATGGGAATTCCACTACAAATCTTCCTTTAGCGTAAAACTATCCATTAACCACAATTTTCTGTTTCTTTTCATTCAGTCAATTGGTTTCCTTGTTGCTACTGATACTTTTATCCCAGGAGTTGTAACTTTCCTGACAAGTCTGTTCTACAACTCTATACTAAATAGCTTTTGTATGTCATCATACCTACAGCAATGCCATCATCACTCCTTTGTTATTGTTGAATCTTATTCCAAGACACAGTGACAATTGACTCTTAGACTCAAATACAACAGACTTGTGATGTAACAAAGAAAAGTTATCAATGCCATACAAACATATGAACATACTAATTGGAAGTAGGGCCAGGTTATTTAGCCCGTCTAACCTGATCTGCCATTGAATAAGATCTGACTGGATTGTAATATCAACTTCATATTCTCTCTTAACCTTGATGATCTTTGACTCCCTTGTTTGTCAAGAATCTATATACCTCTGTCTAAAAGATATTTAATGAGTCTCTCCCCATTTTTCCCAGGTGAAGAGATTTCCAAGACTGATGAGTTGCTGAAAAAATCCTTTGACATCTCTACGTTTATATTTCATTCCCCTTAAATTAAGTGGTAAAATTTCATTTGCCTTCCTGATCACTTGCTCTACCTGTATCCTAATGTTTTGTGATTTATGTACCCAGATTCCTCTCTACCTCAGAGCTCTGCAGTTTGTCTCTGTTTATCTAATGTTATTCCTGCTGATATGGGCAAGTTCACATTTTCACTTCATACTCCATCTTACAATATCTTGCCCACTCACAACTTCTCCCTATCCCTTTGCAGACTCGTTATATTCTCTTCACAATTTACTTTCCTATTTATCTTTGTATCATCATTAAATTTATTAAGCTTCTATTCAGTCCCTTCATCCAAGTCATTGACATAAATTGTAAATAACTTAGTATGCAGTGCTGGTCCCTATGACACACATCCCATCCTCCCAATCTGAAATGACCCTTTTATGCTGACTCTCTACTTTCTATTAGCCAACCCACATTCTATCCATGTTAACATGTTACACTTTACACCAATGATTCCTCTAAGTTGCTGCAAGGTTCTGTGCACGATGATCAGTGGCAGCATACCAATTACAGCATTGACTTTCAATTCCAGAAGTCGCTGCCGTGCATGGACCTTGGAGGCCCCCATAGCTGGAAAAAAAATTTGCGTAGGGAATGCTGCCCTACACTAAGAGTTAATATTTGATATGGTAATCTATGATGTGATACTCATGTCTTTCAAAAACCTATTTGTATCCACCAGTTCCCTTTTTTAATGTGGTGCTTGTAATTTTCTCAAAGAACTCCAGTAAATTAGTCAAACAAGACTTCCCTTTGTCCATATGATTGAAACTGATTGTTTAATTCTAAAAGACCACCATTTGCCTTCTATTCTGTATCAATGGTCATCAATCATGAGTTGAAATTGTTCTCTGATACTGATACTTGTCTCAAAACCCAGAAGAAACACGGACAGTCTGCGGATCAACATTGAAACTACCACAGCTGCAGCAAAAGCATGTCCCATTTTGCCCATCAAGAGCTGTAAGTTTTGAAAGGCTTTTAAATTCCTCCTTCACCCTGTTTCCAAAGTTGGACGTCAAGTTACAACAGTCATCAGTACTTGTACATGCTGAACAATAATGCTTCACAGGAACTGTGCAATTAATCCATACCTGACTCCAGCCATCTGAGAGGAAGTGAGGACTGCAGATGCTGGAGATGCTGAGAGTGTGTTGCTGGAAAAGCACAGCAGGTCAGGCAGCATCTGAGGAGCAGGAGAATCGACATTTCGGGCATAAGCCCTTCCTGATGAAGGGCTTATGCCCAAAACATCGATTCTCCTGCTCCTTGGATGCTGCCTGACCTGCTGTGCTTTTCCAGCAACACACTCTCGACTCCAGCCATCGGTACTTAAGTGAACTACAGTTCCAGAATGGGATATGTTTGCTCCTTTGGCTGGACTGTCAAAGACATGTGAATTGTTCGTATTCTGTTAGGTTTTAACACTTGTAGATGTGGATTACTTTCTTTGATTGTACCTTTCATTGTTGTGTGATTGCAAAATATTAGATTTGCCGGGTAAGTGAGTGAATAAAACTAACTGCTTAAATCTATGAAAGTTTGCTGCTGGTGATTTTAAATATCTGCATGCTTAAGAGCTTGGGAAAACAGACCTCATTCTTTTCCAAACTAAATTACACCGATTGTGGTTTAGATTGATGTGAAATAACTGCACAGAGGCTTGTATCCTGTCACCAAATCACCCTTGATTTACACATGCACAGCACTTGAAACGGGTCTGACTCCCTCAGAGTGAGCAGAACCCCGGCACTCCTGTTTATATCCCGGGCTCCCTGATTGGACCAGGTTAACAACCCAATCAGGGGCTGTTGTCACTAGGTCATTCCCAATGTGGCTAAGAGGGGGCACTTTATCCTCAAGCTGCAGTAGAATGGCATATTTCTAATGACCAGTGCATTAGAACATTATCTACAAACCACAGTGTGGGTGCAAGCAATGTGAGCACTAGTTATGAATAAACTGAATTTTCCTGACAATGGCATCAATGTGTTTGGACTCAAAATATTTACTGACAATAAGAAATGTCAAGCCAGTGAAATGCTATTTGATTCTGGTCTCTGGGCCACCAGATTATAGGTTTAAGACTGACTCCAGAGACTTGAAGAATGAAAACCAAGATGGTGCCAGCGGAGTCGCAGTGCTGCATTTGAGGTTCTGGTCTGGGACTCGTCTGCTTCCATCCGCTTTCCTTGTTTCTGTTTTTTCTTTTTTTTTTAACTTTATTCTTTTGCTTCTTTTCTCTTTTTTATTGCTTTTAAAACCTTTAAGGCATTTTCGGCATCTTTGGTGTGACAGAAGCGGGAACTACAGTGCAGAACATTCAGCGGTGGCAGCAGGACAGAGGGAGCCAACAGAACAGAGGGGGAGGGTCCTACAGTGCAGAGGGGAGAGGGGAGAAGGGGTCCTACAGTGCAGAGGGGAGAGGGGGCCCTGCAGTGCGGAGGGCAGAGTGGGCCCTGCAGTGCGGAGGGCAGAGTGGGCCCTGCAGTGTGGAGGGGAGAGTGGGCCCTGCAGTGCGGAGGGCAGAGTGGGCCCTGCAGTGTGGAGGGGAGAGTGGGCCCTGCAGTGCGGAGGGCAGAGTGGGCCCTGCAGTGTGGAGGGGAGAGTGGGCCCTGCAGTGCGGAGGGCAGAGTGGGCCCTGCAGTGTGGAGGGGAGAGTGGGCCCTGCAGTGCGGAGGGCAGAGTGGGCCCTGCAGTGTGGAGGGGAGAGTGGGCCCTGCAGTGCGGAGGGCAGAGTGGGCCCTGCAGTGTGGAGGGGAGAGTGGGCCCTGCAGTGCGGAGGGCAGAGTGGGCCCTGCAGTGTGGAGGGGAGAGTGGGCCCTGCAGTGCGGAGGGCAGAGTGGGCCCTGCAGTGTGGAGGGGAGAGTGGGCCCTGCAGTGCGGAGGGCAGAGTGGGCCCTGCAGTGTGGAGGGGAGAGTGGGCCCTGCAGTGCGGAGGGCAGAGTGGGCCCTGCAGTGTGGAGGGGAGAGTGGGCCCTGCAGTGCGGAGGGCAGAGTGGGCCCTGCAGTGTGGAGGGGAGAGTGGGCCCTGCAGTGCGGAGGGCAGAGTGGGCCCTGCAGTGTGGAGGGGAGAGTGGGCCCTGCAGTGCGGAGGGCAGAGTGGGCCCTGCAGTGTGGAGGGGAGAGTGGGCCCTGCAGTGCGGAGGGCAGAGTGGGCCCTGCAGTGTGGAGGGGAGAGTGGGCCCTGCAGTGCGGAGGGCAGAGTGGGCCCTGCAGTGTGGAGGGGAGAGTGGGCCCTGCAGTGCGGAGGGCAGAGTGGGCCCTGCAGTGTGGAGGGGAGAGTGGGCCCTGCAGTGCGGAGGGCAGAGTGGGCCCTGCAGTGTGGAGGGGAGAGTGGGCCCTGCAGTGCGGAGGGCAGAGTGGGCCCTGCAGTGTGGAGGGGAGAGTGGGCCCTGCAGTGCGGAGGGCAGAGTGGGCCCTGCAGTGTGGAGGGGAGAGTGGGCCCTGCAGTGCGGAGGGCAGAGTGGGCCCTGCAGTGTGGAGGGGAGAGTGGGCCCTGCAGTGCGGAGGGCAGAGTGGGCCCTGCAGTGTGGAGGGGAGAGTGGGCCCTGCAGTGCGGAGGGCAGAGTGGGCCCTGCAGTGTGGAGGGGAGAGTGGGCCCTGCAGTGCGGAGGGCAGAGTGGGCCCTGCAGTGTGGAGGGGAGAGTGGGCCCTGCAGTGCGGAGGGCAGAGTGGGCCCTGCAGTGTGGAGGGGAGAGTGGGCCCTGCAGTGCGGAGGGCAGAGTGGGCCCTGCAGTGTGGAGGGGAGAGTGGGCCCTGCAGTGCGGAGGGCAGAGTGGGCCCTGCAGTGTGGAGGGGAGAGTGGGCCCTGCAGTGCGGAGGGGGCCCATGCATGTGTGAAGGGGAGAAGGGCCCCTGCACGTGTGAAGGGGAGAGGGGCCCCTGCATGTGTGAAGGGGAGAGGGGCCCATGCATGTGTGAAGGGGAGAAGGGCCCCTGCACGTGTGAAGGGGAGAGGGGCCCCTGCATGTGTGAAGGGGAGAAGGGCCCATGCATGTGTGAAGGGGAGAAGGGCCCATGCATGTGTGAAGGGGAGAAGGGCCCATGCATGTGTGAAGGGGAGAAGGGCCCCTGCACGTGTGAAGGGGAGAGGGGCCCCTGCATGTGTGAAGGGGAGAAGGACCCATGCATGTGTGAAGGGGAGAAGGGCCCATGCATGTGTGAAGGGGAGAGGAGCCCCTGCATGTGTGAAGGGGAGAGGGGCCCATGCATGTGTGAAGGGGAGAAGGGCCCCTGCATGTGTGAAGGGGAGAGGGGCCCCTGCATGTGTGAAGGGGAGAAGGGCTCTGCAGTGTGGTGGGGAGAGGGCCCTGGTGGTGCGGAGGGGAGAGGGGCCCGGCGGTGCGGAGGGGAGAGGGGCCCGGCGGTGCGAAGGGAAGAGGGGCCCTGCAGTGTGAACCCCTGCATGTGTGAAGGGGAGAGGGGCCCTGCATGTGTGAACAGGAGAAGGGCTCTGCAATGTGGTGAGGAGATGGCCCTGGTGGTGCGGAGGGGGGAGGGGCCTGGCGGTGCGGAGGGGAGAGGGGCCCGGCATATGTGAAGGGGAGAAGGGCTCTGCAGTGTGGTGGGGAGAGGGCCCTGGTGGTGCGGAGGGGAGAGGGCCCTGGTGGTGCGGAGGGGAGAGGGGCCCGGCAGTGCGAAGGGAAGAGGGGCCCTGCAGTGTGAATGGGATTGGGGCCCGGCAGTGTGAAGGGGAGAAGGGCCCTGCAGTGTGGAGGGGAGAGGGGCTCTACAGTGTTTAGGGCGAAAGGGACCCTGCAGTGTGGAGGGGAGAAAGGCCCAGCAGTGTGAAAGGGATTGGGGTCCGGCAGTGCGCAGGGGATTGGGGTCCGGCAGTGCGCAGGGGATTGGGGCCCGGCAGTGCGCAGGGGATTGGGGCCCGGCAGTGCGCAGGGGTTTGGGGCCCGGCAGAGCGGAAGGGATTGGGGCCCGGCAGTGTGGAGGGGAGAAAGGACCTGCAGTGTTAAGTGGTGAAGGGCCCAGCAGTGTGAAGGGGAGAGGGACCCTGCAGTGTGATGGGAATTGGGGTCCGGCAGTGTGAAAGGGATTGGGGCCCGGCAGTGTGAAAGGGATTGGGGCCCGGCAGTGCGCAGGGGAGAAGGGCCCTGCAGTGTGGAGGGGAGAGGGGCTCTACAGTGTTTAGGGCGAAAGGGACCCTGCAGTGTGGAGGGGAGAAAGGCCCAGCAGTGTGAAAGGGATTGGGGTCCGGCAGTGCGCAGGGGATTGGGGTCCAGCAGTGCGCAGGGGTTTGGGGCCCGGCAGTGCGCAGGGGATTGGGGCCCGGCAGTGTGGAGGGGAGAAAGGACCTGCAGTGTTAAGTGGTGAAGGGCCCAGCAGTGTGAAGGGGAGAGGGACCCTGCAGTGTGATGGGAATTGGGGTCCGGCAGTGTGAAAGGGATTGGGGCCCGGCAGTGTGAAAGGAATTGGGGCCCGGCAGTGTAAATGGGATTGGGGCCCGGCAGTGCGCAGAGGATTGGGGCCTGGCAGAGCGGAGGGGATTGGGGCCCGGCAGTGCGGAGGGGATTGCGGCTTGGCAGTGTGAAGGAGGGGATTGGGGCCCGGCAGTGCGGAGGGGATTGGTGTCCGGCAGTGTGAAGGGAATTGGGGCCCGGCAGTGCGAAGGGGAGAAGGGCCCTGCAGTGTGAAGGGGATTGGAGTTCGGCAGTGTGAAGGGGAGAAGGGCAGTGCAGTGCGGAGGGGAGAGGGGCTGTGCAGTGTGGAGTGGATGTGGCTCTGCAGTGTGGAGGGGAGAGGGACTGTGCAGTATGGAGGGGACAGTGGCTCCACAGTGTGGAGGAGAGAGAGAGAGACCTGCAGAATGAAGTGGGTGACAGCACTTGGAGCACAAAGGGGAGAACAGGCCCAGTGGTGCAGAATGGAGAGCGGAGTCCACAGCATTCAAGATGGTGGTACAAGCACAGTAAGCTAGCTGCATCCTTTCTTTTCCCTCTCCTTTTCATCTTTCCTTCTTTTCTTTATCTTCCTGATATCACAGGGTGGCTGGAACAGCATTGGCAGTGACTGGAGTGGGGCCTGCTTCATAGGCCTGTTATGTGTACTCCTGGAATTGGTGGTATGGTGTCAGCTCCAGTGATAAAGGAGTGAGGACTCCTGGCAGTGGTAGGCCCAGAGTGTGGAGACATGGAGCAGTATTTGGGACTTTGGCTGATGAGGATGGACTCTAATTGAGTACTTTCTTTTAATTGTCTTGTACCTCAAAATGTCGCTGTATTGTGGTGACACTTTTCACTATATCTCAAGATATGTAACAATAAATCACTCACCTTTCATTCATTCAGATCTGGGTTGGCACTCCAGTGCACTACCTAAGGAGTGCTGTAGGATGTGATGTTAAAGCGTTTGCTGTCTGAGAAGTAGACAAGCAGGAGAAGGGCATAAAAGATCACATGGCAATATTTTGAAGCAATTAGTTTTTTCTGTGTCCCAATAAAAATTTATGGAATCAGAAAGATGTACAGCATAGAAACAGACCCTTCGGTCCAACTCATCCATACCGACCAGATATCCCAACCTAATCTAATCCCATTTGCCAGCACTTGGTCCACATCCATGTACCAGCCTCCACCACTTCCTCTGGCAGCTAATTCCATACATTTACCACTCTCTATGAGAAAAAAGTTGCCCCTTAGGTCTCCTTTATATCTTTCCCCGCTCACCCTAGAACTATACCCTCTAGTTCTGGATTCCCCCACTCCAGGGAAAGATTTTGCCTATTTACCCTATCCATGCCCCTCATGATTTTATACACCTCTATAAGGTCACTCCTCAGCCACCAATGCTCCGGGGAAAACAGCCCCAGTCTGATAGCTCAAATCCTCCAACCCTGGCAACATCCTTGTAAATCTTTTCTGAACCCTTTCAAGTTCAACAACTTCAATTTCTTCATAAGTTTCTGCACCTGGTTCTTGGGATCCCTCAAACAACATTGAAACCAGATGATCTAATCATTTAATTCAATGCTAATAATGGAACTTGGCAATGCTCAAAATGGTTGTAAGTTGAATATTGCATAACCTTCCCCTTATAAGACCTTTACCAACAAACACTATCTCACTCAAAGCATCGTGGAAATCTCCATAGGTCTGGTGGTTTCATGACTGTCATTCATCAATTTTTGTTAATTAAGGTTTGGGTGGCATGGAAGTTCAGTGGTTAGCTGCTGTCTCACAGCGCCAGGGCCCAAGGTCTGATTCCCACCTTGGGCGACTGTCTGTGTGGAGTTTGCACATTCTCCTGTGTCTGTGTGGGTTTCCTCTGGGTGCTCCGGTTGCCTCCCACAGTCCAAAGATGTGCAGGTTAGGTGAATTGGCCATGCTTAATTGCCCATGGTGTTCAGGGATGTGTAGATGAGGTACATTAGTCAGTGGTAAATGGAGAGTAATAGGGTAGGGGAATGTGTCTGGGTGGGTTACTCTCCGTAGGATCGGTGTGGAATTGTTGGACCAAAGGGCCTGTTTCTACACTGTAGGGATTCTATGAAGGTGATCAAGGGCGGTTAAATGGACTTAAGGTGCAGATTATCTTTGAATTGATGGGCAAACTAAAGTTAAGGGGCTGAAAGGTCTAGTCCTGGTCCCAGGTTCCTAACTTGATGGTGGCTGGGATTGTTCCCTGCAAGCATTAGGTTTGCATATCATGGCCCAGAGACACTTTAATTCCTCAGCAATGTTTCCATGCCCATCCTAGACCCAACATTTTATTGAGGGGAGTCTAGGGAACACTCTGATTCTCCTCTCCCAGCAGAAGACCTAAAAAACATTTAAAATTCTACCTTATTTTACCTTGCCATTAGGCCATTGGCAGGTTTGGTCTGATATGCAGTGGAAAATTAAAAAGGTTACTGCCCTCTAGTATCACTATTATATCATCCCCACATATCTTTGCTACTTCCCTGAATATTTGCTCCTCTATTTCGTGAAGTAGATGTCTTTAGAATACCCCTAGTTGCAAGACCAGACAATTCCTGCTTCTCAACTTTAACCAAATGGATCTCGCTTTTGCATCATAAGGGCATCCTCTCTTCTTCCAGCAACTTCTGTTTTTGTTGCAATCGTTTCAGGTGTTCATTGCGTAGGTTTTGACCAGTAAGACTGGGAAGAGACCTCCACCGCTCTACTTTGACAGAGCGCCGTGATAGTTGTCCCCTTACTTTGAGGCAGCAGATGGTATTGGTATTATCGAAAAGTCAGACATTCAGATGATGTAGTACTGGACTAAGTGCCAACATAGACTATGTGTTCCAAGGAAAAACCAGAATGTCAATCTACTGTTATGTTGTAAATTACTTTGAAGTCTAAGAAGATCCAGTTCACATATGATAGTGTGAAGAAGATAAGTCTGAAGCTTCAGCATTGCATCATGCGTTCAATAGTCTTGATCCATTCTTCCTAGCATCAATCCATTTCCAATGGGCAGATGTACTTTCAGATCCCTTTTAAAGGCATTTTTCAAAATTCTGTTTGTTATTGTTAGTGTGGAGTATATTGCTTGTGGGCCAGCATGACTTCAATTTCATTTGTAAAAAGGCCTACTTTGCAGGTCCAGTTTACATTGTGCTATCAATAGATCATCACGTGCTCCTGACTTATAAACATTTTATTTTGGAGTTAATAAGTGATTTTGGAGTTCAAAATAATAAGTGATGCCATGTTCATACCAGGCTGCTCATTGACCACCCCCTAGATGGAAATTTACCACTGAGGAAGCTGACCCACCCCATATGGAAGCTGCCACGAAATGAAGTTCTTCAGGAATAAAAATCCCCTTTCAGCTGTTGTAAATAACAAAAACAGGCAGTCTGGGTGAAACCATCCATCTTAGTTTTGAAGGCAATGTTTTCTCCCATATTATCCCTTCTGTCATGTACTACTCAACTTGTAAAAGAACTCCTGTCTCATAAATCATTTTAACGACAAAGGTTGTAAGCCCCTGAGGGAGCTTTCATCCTATGTCGCCCCAGCCTTGATGTTCAACTACCTCCAAGAAACTTTAACTCAAAGGAAAGTTACAATTGCCCATGACGAGGGAACAAATTACCATCCTAATTAAAAGCCTTTAACATTAAAAAGGAAAGCACAGCTCCTGAACGGTGCAGCAAAGTGATCTGCAATTACTTTCTAGTAAAATCAGCACAAATCTGATCAAGCGCAGGCCTCGGATCCCAATCACTCTGTAAGGCTCTGGCAAACGGAACCTGTGTTTTTCTCTTGATGTCACAAGTTTACTGCACTGTGGGCTCCAGGAGTTTTAAAAACCTCAAAACCAGCAACAAAGTGTAAACTCAGTAAATTGATCCCTTCATGCTGACATGAGTGATGAGTGAGCAAGACCAATTTCTAAATAGTTTTCCACTCCACAGGCCAAGTGTGAAAGTGGAAAAATAAATACATTTTTATTGATTAGCTGTTAGGTGCTGATTTTGTGAAAATACACTTTGCCTTTCATTCCGCGACAGTGCAGAGAGCTGTAACTCAGCTGTGGAACAACAGTGCATTGACCTCCCCTCACTCTCTATTCATTCACTGACTGCCCCTCAATCTCTATCCACTCAGTGACTCCCTCTCACTCTCTATCTGCTCACTGACTCACCCCTTACTATCTCTCTGCTCACTGAATCCCTCTCACTCACTATCTGTTCACTGACACCCCCTCACTCTCTATCCACTCACGGACTTCCCCTCTCTCTTTGCTCACTGACTCACCCCTCACTCTCTCTCTGCTCACTGACTCACCCCTCACTCTCTCTCTGCTCACTGACTCCCTCTCACTCACTATC
>NC_057731.1:5018490-5032719 GCF_004010195.1 Chiloscyllium plagiosum | reverse complement strand
ACTGACTCCCTCTCACTCTCTATCCACTCACTGACTCCCCCTCACTATCTATCCACCCACTGACTCCCCCTCACTCTCTATCCACTCACTGACTCCCCCTCACTCTCTATCTGCTTACTCACTCCCTCTCACTCTCGATTTGTTCACTGACTCACCCTCACTCTGTATCTCCTCACTGGTTCCTCTCTCACTCTCTTCTATTTTGTTGTTGACTCCCCTCTCACTCTCAATCTGTTCTCTGACAGCCCCTCTCACTTTCCTCTATCTGTTTGAAGATGTCCCACTCCCTCTCTCCTTCACTGACCTCCCTTCAGTGTTTTGTTTGACCACAGCTAACTTCTCACAGTGAAAGAAAACTTTACCATGAAAATAAAAGTGCACAGATGTATGACCATTGCTATGGTAACATCCTGGTTGGGTTAGGTTTGCCTTGCTTTAAGCAGTGAAATTTCCTCTTTAATCACCTGTCAAAACGTTCGCAGAACCAGAACTCAGAATGTCAATTCTCTGACTTAAGCCACTTCGAATGGCTCCAACTTGGGTGCAGGAATGCTGAGCCTCCAGGGACTGAGGAATTTCATCTCTGTACCTGAAGGCAGTTTAAGCACTTTGGAAAGTCAAATGAAAAGAAAATAGCAGTGTGGTGTTCAATACCAAATCAGACACTGCTGAAAAGTCTCAACAACTCAGTCAACATCTATGGTGAGAAGAGACAAGTTAAAGAAGCACCTTCTAAACTCTTGGCTTCTTCAAGTATTTTGGTTCCTGCTGCATTGAATAGTGGAGAAGAATAGTCTTCCTCTACACCATAATGCACTGAGATAGTAGAAATGGAAGTAAGGTATTTATAAACAGATCCTGTTTGAGCTAATGAATAGGTGAAGCCAGTTAAGTAGCAGACGTCACAATTTATGCTTTAAATTATAGCAATCTATTTTTCAAAACCAGAGCCTGTTGCTTCATGGTTTCAGTTAATTACAAAGCAGCATGAAATGAGACTACATATCAAACAGGTTGTTCTTTAGCCACTTTAAGCGATGGACTTTCCTCCTGTCTCTGGGAAAAAGAAAGAATTAATATCCTTTTTACTTCAAACTTTGTAAAGCCTCGAGGAAATTAAGTCTTAATGGGTATGATTCCTGAGCATGCGATTTTTTAAAAAAATGATGAAACAAAGATTACAACACAATTTCAATGATAATGCGTTCTGTTCAAACAGACAATCAATGTAACTATGTGACAATATTGTTAAACCAACATGAGAAAACAAAGACATTGGCAATTGCAAAGTTGCTATCAGCGCAAAAATGACCATGAAGCTGGTTGGATTGTGAAAATAAAAAGTTAGTTCACTTGTTCCCTTTGGAAAAGAGAACTCCAAACTGTTTATCCAGGATCACCCAAATCAGACATGGTAGAAATTCTGCCTCCGATCACTATTCAAACAATCTGCCTTGGAGAACCCGAAAAATCTCAAACAATAGCTGCTATCCTAAAATACAGACCCTTCTAAGAAGCCATTCAATCACCAATTATGTCTTTGATGGAACATCTGTGTAGTGCATTGATTGTATTTTATATTTTGCCATGCATCCCTAAAAACTTGAACAGAAACAAACACCCCACCAACACAGCACAGACAACCTCTTCAAATAAAAATACAGTACATGGTGAGCAGAACGCAAAAATCACAGCCTTGTAAACAGAAGATAACAGCCTTGTAAAGTGCCAACACTAGAATGCTACCTCATTCATATGTACAGTACAACCTCGATTATCTGAACATCAATTATCCGAATTTCAGATTATCCAAACACGATCTAAAGGTCCCATAAACACGGCGTTAGGCAACTCAGCATTCGGTTATCAGTTAAACAGCATTATGGCACGCATTGCTGGGTAACTGAGAAAGGTTCGATGACTGGCACTCAAATTACCGATGGTTTAATGTCAGATCGGCTATCCGAACGATCAGTTATCCGAACAAAATACTCCCAATCCAAATTGTTCGGATAATCAAGGTTCTACTGTAATATGCTCACACAACAATAGCAGCTTACAGGTGCACTGTTGTACACAGATACCTGAGATCTTGGAGAATTACTTTAAATTGCTGAACTGGAGCTTCAGGATTCAGGGATCTGAATAAGTAAAACACAGGCCATTTGCCCACCCCAGAAAAATCCACTGAAATGTCTTTTAATTTTGAAATGTGGCACTGTTGAAGACTGTCCATAGTATTTTCACTTTAGCAGCAAGGACTTGTAAGCTGAAAAAACTAAGAACAATAATGTTCCCCACACTAAATAAACCCTTCTGAGATGGTTTGAATGGGAATGAAATGTAGGGCCTGAGTATAGATTTATCCAAGTTTACGCAATACAGACTTGAAATTTCAAAGCTAATTATGTAGTTTTTATCCTAAATACTATTAAAATACAATAAGGTATCATGGTGGCTTAGTGGTTAGCACTGCTGTCTCATAGTGCCAGGGACTTTGAGTTTGATTCTATCCTCGGGCGACTGTCTGTGTGGAGTTTACACATTCTTCCCACGTCTGCGTGAGTTTCCACCGGCTGCTCCGGTTTCCTCCCACAGTCCAGAGATGAGTAAATTAGATGGATTGACCATGCTAAATTGCCCATAATGTTCTGGCATGTGTAAGTTAACTGCCTTAGCCACAGATCCTATAGGGTAGGGTGATGGCTCTGTGTGGGTTACTCTTTGGAGGGTCAGTGTGGACTTGGGCCGAAGGGCCTGTTTCCACACTGTGGGTCATCTATGATTCTATTGACCTAACCTAACTTGGGCAATGAATGAATCCAGTCCCAGTTTAGTTTTGAAGTGATCACTTAACTATATCAACAAAAGGTTTCTTACCATCTTCTTGGCCCAACTAGAATGGCAGAATATGTCCTGGTCCTGCTGGCTATGCCCACACCCTGCCTCTGAATAATGACCAAACAAACAATCCACAGGAGATTACCAGCAGTTCAAAAAGCTGTTATATCACCAAAGTCCTGTGTTTACTGGACTCAGAACGGATCTAAAATTTTCTAAGGTGTCAACAAGCAGGAAAGCAATGAAGACGAAAGAATGAAACTGCTTCAACTATTTCAAGGGTGTAGTTCCTTACGTTAAGGAAGACCAAAGATAAAGTACCATCATGTGTTATCTACACCAGCACAGTGTTTATGATACCCAAAGATCAGAAGTTCAACTAGGCTGATACTCCAGAGTGAAGTAGAGGGACTGCTGCACTCTCCAACGTGCTATGTTTTGGATGGAGGATAAAATCAAGGTGGATCCCAAAGATTTTACAATTATGGAGAAGAGCAGGTGATTCCTCTAGTGTATTAGTCAGTGTTTGTCCCTCAATGACCTGCCACTAAAACAGATGACCTTGTCTGTGCTGCAAACATAGAACAGATTCAATACTGAGAACAGTGGCTCTGCTAAATGCAGCATTATTGCAACTCAGTGAAAGTATGAATGCAGGACGGAGAATGATGAATGTTCCAAGTAATTTAAGGTGATAAAGTAAAATATGTAAATAAGCATAACAATACATTGGATTATAATTAACTAAGTAGAAGATAACAACATTAAAGTAAACCAAATTGCTTAAACACAAATCTGGTAAATTAGAAAAATAATATGATATAAAGGAACACCAAACTCAATCATATATCTAGAGATAGTATTTTTCTGAAAAAAAATGAAATGGACTTTTAAGCAAAATGATGAGATGACTAAACATGTAAACATTAAAAGTGAAACAAACCAAAAGTGTTGCCACATGTGAGGTTCATTATTCAGTAGAGAATCAAATTTAATGCAAAAAGTACAGTGATGACTTAAAAATGAATTAAGAAGACAAAAGAGATTTAGGGTGTAGGTTTGCTCGCTGAGCTGTAGGTTTGATATCCAGACGTTTCGTTACCTGGCTAGGTAACATCATCAGTGGCGACCTCCAAGTGAAGCGAAGCTGTTGTCTCCTGCTTTCTATTTATAGGTTTGTCCTGGATGGGGTTCCTGGGGTTTGTGGTGATGTCATTTCCTGTTCGTTTTCTGAGGGGTTGATAGATGGTATCTAGATCTATCTGATGATGTTACCTAGCCAGGTAATGAAATCTACAGCTCAGCGAGCAAACCTACACCCTAAACCTCAACCTGAGCTACAAACCTTCACAAACCTTGCAGACAAAAGACAGTATATAAGCATAGACTAGAGGATAATATAAAAGGGAACCAAGAGTATTTTAGAACTATATAAGTAGGGAAATGGTAATTAAAGGAAGGGTGGAGTACTTTTGGAACTGAAATATTGTTTTGTGGGTGCAGAGTGTGTTGCTGAAGTACCAAATGAGTATTTTGCATCTGATTTCACAAAAGGACAGGATGAAGTAGTGGAGAGGGTGGAACACTTGTGCATATGGACTTTCAACAGTCTTTGATGAAGTCCATGCAATAGACTTATGAGCAAAACTGAAGCCCATGGAATTAAATAGGAAGTAAGTGTGTGACACCAAAACTATTTTAGAGGTTGAAATCATAGAATAATTGATGTCAGACTGGACAGAGGAATGCAATAGTAGTCCCAAATTATTGGTGTTGAGACCACTTCTCTTTTTGGTAGATATTAATGATTATTTCGATATAATGAGGCTCATTTTCAAAAGTAGAGATGACACAAAACTCAAAAATGTAGCCAAGACTGGGTAGGATAATAACAGACATGAAGAGGACAAAAATGGTTTGGTGAATTTAGAAGCAGGAAGACGGGTGGCAGGGAAAGTTAATGCAGATAAATACAAAAGTATTCACTTAGGCAGGTGGGATAAGAAGAACAGCTATAAATTAAACAATATAATTATAAATGGGGTGCAGAAACAGAAAGGAACTAAAAGACCTGGGATGTATGAACACACATCTCTGAAAGTTACAGGTGGATAAGTTATGAAAACACTAAAAAGGCATATGGAATCTTGGTTTTTCGAATTAAGGCATAACATACAAAAGTAATCAGGCTCTACTAACCACAGATACAACACAGTTCGGCCTTAGTTGGAGTACTGTGCTCAATTCTGGACACCATAATTCTGAAACAATGGGGTGCAAGAAGACATGCTAGAATGGTACCAGGGATAAAACTTTATGTAGAGACCTGGGAACCTGGAGTTGTGCTTCTTAGAAGAGAGAAGATGAAGTGGATCCTGGATTTCATAGCCTTGCTGTCCATTTTCTTTGTGGCTGACAGCTGTTGGTGTGATTGACCCACACTTTGTTTCTCATCCCATTTCCATCTCCCTTTTCCTCACACCATCATCCCCTTTGCAGTTATTCTCTCCTAGCCTTCCAACAATCACAGTCCTCTCCATTTGCTTCATTTCTTCTCCCCTATTTCCTTGCCTCTGTACTTGATTAGAACATGTTAAATCTCTGACCTTTTGCAGTTCTGATGATTGGTCCTGCAAAGAGAGCATAACATCTGATGAAATGACCTGAAACATTAACTTTATTCCTCTCCACAGATGAAGCCAGACTTGTTGAATATTTCCAATATGTTCTGTTTCTATTTCATATTTTCAGCATGTCTAGTATATTACGTCTTTATTAAGGTTAAGTGGAGATTTGTTAGAGATGTTCAAAGTTTTTAAGGGTTTTGATAGAGTTAATAAGGAGAGTTGATTTACTCTGGGAGAATGATCAGTAACCAGTAGGCACAGCCACATTGATACAAAATTCAGGGGTGAATAAGACTCTTTTTAAAACCAACAAATTGTTGTAGTCTGTATTACCTGAAAGAGAAACAGAAGCAGATTCAATAGTAACTACCAAAAGAGAATTTAACAAGTACTCAAAAAAGAAAGAAAAGGAAGACATGGCTAAGCATGAGGAGAGATTACCTGATTGGTACTAACTGGACAGTTATAGTGTCATAGAATCATATCGCATGGAAACAGACCCTTCAGTCCAACCAGTCCATGCCGGACATAATCCCAAACTAAACTAGCCCCACCTGCCTGTTCCTGGCCCATATCCCTTCAAACCTTTCCTATTCATGTCTCTATCCAAATATCTTTGAAACGTTGTAACTTTACCCACATCCAGCACTTTCGAAGGAAGTTAATTCCACATATGAACTAACCTTTTGTCAAAGATTTGCCTCATGTCTTTTTAAAATCTCTCTCCTCTCACCATAAAAAATGGTCTTGAAATCCTTCATCCTAGGGAAAAGACAACTCTATCTATACCTCCCGTTATTTTTAGACTTCTGTCAGATTGCCTCTCAACTTCCTATGAGGAGAAAGTGGGGTCTGCAGATGCTGGAGATCAAAGTTGAAACTTTATTGCTGGAACAGCACAGCAGGTCAGGCAGCATCCAGGGAACAGGAGATTCGACGTTTCGGGCACAGGCCCTTCTTCAGGAATGAGCAGAGAGTATTCAGCAGGAGAAGATAAAAGGTAGGGAGGAGGGACTTGGAGGAGGGGCGTTGGAAATGTGATAGGTGGAAAGAGGTCAAGGTGAGGGTGATAGGTCGGAGTAGGATGGAGGCGGAGAGGTCAAGAAGAAGACTGCAGGTCAGGAAGGCTAGCACAACGGTGCTTTTATATTCCAACCCTCTTGAGATCAGAGACAACATTGCATTCGCTTTCTTAATCATGGACTCAACCTGCATGTTTACCTTTAGAGAATCCTCGACTAGCACTCCCAGATCCCTTTGTGCTTTGGCTTTATTAATTTTCTCACCATTTAGAAAGTAGTCTATGCTTTTATTCTTTTTGCCAAAGTGCAAGACCTCGCACTTGCTCACGTTAAAGTACGTCCCCACTTTTATATTGAAGTACTCTCAAAATAAATGCTAGCATTGCATTTACATTCCTAACTACTGACTCAAGCTGCAAGTCAACATTAAGAGAGTCCTGGGCTAGGATTCCCAAGTCCCTTTGCCCTTCAGATTTCTGAATTTTCTCCCCAATTATAAAATAGTCCATGTCTCTATTCTTCCCACCAAAGTGCATGACCTCCTTGCCCACCCTCCTAACCTGTCCAAATCCTTCTGCAGCCTCCCCACTTTCTCAATACTGCCTGCCCCCCCACCTATCTTTGTATCATCTGACAGGTTTTTGCCCACTCACTCACATATCCCTCTTTGTGTCACCCCCACCACATGTCTTCCTACCTGGTTTTGTGTCAACACAAACTTATCTACAGTACATTCACCTTCCTTATCCCAGTCATTCATATATCTTGTACATAATTGTGACCCCAGAACTGATCCTTGTGACTCTCCACTAGTTGCAGGTTACAATCCGGAAAATACTCTCCTTATCCCAATTCTCTGTCTTCTATTAGTTAGCCAATCCTTTATCCATGCTACAATTTATGCCTGGAGCCAGGGGAAGTGAGTGAGATCCTGAATGAGTATTTCACATCTGTATCCACAAAGGAGTAAGACGTAGATGAGGGTAAGATCAGGGAGAGGTATTCTGGAGTTCTACAGCATATTGATATTGAGGAGGAGGAGCTGTTGGGTATTTTGAAAATATTTAAGGTTGTTAAGTCCCCCGGGTCTGATGGGATCTATTCCCGGATACTGAAGGAGGCAAGCGAGGAGATTGCTGTGACCTTGAGAGAGATCTTTGTATCCTTTTTATCGACAGGCAAGGTCCCAGATATTGTTCCTAGGCCAGTGACCCTTACACTAGTGCTAGGCAAATTACTGGAGAAGAGTCTGAGAGACAGGATTTCCTCACATTTGGAACAGCAAGGGTTTATTAGGAATAGTCAGCAGGGCTTTGTGCAGGGGAGGTCTTGTCTCTCAAATTTGATTGAGTTTTTTGAGGAAATGGAGTCGATAGTTGGTGAGGGGAGGGTTGAGGATGTTGTCTACATAGGCTTCACTAAAGCACTTTATTGCTGGAACAGCACAGCAGGTCAGGCAGCATCTAGGGAACAGAAGATTCGACGTTTCGGGCACATGCCCTTCTTCAGGAATGAGCAGAGAGTGTTCAGCAGGAGAAGATAAAAGGTAGGGAGGAGGGACTTGGAGGAGGGGCGTTGGAAATGTGATAGGTGGAAAGAGGTCAAGGTGAGGGTGATAGGTCGGAGTAGGATGGAGGCGGGGAGGTCAAGAAGAAGACTGCAGGTCAGGAAGGCGTTGCCGGGCTGGAGGGATTCGGCTGAGACAAGTTGGGGGGAGGGGGGATGAAGAAACTGGTGAAGTCCAAGTTCATTGCCTGTGGTTGGAGGGTTCCCAGTCGGAAGATAAGTCGCTCCTCCTCCGACCGTCGGGTTGTTGTGGTTTGGCGGTGGATGAGTCCAATGACCTGCATATCCTCGGTGGAGTGGGAGGGGGAGTTGCGGAGCGATTCAGAGAGCACCTCTGGGCCAACCCAATCACCCTGTAGCACAGCATTTCCACTCCCCCTCCCACTCCACCGAGGATATGCAGGTCATTGGACTCATCCACCGCCAAACCACAACAACGCGACGGTCGGAGGAGGAGCGTCTTATCTTCCGACTGGGAACCCTCCAACCACAGGGGATGAACTTGGACTTCACCAGTTTCTTCATCCCCCCTCCCCTTGTCTCAGCCGAATCCCTCCAGCCCGGCTCCGCCTTCCTGACCTGCAGTCTTCTTGTTGACCTCTCCGCCTCCATCCTACTCCGACCTATCACCCTCACCTTGACCTCTTTCCACCTATCACATTTCCAACGCCCCTCCTCCAAGTCCCTCCTCCCTACCTTTTATCTTCTCCTGCTGAACACTCTCTGCTCATTCCTGAAGAAGGGCCTGTGCCCGAAACGTCGAATCTCCTGTTCCCTGGATGCTGCCTGACCTGCTGTGCTGTTCCAGCAATAAAGTTTCAACTCTCAACTTCCTATGCTCCAATGAAAAAATGTCCCAGCCTATCCAGCTTTCTTTATAACTCAAGCTTTCCATACCTGGCAACATCCTGGTAAATCTCTTCTGAACCCTCTCCAGCTTAATAATATCTCTTCTAATACTGGGCATCCAGAACTGGGCCAGTATTCCGGAAGAGGCTTACCAATGTCCAGAAGAGGCCTCACCGATGTCCTCAACATGACTTCTCAACTCCGATACTCAAAGAACTGAGCAATAAATATAAGCATGTCAAATGCATGTTTTAATCACCCTGTTTATGTGTGACGCAAACTTCAAAGAATTATGTCCCTGCACCCCAGGTCCCTCTGTTCTACAACATTACCCAAAGCTTTAGTACTAATTGTATAAGCCCTATCTTTGTTATTTGTACCAAAATGCAACATCTCGCATTTATCCAGAGTGAACTCCATCAGCTATTTTTCAACCCATTTGATCAAGATCCCTTTGTATACTTAGAAAACCTTCTTCATTTTAATTATGCCACCAATTTTGGTATCATCTGCAAACTTAATAACCATGCCTTCTATATTCTCATCCAAATCATTTATGTAAATGACAAACAAAAGAGGATTCAGAACCAATCCCTGTGGAACACTACTGGTCACAGGTCTCCAGTCAGAAAAGCAAACCTCCACCATTACTCTCTTGTCTCCTGCCATTAAGCCATTTATGTATCCAACTGGCAAGCTCACCCTGAATCCCATGTGACCTAACTAGTCGACCATACAAAACCTTGTCAAAGGCTTTACTAAAATCTAATTAAACAATATCTACTGCTCTGCCATCATGGGTCTTTTTGGTAACTTCCTCAAAAATCTCAATCAAGTTTGGGAGAGTTTGATTTTCCTTGCACAAAGCCATGTTGACTATACTTTATTAATTTTTTGCCTCTCTAAGAATCCATAAATCTTATCTCTTATAATCACCTCTAACAATTCACCCATAATCGAAGTCTGACTCACAGACCTATAGTTCCCCAGTTTCTCCTTACGATCTTATTTAAACAAAGGTACAACATTAGCCGCCCTCCAATTATCAAGCACCTCGTCCATTGTGATAGATGACGCAAATATTTTTAAAAGGGGTCATGTAATTTCCTCTCTTACTTCCCTCAACGTTCTGGGATACATTAAAATTTAAAATTTATTATCATATGTATTTTTACAAGAAAAATACAATGAAAAGTGTTCTAAGTCACCCTACCATGGTGCCTATATTAATAACAGAAGTCATGGTAAAGCCATAAGTTACCAAACTTCATCGGACAAAATTCATCGAAGTCCATTTAAAGGCTCCTAGTATCAAAGAGATAATAGACACCCCGGGATAGAACAACATCCATGATGAGAATGACACAACGGGATGAAAAACAAAACACCAGGACGGCACTCCGTTGGACCAAAGGCCCCCTGATGTTCATTGATTCCAGTTTTGCTAGGGTTTCTTGATGCCACGACTTATCAAATGCAACCTTAATGTCAAGGGTTATTACTCTCACTTCACCTCTGGAATTCACCTTTTTTGTTCATTTTGAACCAAGGCTGTAATGAGATCAGGAGCTGAGTGGCCCTTTCAGAACTCAAACTAGACATCATTGAGCAGGTTATTGCTGATCAGATGCTGCTTGATAGTGCTGCTGAAGATATTATCCTTCACTTTACTGATGACCAAGAGTAGAATGATGGGACGATAATAGGCCAGGTTGGATTTGTCCTGCTTTTTGTGTACAGGACATACTTCGGCAATTTTCCACATTGTCGGGCAGATGCCAATGTTGTAACTGTGAGGTTATGCACTTTGGTGGGGAGAATAAAGGAATGGAATATTATTAAAACAGAGAAAGCTATAGCACACAGGGACTTGGGGGGCCTTGGCAATCTAGTTTCCAAGTTCAGAGGGAAATTGAGAAGGCAAATGAAATGTTGGCCTTATTTCTAAGAAGATGGAGTATAAAACTAGGGAGGCTTTGATCAAACTATACAGACCACACTGGAATACTGTGAACAGTTTTGGGCTCCTTATTGAAGGAAAGAAATACTGGCATTGGAGGCAGTCCAGAAAAGGTTCACGAGATTGATTTCGGGTGTGGAGGGATTTCCTTATGAGAAGATGTTGAGTAAGTTGAATCTATACTCATTGGAGCTTGGAAGAATGAGAGGTGATTTTATTGAAACATACAAGAATCTTCTGGACCTTGACAGGATCGACATGGACAAGTTGCTTGTCCTTATGGAAAAGTCTAGGACCAGAGGGCATAATCGTAGCGCAATTCCATTTAAGACAGAGATCAAGAGGAATTTCTTCTCTCAGTAGAGGCAATGGAATCCTCTCCCACAGACGCTATCAACACTAGGTTATTAAGCATATTGAAAGCACTAAGATGGACAGATTTTTTAAGGACAGGTGGAATCAGATCAGTCATGATTCCACTTGAGTGGTGGAACAGACTTGCTGGATTTCTGCAGCTACATCTTATGGTCATTTGGTCTAGATGGTGAAGCCAGCTGCTTCACGTTGTTACAATGCAATGGTATCACAAGTGGAGTTCATCATTAACAGGATGCTGTCATCAATCAAAAAGATATTCTGCCTATCACTCGAATGAGTAATGTGGTTTATGAATATCAATGTTGGTTTAGAACATACATCCCAAAGGTTGGGTGGCTTGTATCCAGCACATATCTCTTAGGTTGTGTGTTGCTGGAAAAGCGCAGCAGGTCAGGCAGCATCCAGGGAACAGGAGAATCGACGTTTCGGGCATAAGCCCTTCTTCAGGAATCCATTCCTAAAGAAGGGCTTATGCCCGAAACGTCGATTCTCCTGTTCCCTGGATGCTGCCTGACCTGCTGCGCTTTTCCAGCAACACATTTCCAGCTCTGATCTCCAGCATCTGCAGACCTCACTTCTCCTCATCTCTTAGGTTGTGCCAAACCAGCCCATGCTTTCAATAATCACAATATCCAATGTCAGATATGATTCTGAGTTTGAATGACATTTGCTAAATAATCCTGAGTGTGCAAACCATAACGCTGGTAAGCAATTTAGGTTAGTAGACTAGTAATGGAAAGGCCTGGACGAATCACCCATGAGTTCAAATCCAAGTAAACCACAAATAAGACATTAACTAAATCTGGAATTTAAAAAAACTGGTATCAGAAATAGATTGTTACCAGGTTACAGAAGAATGCAACAGAAATGAGAACCAGAATACATAATATGGCTACAAAGTCAGATCTTAAGGCTTCTAATCTGAAGACAGCAATTGGAACAAGATAGATGAGTTGACTGCACAAGTAGAAATAAATGAATATAACGAGATAACTATTACAGAGACTTGGTTACAGTGTGACCTGGACTGTGTACTCAATATTCTAGAGTATTTGATCTTCCAGAAGAACAGGCAAAAAAGAAAAGGAGGTGGAGTACAGTTGTTAATAATGGAAGGCATTACTGCAATATTAAGATGTGATATAGACTCAATAGATTGTAATGGTGAATCAGTTTGTATGGAAATAAGGAATAGCAAAGGAAATAAATCATGGCTGGGAGTTGTCTCATTGTAAAACTTGGGAAATAATGAAGACATATAAGGAGGACACTGACAGTGTCACGGGTGATTCTGATCTGCATGCTGACTGATCAAATCATATAGGCAGGGATAATACAGAAAGTAGTTTTGTAGATTGCAACAGGAATTGTTTCTTAGAATAGTACATTGTAGAACCTACCAGAGAACAGGCTAGTTTAGATCTAGTAATGTGTAATCATAGAATCCCTACAGTGTGGAAAGAGGCCATTTGGTGGGGCTGCACCAGCCCACCAAAGAGTATCCCATCCATCTGCATAACCCCACATTTACCCTGGCTAATCTACCTTGCGTACACATCCCTGGACACCGATGAGCAATTTAGCTGGCTAATCCACCTAACCTGCACATGTTTGGGACAGTGCGAGGAAACCAGACCACCTGGAGGAAACCCATATACACACACACACAAACACAGAGAATGTGCAAACCCCACACAGACAATCACTCAGGTCCCTGGTGCAGTGAGGCAGCAGTACTAGCCACTGTGCCATCCGAGAGACCTCAACATTTAGGCTCCTCTTTGTGTTAGCGATCACAACATAGTAGAATTTCAAATTCAATTTGAGAGCACGAAACTTGAGTCTAAAGCCTGTTTCTCAACTTAAATAAGGGCAATTACAAATACGAAGAAATCATTGTCTCACGTGGGCTGAGAAAATAGACTAAGGGGAAAGCCAGTGGATATGCAATGGCAGACATTTAAGAATAGTTCAAAAATATCATTTTGTCAACGGGAGATAAAGTGGGCAATAAATGTTGGCTGTACTGACCTGGGAATTGCACATACAATATTGTAAAAGTAGTCAACACCAGCACACGCCAGTTGGTGTATCTGTGAGAGCAAGGCACCTCCCTGGAAGCAAACTTTCTCTGGACATGCTGCAAGATAGAGCACACTGCCATTGAGTTCAGTAATGTCCTTCAGGGAAGGAATCTGCCATCATTATCTGCTTTGGTCTATATGTGACTCCAGATCCAGAGCAATGTGGCTTCTCTTAAGTGCTCTCTGAATCAACCCAGTTAGTCACTCAGCTCAAGGGCAGTTCGCAATAAGCCACAAATACTGGCCTTGCCAGTGCTGCCCCCATGCCATCAACGTATAAATGAAAATAAAGTGTTCAGACCTTCCCTGAGTCAAACAGCAGCCTCGAAGGAAAAAAAACTTGCGAATGGACAAGCCAGACCTCGGACTGAAATCTGGCTTAATAGATCATATTTTGTGTTTTTGGTTTTAATGGTGTGGTCCCTCATTGAAACTTAAGTATGCAGTGGCACAGAGTCAGTCTTAACAATAGAACAGAAGTTTATTACATAAAAGAAATGAAGATTGAACAGTGTGAATCAAACTAATTACTTATAACACAGTTTTAAAGATTTCCAAACATGTGGTAAAAATCTAATCATATTAATGCCAAAAGCACCTCTTTACAGTACTTGTACCAGAGAAAAGTCCCTTCTGTATCACACCTATAGAGCTTAATTTAACTGTGGTTTCAACTCCCTGTTCTGAGAATGTGAGAGCATCTTCCTGGAGCTTTTATCCAATTTTCTCGAGCAGTGGAGGACTTTCAAAGCAATTTTTCAAAGTGCTCAGCAAACGGATACAGGGGTACCTCAATTATCCAAATACCAATTATTCGGTGTTTGTTGGGGTTTGGCGGTGGGCGGAGGGCGGTTTTTGTTAGGGTTTGGGGCATGCGGGGGGCGGAGTTGGATGGAGTTTGG
>NC_057731.1:5013098-5015957 GCF_004010195.1 Chiloscyllium plagiosum | reverse complement strand
GCGGGCGGGGGGCATTGTTGGGGGTGGGGGGTGGATTTGGACGGGGTTTGGGGAAGGCACGGGGGCGGTATTGGGGAAGTGGGCTCATGCATGCTGTGCTGCTGCTAGTCTCCTGAACACGGAGCAGACGTAATAGAAAATTCCAAGCCCCAGAGGAAAGGCATTGAATCGACTAACTGAACAATCAATTATCCGAACGAAATAGTGCCCGCCCATCTCATTCGGATAATCGAGGTTCCTCTGTATTCCAGTGAAAAGGAAGGACTGTAAGAAAAGAGGTCATCTGCCATAGGTTTCTAAGGAAATAAGGAAGACTATCAAATTGAAAAAGAAGGCATACAAAGTGGCCAAGATCAGCAGGAAACTAGAAAATTGGGAAAGCTTTAAAGGTCAACAGAAAGCCATAAAAAGAACTATAAAGAAAAGTAAGATAGAACTAGCACAGAATATAAAGACAGATAGCAAAAATTTCTATAAATTTTTAAATGAAAAAAAGTGGCTAAAGGAAACGTTGGTCCTTTAGAGGATGAGAAGGGGCATTTTTAGTTAGGGGATATGATGAAATGGCCCAGGCATTGAATAGGTATTTTGTGTCGGTCTTCATAGTGGAGGATACGCATAACATGCCAGTAATTGATAAAGACAAAGGTAGATGAGGACCTGGAAACAATCATTATCATGGAATACATCATATTGGGCAAGCTAATGGAGCTAAGGGTAGACAAGTTTCCTGGCCCTAATGGAATGCATCCCAGGGTACTAAAAGAGATGGTCGGAGAAATTGCAAGTGTACATGTGGTAATTTTCCAAAATTTGCTTGACTCTGGGGCAATTCCAGCAGATCAGAAAACAGCAAATGTGACGCCACTGTTTAAAAAAGGAGTTAGACAAAAGGCGGGGAATTATAGACCGGTTAGCTTAACTCTTGTAGTTGGGGAGCTGCTGGAGTCTATTATCAAGGAAGAAACAGCAAGGCATCTAGATAGAAATTGTCCTGTTGGGCAGACACAGCATGGGTACATGAAAGGCAGGTCATGATTCACTAAACTTTTGGAACTCAATGAAGACATTATGAGCAAGGTGGACAACGGGAACCTAGTGGATGTGGTGCACCTAGATTTCCAAAAGACCTTCGACAAGGTGCCACACAAAAGGCTGCTGCATAAAATAAAGAGGCATGGCATCACAGGTCAAGTATTAGCATGGATAGAGGATTGGTTTTTTAACAGGAGTCAAAGAGTGGGGATAAATGAGTGCTCTTCTGGTTGGTAATCAGTAACTAATGGTGTGCCTCAGGGATCAGTGTTGGGACCACAATTATTTACAATTTACAGAGATGATTTGGAGTTGAAGACCATATGTAGTGTGTCAAAGTTTGCAGATAACACTAAGATGAGTAGCAGAGCAAAATGTGCAGAGGACTGAAACTTTGCAGAGGAACATAGATACTTTAAGTCAGTGGGCAAAGGTCTGGCAGATGGAACACAATGTTAATAAATGTGAAGTCATCCATTTTGGTAGAAGTAACACTAATAAGGACCATTACTTGAATGCTAAAATGTTGCAGCATGTTGCTATGCAGAGGGACCTGGGTGTCCTTGTGCACGAATCCCAGAAGGTTGGTCTGCAGATACAACAAGTACTAAGGAAGGCAAATGGAATTTTGTCCTTCATTGCTAAAGGGATTGAGTTTAAAAGCAGAGAGATTATGTTGCAGCTATACTAGGTGTTGGTGAGGCCACACCTGGAGTACTGTGTGCAGTTTTGGTCTCCTTAAGAAAAGATGTACTGGCACTGGAGGGAGTGCAGAGGAGATTCACTAGGTTGATTCCGGAGTTGAGGGAATTGACGTTTGAGGGTAGACTGGGGTTGTATTAATTGGAATTTAGAAGAATGAGGGGGGATCTTAGAGAAACATATGAAATTATGAAGGAGTAAATAAGGCAGATGTAGAGAGAATGTCTCCACTGGCCAATGAAACTAGGACAAAAGGGCATACCCTGAAAATCAGGGGGAGCAGATTTAGGACTGATTGGGAAGGAAAGTCTTCACTCAGAGGGTTGTGAATCTATGGAGTTCCTTGTCCAGTGAAGTAGTTGACGCTACTTCAGTAAATGTTTTTGAACAATGAAAGAATTAGGGTTATAGTGAGAGGGTGGGTAAGTGGAGCTGAGGCCACGAAAAGATCAAACAAGATCTTATTGAATGGCAGAGCAGGTTCGAAGGGCCAGATGGCCTACTCCTGCTCCTAGCTCTAATGTTGTTCTCAACTTCAAATCCTTTTAGAGTTTTCACCAAACACTTTTTGTCTTCAATTTTATAAAGCTTCTTCCACTCAGGTAATTAATACTTTTAGCAATTATAAACTATCTTCTCCCTTTCTCCAGAGCAAATGCTTTCCAAGTCCAGTTTCAGCCAAGGGCCCTACAGAATTGCACAAACTGAAAGAAATAAAAACTTTGCTTCCCAAACTATTGCTGTTTCTTTTAGTCAAAAGCAACAAAAACAATCTATGAACTTTTAAACTGGAGTTTAAACATAAGTATTTATTTTTGTTCACTCCTAAAATTTTTCCTAACGTAAATAAAAACCCATTACTCTCCTAGAAATCTTTCTAGGAGGAGAAAGGGAGGACTGCAGATGCTGGAGATCAGAGCTGAAAATGTGTTGCTGGAAAAGCGCAGCAGGTCAGGCAGCATCCAGGGAACAGGAGAATCGACGTTTCGGGCATAAGCCCTTCTTCAGGAATGAGGAAAGTTTGTCCAGCAGGCTAAGATAAAAGGTAGGGAGGAGGGACTTGGGGGAGGGGAGATGAAATGCGATAGGTGGAAAGAGGTCAAGGTGAGAGTGATAGGTCAG
>NC_057731.1:5006949-5013089 GCF_004010195.1 Chiloscyllium plagiosum | reverse complement strand
CAAAGGCCTGCATATCCTTGGTGGAGTGGGAGGGTGAATTGAAATGTTGAGCTACAGGGTGGTTGGGTTGGTTGGTCCGGGTGTCCCAGAGGTATTCTCTGAAACGCTCCGCAAGTAGCCGGCCTGTCTCCCCAATATAGAGGAGGCCACATCGGATGCAGAGGATGCAATAGATGATGTGTGTGGAGGTACAGGTGAATCTGTGGCGGATATGGAAGTTTCCTTTGGGGCCTTGGAGGGAGGTGAGGGGGGAAGTGTGGGCACAAGTCTTGCACCTCCTGCGGTTGCAGGGGAAGGTGCCGGGAGTGGAGGTTGGGTTGGTGGGGGGTGTGGAGCTGACGAGGGAGTCACGGAGGGAGTGGTCTTCCATATTCGCCACAGATGCGTTTTTCCAGCAACACATTTTCAGCTAGAAATCTTTCTATGATAGTGCGTTTAAAAGAAATCACCACGCCTACAGACATACTCATAAGTCAGTCATTAAGCCCCTTCAGACGCCCAGAAAACACATATGACACTCATTCAAATTCAAAAGTCCAATCTCAAATATGAACAACATTAAAATATATATAAGCCACACATCTTCCATCATAACATGCTAATCTGACACATCTCCTGTACTTTAGGGTGGCACGGTGGCTCAGTGGTTAGCACTGCTGCCTCACAGCACCAGGGTCCTGGGTTTGCTTCCCGCCTGCCTGTGTGGAGTTTGCACATTCTCCCTCTGTGTGTGCGTTCCCTCCGGGTGGTCCGGTTTCCTCCCACAATTCAAAGATGTGCATGTCAGGTGAATTGGCCATACAAAATTGGCCACAGTGTTAGATGCGTTAGTCAGGGGTAAATGTAAGGTCGGGGAATGGGTTTGGGTGGGTTTCTCTTTGGAGGGGTGGTGTGGACTTGTTGGGCTGAAGGGCCTGTTTCCACACTGTAGGGAATCTAATCAACTTCAAAATGGAGCCCCAGTGGGTTCATTTCCAAGTACATTTACTCTGGGATGACAATTCTGAATAGGGAAAACTACTTAGTCACTTCTATTACTAACATAAATCTATCTTCAATGATGTTTCTGGATCACCTATCTGTTTTGCTGTAACTCTCTGATATGTAATGTAAATTGTAGAGAGGCGACACTAGGAGTATAGTAATTGACCTTCTGTTTAACATTATGCCCACTTGAATTCCAGATTTCTTCTTTCTATATGTTCATGGCACATGGGAGCCGCTGGATTAGAGCAGTATTCATTGCCCATTCTTTAACTGAGTGGCTTTCTACAACCATTTCAGAGTCAACCACATTGCAATGGACGGGAGTAACTTCTAGGCCAGACCAGGTAAAGTTGGCAGATATTCTTCCCTAAAGAGCATTAGCGAACCAGAAGGGTTTTAGGACAATGTTTACATGGTCATCATGAGGCTAGCTTTTTATTGACCTTTTTATCCAGATTTTTATTGATCCAAATTTTGTTATCTGCCATGGTCAGACTTAGACCCTTGGTCCAATAAAATTAGACTGGGCCTTTAGAGCTGTCCAGTGACATTATTACAATGCCACTGCCTCTCCCCCCACAACTCATATCAAATCCCTTTAAGTACATTGATGAGATCTATAACCTATACTTAGAACGTAGAGCAGACACGTACAGGAATGGGCCCTTCAGCCCACAATGTTGGGCTGAACATAACATCAAATTAAACTATTCCCTTCTGCCTGCCCTTGGTCCATATCCCTTCATTCCTTGCACATTCCTGTGCTTACGTAAGTCCCTTAAACATCCCTATCATATCTGTCTCCACCACCACCCCCGGCAGTGCATTCCATGCTCCTACCACTTTCTGTGGAAAAAACTTGCCCCTCACATCTCCTTTGAACTTTCCCTTTCTCACCGTAAATGTATGTCTAATTTTAGATGTTTCAACTCTGGGAAGACGATTCTGACTGTCAACCCTATGCATTTCAAAATTTTATAAACCTTTATAAAATCTCCCTCAGCTGCCAGTGCTCCAGAGAAAACAACCTGAGTTTTTCTAGCCTCTCCTTATAGATGAAACCCTCTAATCCAAGCAGCATCCTCTTCTACACCCTCTCTAAAATCTCCACATCCTTCCTGTAATGTGGCAACCAGAATTGAATACAGTACTCTAAGTGTGGCCTAACCAAAGTTTTATAAAGCTTTATAAAGTAACATGACATCCTGACTCTTGTACTCAATGCCCTGACCAATACAGGGCAAGCATGCCGTATGCCATCTTTATCGCCCTATGTACTTGCATGACCACTTTCAGGGAGCTATGGACTTCAACCCCAAGATCCCTGTGTACATCAGTGCTGTTCAGAGTCCTTCTGTTATCTGTATACTTTTCTTTGACATTTGATATCCTGAAGTGCAACACCTCACACTTGCCCAGATTAAACTCCACCTGCCATTTCTCTGCCCATATCTGCAACAGATCTATATCCTGCAGTATCCTTTGACAACTTCTACACTATCCACAACTCCACAACTCCACCCATCTTTGTGTTGTCTGCATACTTACTAACCCACCCATCTACATTTTCATCGAAGTCATTTATATATATCAGCAGAGCTCCTAGTTCAGATCCCTACAAAACAACATTAGGCATGGACCTGCAGCCAGAAGAATACCCTTCCACCACAACTGTCAACCTTCTATGAGCAAGCCAATTCTGAATCCAAGCAGCCAAGTCATCATGAATCCCATGCATCTTAATTTTCTGAATGAGCCTGCTATGAGGGACTTTGTTGAAAGCCTTACTAAAATTCATGTAGACAACATCCACTGCTCTACCCTCATCGATCACTATCATCACCTCCTTGAAAAATTCAATCAAGTTAGTAAGACATGACATGCTCTGCAATTAGGCCATACTTTTCCAAATGGGCTTAAATCCTATCCCTGAGAATTCTCTCCAATAGCTTCCTAACCACTAATTTCAGACTCATTGTCAATAATTTCCTGGATTATCCCTATGTCTCTTCTTGAACAGAGAAACAACATTAGCTACTCGCCAGTTCTCCGGGACCGCTCCAGTGGCTAATGAAGAAATTCGAAGATCTTGGTCAGGCCGCATCAATCTTCTTTCTTGCCTCTCTCAATAGCCCGGGGTAGATACTATTGGACCCTTAATGTTCTTCAAGCAACCCAGCACCATTTCCTTCTTGATCTCAAAATGCCCTAGCATATTAGCATGCTCCTCACTAATCTCACAATCATCTATGTCCTTCCCTGGGATGGATACCGATGCAAAGTACTCACTTAGGATCTCGCCCACATCCTATGCCTCCAAGCACAAATTCCTTCCTTTATCCTTGAGTGGTCCTACCTTCTGTCTAGTTATATTCTTGTTTTTAATGTATAGAATGAAAACCTGATGCCTGTCAATCAACCTGCTCAGTCCTGATCCTCCTCTGCAGCAAATGCAGAGTGGGGTGAGAGTGGGGCGAGAGTGGGGCTCCTGAGCCACAGAAGATGCTCACCACAGAGTTGAGCACCAAGGTGCAAGCTATCACCTCAGGAGATGGTTTGATTTGGAGTAACTTCTTGCTAAAGGTAGCATTCAATTATTTTCCACAGGGAGGGCCTCACACACCATTTACATGTTAATGGAATAAAATTCCCTCATATTTCAAGGACCAAGTGATTTTTGACAGTTTCAGAGGTGGTTACAAGTGTTCCACTAATGAGATCCTGTTCACCATTTGATAAATGGTTTGGTACTTCTGGTCCTGAGGCACACAGAGTTTGTCAAAAAGGGGGTTGCGCAGGCATTGGCTGGATGGCAGAAACTGTAACCCCACTGCATATTTTGTTGACCAGAAACCTCCAAAAGCAAATCTTTATTTTTCTTTTTGTAGTACGGGCATCATTGGCAAGAACAAAATGTCTTGCCCATCTCTGATTGCCCTTGGGAAGGTAGTGCTGAACTGCCTTCTTGAACCTCTGCAGCTTGTAAGGTATAGGGACACTCACAGTGTGTATGAGGATGGGTCTGATATTTTACATGTGCTACATAAATTGAGTGCTAGGCATTGGCCAGGACAGCGTCTCTGCCTCTCTTCTTTGTCAAAATGCCTCTAATCCTTTACACACTGTTGAGCAGACATACAGCTTAACATCTTCTCTGATGATGAACCAGTGTTGAGTCCCATTGTATTGCACTGGAGTCAGCCTCGAATCTGCATTCAAGTCTCTACAGTGGGATTTAAACCCACAGCCCTCTGGCCTCGGAGGTGAAAGTAAAACCCGCTGAGCCACAGTTAGTTAAGCTGCTGTTGGGTTGCTGTTGTCAAATAGATGCTCTTTAGACTCAGCTTGTGCATTGGCACCAGGGAAGAGCAGCTGTACTACCGTTGGTAAAGATCTAAAGGTGCTTCATACAATGTCTATTAGCTTCTGGCTGGTTTACTGCCAGGAATAATTGAAGAGATTTTGTGGCAGGAACTGCGTTCTCTACTTTCAAGTGGTGGCTAACCTTTTAATACTAGGACAGTTTCCTAAAGGGCTTTATTATCACCACAGTCTTTCTTTCGGAAGTCACAGTTAACTACCAGAAGAATCTGCCTGCTTAGACACATCACACAGTGACAGCTTTTTATATTTATGTCAAATTTTGCAACAGGCTGACTGGGTGTAAAACGTCATAATCAAGCATTTCCTGAGCAGTCTCATGCAGAACATTGTTTTGGTTCCACATCTACAATAGCTCAGAAACTAGAATGAAACCACATCTATAGTAGGAGAATTTCCTTCCCTTTTCCACAGCTCAGATGAAACCATGAGCACGCTGTGAAACACATAGCCAGGCTTTAAAGACAAACCACAGAGAAGTTTCAAACTAAAATTGTCTCGCAAATGAAACCATTTAGTTTCCATTAACCCTTGAAGCAAGTGGAACAGAACACAGTGAGGTCCAGGACAGTGTGTCTGCTTTCTGAAACACTCCAATCCTGTGAGTAGAATTTTATTGCTTTAGTTTTTGGTTCAATGGTAATACCATTTCCGGAAACCTAACTGGCTCTGACTGCTGTACCAGGGGGCAAGCAATTAGGAATTTTGCTGAGTGATATTTTTTATTTGATCATAGGATTTGGGCATGACTGACAAGGCCCTCATTTTTTTCCCATCCTTTATTGCCACTCAACTAAGTGACCCATGCCCTCCACCTGCTCCATGATTTTCGCTTCCCCGGTCCCCAACGCCTTATCTTCACCATGGACATCCAGTCCCTGTACACCTCCATCCCCCATCACGAAGGACTCAAAGCCCTCCGCTTCTTTCTTTCCCGCCGTACCGACCAGTACCCTTCCACTGACACCCTCCTTCGACTGACTGAACTGGTCCTCACCCTGAACAACTTCTCCTTCCAATCCTCCCACTTCCTCCAAAACGAAAGGAGTAGCCATGGGCACCCACATAGGCCCCAGCTATGCCTGCCTCTTCGTAGCATATGTGGAACAATCCATCTTCCGCAACTACACTGGCCACACCCCCCAGCTTTTCCTCCGCTACATCGATGACTGTATCGGCGCCGCCTCGTGCTCCCACAAGGAAGTTGAACAGTTCATCCACTTCACCAACACCTTCCACCCCGACCTCAAATTCACCTGGACAGTCTCAGATCCCTCCCTCCCCTTCCTCGACCTTTCTATTTCTATCTCAGGTGACCGAATCAACACGGACATCTACTACAAACCAACCGACTCCCACAGCTACCTGGACTACACCTCCTCCCACCCTGCCCCCTGTAAAAACGCCATCCCATTCTCCCAATTCCTTCGACTCCGCCCCATCTGCTCCCAGGAGGACCAGTTCAAAATACGTACAACACAGATGGCCTCCTTCTCCAAGGACCGCAATTTCCCCCCCGACATGGTCGACGGTGCCCTCCACCGCATCTCCTCCACTTCCCGCTCCTCCGCCCTTGAGCCCCGCCCCTCCAACCGCCACCAGGACAGAACCCCACTGGTCCTCACCTACCACCCCACCAATCTCCATGTACAGCGCATCATCCGCCGTCACTTCCGCCACCTCCAAACAGACCCCAGCACCAAGAATATATTTCCCTCCCCTCCCCTATCAGCTGTCCGTAGAGACCACTCCCTCCGCGACTCCCTCGTCAG
>NC_057731.1:4998835-5006803 GCF_004010195.1 Chiloscyllium plagiosum | reverse complement strand
ACGGTTGGAGGGAGAGCGCCTCATCTTCCGCCTAGGATCCCTCCAACCACAAGGGATGAACTCGGGTTTCACCAGTTTCCTCATTTCCCCTCCCCCCACCTTGTCTCAGTCAAATCCATCGAATTCAGCACCGCCTTCCTAACCTGCAATCTTCTTCCCGACCTCTCCGCCCCCACCCCAGTCTGACCTATCACCCTCACCTTGACCTCTTTCCACCTATCACATTTCCAACGCCCCTCCCCCAAGTCCCTCCTCCCTACCTTTTATCTTAGCCTGCTGGACAAATTTTCCTCATTCCTGAAGAAGAGCTTATGCCCGAAACGTCGATTCTCCTGTTCCCTAGATGCTGCCTGACCTGCTGCACTTTTCCAGCAACACATTTTCAGCTCTGATCTCCAGCATCTGCAGACCTCACTTTCTCCTGGCTATTTCAAGGGGCAATTAAGGGCTACGTACATTGCTGTGACTCTAGGGATTTTATGACAATTTATGCAAGATTATTGCTGATGAGGTTTACATCATCTACCCTCCTCAGAACAGGATTGCAAGAATACCAGCTTCAGATTGCATTAGAAAAGGGTGCTGTAATCAGAGTCATTATTGGTCAAGATGTTGTCATGGCGAATCAGCCAGGTAACAGTTCTTCCCAAATAAAAACAGAAAGTGCTGGAGAAAGTTAACAGGTCTGATGATCATAGGAAGGGCAGACTGGGCTTGTATCTGGGCTCTGTTTCTCTCTCCACAGATGCTTCCAGACTTGCTGAGTTTCTCTTACAATTTTCGTTTTTTTTCAGGTCTCCAGAACTTCAGCTTTCATGAGTTATTTCTAAGCTTTTGTTTAAATTAAAACCAGACAAGTTGATTCTGAATGGTCAAGATGTTTCATAGGGAATGCCACAGAAAACATCCCCAAATGTCTGTCTAGTTGATAAAGCCACAATGTCTGAGCATGTGATTCATATTTGCAAACAACCAGACCCTGTAAGTCAATGTACCTTCTGGCCTGATTGCCAGCCTAAATGTTTAGATTAGATTCCCTACAGTGTGGAAACAGACCCTTTGGCCCAACCAGTCCACACCGACCCTCCGAAGAGTTAGCCACCCAGACCCATTTCCCTCTGACTAATGCACCTAACACTATGGGCAATTATTTAGCATGGCCAATTCCCCTGACCTGCACATCTTTGGACTGTGGGAGTAAACCAGAGCATCCAGAAGAAATCTACCCAGACACAGGGAGAATGTGCAAACTAAACACAGAGACTGGAATCGAACCTGGGTCCCTGGCACTGTGAGGCAGCAGCGCTAACCACTGAGTCACTGTACTACCCAGCAAGCGATAACCTTAAATGTTTTTTTTTGATACACTTGGGATTGTTTAGTAGTTGCTACCCAATCACAGAATCACAACTTTGAACCTGATATTCAGAGTTTAGCAATGGTGAGCTGTTTGAGCATGGTCAGGATTCTGTTTGTGAACAACATTGCATACATCTCCCTCCAGTTCCTCATAAACCTTGACTCACCTACAATCTACTGCAATCTTGAATATACTCCATGACTCTGCCTGCACATCCCATCAAGATAGAGAGAAATTCATGAGTCTGTGAGAGAAGACTACATGGTATAGTTGGAAGGGATAGAATTAAGAAGAAGTCTCGTGTGCAGTTTCTACTCTTTGCCTCAATGTTTTCTCGTACGTTGGCCAATAGAAAGATAGCCTTAATTGGAGCATAGACTGGAGAGGCACATTGGGAGCATTTGGAGGCCCAACAGAGCTGATTCTATCGAAATTGTCTGGGAAGTTGAAACTTCTAGGAGACAATTACGCTGCTTTGGTTCCTAACTCTGAATTAGTCGGACTCTTTGGAGGGTTTCAACTTGCTTAGCTTAATAGCTACCAGAAAGAAAAACAGCTTTAACTCCTGAGGAAACTACAAAACTGGCCTCCCTGCCCCCCAGGGCATCACCGAGCACGATCTTCCCTAATCCATATATCCCTTGACTCCCTCGAATGCCTGACATCCCTTTAGATACACGCATTCAATACCCTCTGACCCAACCTGACTCTGACTCCAACCCCACAGACCCTGATCTGTGACACTGCTCCAACCACATACAGACCCAGTTCCCATTTATCGCCACCCTTACACCTCAGTCACCTGATACCCCACCCACCTGGAATCTTACCCTCCTACCTACCTGACACCTGTCTCCTTCACCTAATTGACTCCCTAGCACTTTGAACTAACCCGCACCCTAACCCCACCTGTCACCCACACCTGGCACTCTATCCCATCACTTACCTGTCCATATTTACCTTGCCTCAGTAATAGTCTAAGTGGCTTCATGAGCTTTACCCATTGAATGCTGCACCTATTGCTGCAAAAATGGACTTGGTTTCAGTGCCAATTTACTGCTGCCTACGTAAATTTCTTGGCAGGACCAGACTGTTCCAGTAAGATAGCTCCTGGCCCTGAGGTTCAACCGGAAAAGACTTATAAATGTAAGTGGACAACCTTTAGTCTGATCGAAAGACTCAGGCCCTTATTTTTGTAGTGTCTTTCTCCTATTTCATGCCCAGACTCAGTTTAGTCCTGGAGCACAAAAATCAAAACTTGTCAGAGAGTCACACCTTGGGATTTGCTATGTGCTGCACTTCTAATTTGGAAACAAAACATACGATTGACATAAATAGAGAACAAATGCATAGAATGTTACATTCAACGGATTTGATGCTCCATGTGAGACTCCTTCCATCTCATATCTACATCTTTAACTCTATTAACATAGCTTTAACTTCCCATTCACCTTCATTTGATTACCCAGCTTTCCCTTAAATACACTGATGGTATTCACTTCAACGAATCCCTGTGGTAATGAGTTCCACATTCTAACCATGTGGATCACAAGTTTCTTCTAAATTCCCTGTTGGATTTATTGGTGACTATCTAAAATTTCTGACTTATAATTTTGCACTCACCCATGACTGGAAACATCTTAGAATCATACAGAAAGGAAACAGACCGTTGGGTCCAACCAGTCCTTGCCCGCCGTGTTCCCAAACTAAACTAGCCGCACCTGACTGCACTCAGCCCCATATCCCATCAGACTTTCCTGTTCATAACCTTATCCAAATGTCTTTTAAACATTATAACTGTACCTGCATCCACCACTTTCTCTGGCAGTTCATTCCACACATGAACCACTCTGTGTAAAAAAAGTTGCCCCTCATTCACTTTTGGATGTCTGTCTGGATGTATCACTACCTGGTATGGCAACTGCACCATTCAAGATCGGAGACGGTTACAGAGAGTGATGAACCTGGCCCGGACAATCACAAAGGCCAACCTCCCATCTATAGAATCCATCTACCAGGCCCACTGTCAGGGAAAGGCCGCCAGCATTCTCAAAGATCCATCCCACCCTGGCAATGTTTTTCTACAACCTCTACCATCGGGGAGAAGGTACAGAAGCCTGAACACACCCACCAGCCGGTTTCGCAACAGTTTGTACTTAATTGTTGTTAGAATACTGAACAGACTCACAAAACTCTCAACATTCGTCTGTACCTGTGCTTTTGTTTTTGCCACTGTTTACCTATTATTTACTATCTATGCTACTTAACTCTGTGATCTGCCTGTATTGCTTGCAAGACAAAGCTTTTTACTGTGCCTCAGTACATGTGACAATAAACTCAATTCAATTCAATTCAATTTTAAATCTTTCTCATCTCACCTTAAAAAAATGTCCCCTGGCCTTGAACTCCCCCACCCTACGGAAAAGGGCATTGCCATTGACCTTATCTATACTCCTTATGAATTTATAAACCTCAATAAGGTGATCCCTCAATCTCCTGCGCTCCAGTGAGAAATGTTCCAGCTTTGCCAATCTATATTTATATTTCAAACCCTCCACCCACGGGAGCATCCTGGCAATCTTTTCTGAGCCCTCTCTAATTTAATAATATCCGTCCTATAAAAGGGTCCAACCACAACTGCACAGAATACTCCGTATCCAGCAGGAATATGGGAGGATCTCTTTATCTACTCTCTCAAACCCACTGATAATTTTAAAGATCTTTAATATATCACCCTCAGCCTCCCATTTTCTTTGGAGAAGAACCTCAGTTTTTCCAGAGAAAATGGAAGGCTGAAGATAACTAATAGTTGTAACTTTTCAGTTCAGTTATCGTTTGTAGTATAATGGAATATGTAAATGATGATGATGATGATGCAACAGGTAATGTTAAACTGACATCAACAGAGATTCAGAAGAGATGAGACTAGACAGATGAGAAAAAGCATGAAAAGAAGGAGATCTTGGGCACTACAGTAAAGGGTTTTATTCAGTAAATGTACCTCTACCTCTACCAGATATGTGCTACTGGATGTAATAAATGTAATTCACTGTCATTTTTACTCTTTTGTCTTGGTCTATCTAGTGAGTAGTGGTAAACCAATGGAAAAGGCATTGCTGCTAGATTCCAAGAAGGTTTCTTTCCTCAGTAGAAATTAGTATAATTATATATGACCAGATGTACTGACCAGGACCAAAGAGAGCTGCTACAGATATATCTGCTCCTTCTGAAGGCTAGAGTAAAACTTCTTGTCTTTATCCACAGACTCTGTATTACTCAGTAGCATGGGTGGAGTCAATATAACCTTAACCACTTCTGAATCATTTCTTTATACATCTTCCCATAGCTTTCTCCCCGTATTTAGTTAAAAGTCACACAACACCAGGTTATATTCCAATGGGTTTAGTTGGAAGCACTAACTTTCAGAGTGCAGCTCCTTCATCAGGTGGTTGTGGAGTACAAGATCATAAGACACAGAAATTATAGTATAAGTTTACGGTGTGATGTAACTGAAATTATATATTGATAAAGTCCTGGATTGTTTGTAAGTCTTTTAGTATGAACATGTTGATTTCAGTTCTTTCATATGTAAATCGCAGAACTTTTTTAAAGCTACATTCTCACGTGAACTTTAACAATTGGTGATGTGGCCCAGATAATGCATTGAAGGTGTGAGGTGCCCTATGTGAGATTCTGTGAGAATAGGCCAACATGACACCAATTGTTAAAGTTCACTTGAGAATGTAACTTTAAAAAAGTTCTGCGATTTACATATGAAAGAAATTACAAAATACCGTGCAAGGACTGTAACAAACACTACATTGGACAAACAGGCAGAAAACTAGCCACCAGGATACATGAACACCAACTAGCCACAAAACAACATGACCCTCCCTCACTAGTATCCTTACATACAGATAAGGAAGGACACCACTTCGACTGGGACAACACATCCATCCTAAGACAAGCCAAACAAAGACACACACGAGAATTCCTAGAAGCATGGCATTCCAACTGGAACTCTATCCACAAACACATCGAGTTAGACCCCATCTACCACCCCTGAGATAAAGAACAGGAAGTGACTTCACCACAGTAAATGACATCACCAACCTAAGGAAACCCAAACATATAAATAGAAAGCAAGAATTATCAGCAGTGCAGATTTACCTAATAGGGGGACAAAACATCTGGAAATGAACCTTCCAGCTCAGCGAACAAACCTACATCCAGAACCTCAACCTGAGCTACAAATCTTCTCAAAACTCACTAGTTAACCCATTATATGATTAGTATATAATTATATTCCATTTACCACGACCCCATCTCTCTCACTTCTCTTACTACACAAACACAAGAGGTCTAGATGTTTTGTTCTTTCCCAGAACGCACTTTCCTCAAGCTTGAAAGATTGAGGACTGTTGAGTCTCATTCTGACCTATGGCATATTTTACCGATGGAAGATCGTTTATTTCTCAGGAATGCTTCATGGAAGATGTTGTTCTCTGTAGATGTAAGTATCGGTCTATTACCTCATCTGGGGGACACTTAATCTCCTGAAATTCCTTGCTAGAAAACAGCTGCTCTGTTGAAATATAGAAAATGGAAACAGAAGTAAGCCATTTTCCCCTTCAAGCCTGCTCCAACATTCAATATAATTGTGGCATCAAACCCAGCACCTTATTCTCACTTTGTCCCCATATCCTTTGAGTGTTTAGTCCTAAGACTATATCTAAATCCTTCTTGAAGACATTCAATGTTTTGGTCTCTGTGGCAGAGACTTCCACAGACTCACCACTCTAGGTGAAGACGTTTCTCCACATCTCAGTCCTAAATGACAAACTCCATATCCTTTGACAGTGATTCATGTTGAAATAAGTACTTTCTTCCAGTTACTATCCTGAATTCCTGGATGAGGCAATCACCTTCTAATATAAGCGATGTTTTTTTCAACTTCCTGGGTGCCTAGAGCAGGCAGGTTCTTCTTCTTGACCTTGTTCTTGGTCTGTAGATGTTGGTCAGTCTCCCATGGAATGATATGCAGTACGGCATATTTGCCTCGAATTGGTGATCACACTGGACACCTTCAGTTGCACATTGTGGTTGTTCAAGTAATCTAGTAAACATTTTCAAACTCTCAGTCATGTTCCTGACTCAAGGAATGACTCCAATCATTGCTGTACATTCAGCACTATCTCTGTCACTTCCATTGTTTGTTCCATTTTAGAAGATTGAACATTTTCATCAGTGTTGTGAAGTCTGTGACCTTCTCCATATTGACAATATTAACCGGCTCTCTGATGCCAACATAAGTGATCTGAATTATTTCATCAGCGTTCCACTATGGGTTTAGGAAGCCCAATGTAATCTGCCTTGAGTTGCTCCTTGACCAGTTGGTCAATAATGACTTGTTCCTGATCAGATTTTGGGCAGCTATTAGTTTCTAGATCAGTTGTTCTCTGTGGAGGTTATCAATCTTCTGCATGCAGTCTTAAAAATGAAGTTGGTCAATTATGCAAATTTGAAATGTACATATTTTCAACTTTCTCATATGTGTTACATTCTACTGTAACTTATAGTATTCTCATGCTTCTGACAATCATTCCAATTATGTCATGTAGTCTTGCCTCTATAGGCTCTAACCTCTGCTTCTTCAGTCATGGGAACTGGTCTGATAGGAGACTGTGTCAAGCACAAAATCAACAGTTTCAAAATCATTTGACTCTTCTAGCTCCTTTAAATTAGTTAGATCATCTTAGTAATGCCTCAGGAATCTTCAACCATGTAGGTTTCTCATCATTGCAGGCTTCTTTTCTAATAGTGGGTGGTGTTCTACTGTCGAGACCGCGATCTGGTGTTCGTGACTACTGTTCCTTTCACTGTTTGGAAGCTATATCCTACTTCTGTTCGGCTTCAGGAAGTTACCTATAGTTTTGCAATTGTGGCATTTCTTACTGGTGACTGGACATTGCCTGTGAAGCATTATTGTCCTATAGCACTGACACGGAGGTTTTGCATCAGATGCTTAGCATGTTTTCTGTGAAGGCTTGCCCCATGTCTCTTGAGAGTACCTGTATCTTACAAAGTGAAGGTACTCTGTTGCCCTTTTGAGGTAGTTTTGGTTTTCTTCTCTAAAGATCTGTTTGAGCAAAGAACAAAGAACAAAGGAAATTTACAACCCAGGAACCACCCCTTCGGCCCGCCAAGCCTGTGTCAATCCAAATCCACTGTCTAAACCTATCGCCCAATTCCTAATGACCTGTATCCCTCTGCTCCCCGCCTACTCATGCACCTGTCCAGATGCACCTTAAATGAATCTACCGTGCCTGCCTCTACTACCTCTGCTGGCAATGTGTTCCAGGCACCTACCACCCTCTGTGTAAAGTACTTTCCATGTGTATCCACCTTAAACTTTTCACCCCTTACCTTGAACACGTGACCTCTCGTTATTGAAGCCCTCACCCTGGGAAAAAGCTTATCTCTATCCACATTGGATATATCCTTCATGATTTTGTAGACCTCAATCAGGTCCCCTCTCAACCTCCTTTTTTCTAATGAAAATAATCCCAACCTACTCAACCTCTCTTCATAGCTAGCACCTTCCATAC
>NC_057731.1:4969891-4998335 GCF_004010195.1 Chiloscyllium plagiosum | reverse complement strand
TGTATTCTTCTATGTTCTATGCTCTATGTTCTATCTTTGAAAGCCTCCCACATATCAAATGTGAACTTCCCTTCAAATAGCTGCCCCCAGTCCACATTTCCCAGCTCCTGCCAAATTTAGATATAATTAGCCTTGGCCCAGTTTAATACTCTTCCCTTAGGACCCCTCTCATCTTTGTCTACAATTATTCTAAAACTTACAGAATTGTGGTCACTATTCCCTAAGAAATCCCCCATTCCAACTTCTACCATCTGGCTTGGCTCATTCCCCAACACCAGGTCCAGTATGGCCCCTTCCCTCGTCGGGCTATTGACATACTGCTCTAGAAAACCTTCCTGGATGCTCCTTACAAATTCTGCCCCATCCAGACCTCTGACACTAAGTGTATCCCAGTCAATGTTGGGAAAATTAAAATCTCCCATCACCACCACCCTGTTGCCTCTACATCTTTCCATAATCTGTTTAACTATTTGTTCTTTTACCTCACACTCACGTTGGGAGGCCTGTAGCAGAGCCCCAACAATGTAACTGCTTATTTCTCAGCTCCACCCATAATGCCTTATTGCTCAAGCCCTCCATAGTGTCCTCCATTAGCACAGCCATGATATCATCCCTGACCAGCAATGCAACGCCTCCCCCCCCTTTTACTTCCCTCCCTGTCCTGTCTGAAGCTAACTTCATGATCCTTCCAGTCTGTAGTTTCCATCTCATTGTCTACTAATCTTCTCTTCTGCTTCCCAGCCCCCTGCCACATTAGTTTAAAACCTCCCCAACAGCAGTAGCAAATACTCCCCCAAGGACATTAGTTCCAGTCTGGTTCAAGTGTAGACCGGCCAATTTGTAATAGTCCTATCTTCCCCAGAACTGGTGCCAATGTCCCACAAATCTCAACCCCTCCCTCCTACACCCTCCCTCAAGCCACGTGTTCATCCTGCCTATTCTTTCATTTCTACGCTGGCTAGCATGTGGCACTGGTAGCAATCCTGACACAATTTTCCACACACAAAGCTATGTTGACTATCCCTACTCTGTCCTTGCCTTTCTAAATACATGTAATTCCTATCCCTCAGGATTCCCTCTAACAACTTGCTCACCACCAATGTCAGGCACACCGGTCTATAGTTCCCTGACTTTTCCCTACCAGTTTTTAAATAGTGGCACCATGCCAGCTGACCTCCAGTCTTCTGGCACCTCACCTGTGGCTATCAATGATACAAATATCTCAGCAAGGCGCCCAGCAATCAGTTCCCTAGCTTCCCACAGAGTTCAAAGGTACACCTGATCAGGTCCCAGGGATTTATCCACTTTTGTGCATTTTAAGCAGTCCAGCATCTCCGCTTCTGTAATAAGGACATTTTTCAAGATAGAGTTATAAAATCCTACAGCACAAAGACAGGCCCTTTGGCCCAAACTGGTCTGTGCTGACCAAAATGTCCATCTATGCTAACCCCATTCCCTGCACTTGTCCCATATCCTTCTAAACCTTTCCTATCCATGTATTTGTCCAAATGCCTTTAAATGTTGTTAATGTACCCACCTCAACCACTTCCGCTGGCAGCTCATTCCATATGAGCTCCACCCTCTGTGTAAAAAAGTTTCCTCTCAGATTACCTTTTATTCTTTCCCCTCTAACCATAAACTGATATTCTCTAGTCCCTACCCATGGAAAAAAGACGAAGTGCATTCACCCTATCCATGCCTCCCATGATCTTATACACCTCTACATGGCACCCCCCTCAGTCTCCTATGCTCTAAAAATAAAAGTCCTAGCTTGTCCAATCTCTCTCTATAACTCAGACTTTAGATTAGATTACTTACAGTGGAAACAGGCCCTTCGGCCCAACAATTCCACACCGACCCGCCGAAGCACAACCCACCCAGAACCATTCCCCTACATTTAACCCTTACCTAACACTACGGGCAATTTAGCATGGCCAATTCGCCTGACCTGCACATTTTTGGACTGTGGGAGGAAACCGGAGCACCCAGAGGAAACCCATGCAGACACGGGGAGAATGTGCAAACTCCACACAGTCTGAGACTGGAATTGAACCCGGGTCTCTGGCGCTGTGAGGCAGCAGTGCTAACCACTGTGCCACCGTGCCGCCCACTCATTCTTATTTCCCCACATTCTATATCTTCTATATCCTTCTCCAGAGTAAATAGTGATGCAAAATACTCATTTAGTATATCCTGCATCTCCTGCATTTCCACACATAGGCAGCCCTGCTGATCCCTAATTACCCTTTTGTCCTTAATGTATTTATAAATTCCATTTGGATTCTCCTTAATACTATTTGCCAAAGCTATCTCATGTCCCCTCTCTGCTCTCTTGATTTCTCTCCTCCTGCCTTTATACTCTTTGAAGGATTCACTCAATCCCTGCTGTCTATACATAACATGTGCTTCTTTCTTTTTCTTGACCAAAACCTCAAATTCTCTAGTCATCCAGCATTCTCTACACCTGCCAGCTTTGCCCTTCACCCTAACAGAAATATATTCTCTCCAGACCCACATTATCTCATTTTTGAAGTCTTCCCATTTTCCAGTCATCCCTTTACCTGCAAGCATCCGCCCCAAACAATTTTTGAAAGTTCTTGCCTAATACTGTCAAAATTGGCCGTCCTCCAATTTAGAACCTTAACCTTTTGGATCCAGTCTATCCTTTTCCATGACTATTTTAAAGTTAATAAAATTATGGTCACTTGCCCCAAATAGCTCCCCCACTGACATGTCAGTTATCTGCCCTGCCTTATTTCCCAGGGATAGGCCACATTTTGTTCCTTCTCTATTAGATACATCCATATAATGAATCAGAAAATTTTCTTGTAAACACTTAACAAATTCCTCTCCATCCAAGCCCTTAACACTATGGCAATCTCAGTCTATGTTTGGCAAGTTAAAATCCCCTACCATAACCACCCTATTATTCTTACAGTAAACTGAAATCTCCTTACAAATTTGTTTCTCAATTTCCTGCTCACTATTAGGGGGTCTATAGCACAATCACAATAATGTGATCATCCCTTCCTTATTTCTCAGTTCCACTCAAATAACTTCCCCAAATGTATTCCCAAGAATATCCTCCCGAAGTATAGCAGTAATGCCATCCCTTATCAAAAATGACCCCCTTTCTATCCTGCCTATTGCATCTATACCCTGGAACATTAAACTGCCAGAACTGTCCACCCCTGAGCCACGTCTCTGTAATTGCTATGGTATCCCAATCCCATGTTTCCAACATGCCCTGAGTTCATCTGCTTTGCCTGTTAGTCCTCTTGCATTAAAACAAATGCATTTTAATTTATCAATCCTCCCTCAATCTCTGCCTGCCCTGACTGTTTGACTTGTTCCTCTTCCAAACAGTACCAGTCTCAGATTGATCTCTTTCCTCACTATCTCCCTGGATTCCAACTCCCCACCTTACTAGTTTAAAACATCCCAAGGAGCTCTAGCAAATCTCCCTGCCAGTATATTAGACACCTTCCAATTCAGGTGCAATCCATCATTCTCATACAGCTCACTTTCACCCCAGAAGAGATTCCAATGATCCAAAAATGTGAACCCTTCTTCCTTGCATTAGCTTCTCAGCCATGCATTCATCTGCTCTATCCTCCTATTCCTACCCTCACTAGCTTGTGGCACTGGGAGTAATCCAGATATTACTACCCTCGAGAACCTCCTTTTTAAATTCCTGTGCCCCTCAGAATCTCATCCCTTCCTATGTCATTAGTTCCAATGTATGCAACAACCTCCTGCTGGTCCCTCTCCCCTTTGAGATTATTCTGCATCCTCTCTGAGATATCCTTGATCCTGGCACCAGGGAGGAAATTCATCATTCTGATTTCTCACTGTCGGCTGCAGAAGCGTCTGTCTGTGCCTCTGACTAGAGAGTCCCTCATCACAATCGATCGCTTGGAACCCAACATACCCTTCACTACATTAGAGCCAGTTTTGGTACCAGAATCCTGACTGTCCGTGCTACATGCCCCTGAGTGTCCATCGTGCCCTACACTTTCCAAAACAGCATACTTGTTTGAGATGGGAATAGCCACAGGAAAACCTTGCACAACCTGCCTACCCCGCCTATCTTTCCCAGAGGTCCCCATCTGTCTGCAGTTTTTCTCCCTTCCTACAACTGCCATCCATCATACCCCCCTAGCTCCTGTAGATTCCTCATTGCCTCATTGATGTTCCAACCGACCCATGCAATCCGATAGGATTTGCACCCAAACACCCTTCCTGCAAATATAATCATCAGTCACGTGGAAACTCTCCCTAATCTCCCACATCCAACAGGAAGAACATATCACTCTACTAAAGGCCATCTTTGCACCTTAACAATCTACAGACCCAAAAAATAGCACTGTCTTACTGCTCTAAAAAACACTGCTCCAGGTTAACTTAGTACCTGGTATTTTCTTACGAGGAGAGGCTGAGTAGATTGGGCCTGTACTTATTGGAGGTTAGAAGAATGAAATGCAACCTTATTGGAACATGTGAGGGGCTTGTTAGGCTAGCTGCAGAAATATTGTTTCTCCTTGTGGGAAAGTCTAGGACCAGACAGCATAAGCTCAGAATAATGGATCTCTCATTTAAGACAGCGATGAGAAGGAATTTCTTCTATGTGAGGATAGTGAATCTGCGGTACTCTTTGCCGCAGAGAGCTGTCAAGACTGAGTCATTAAATATATTCAAGGCAGAGATACACAGATTTTTAATCAGTAAGGGAATTAAGGATATGATCAAAAGGCAAGTAAGTGGAATTGAGGATTGTCAGATTATCCCATCGAATAGTGGAGCAGACACAATGGGCAGATTGGCCACCCTGTGCTCCTATGTCTTATGTTCTTGCAGCCCAATAAACATCATCTGCTTCATAAGTGACTTTCCCTCCATCATAAGGTTGGAAGTGGGCATGTTCCATCAGTGATTACAAATGTTCAGTGATCCCTCAGATACTGACGCAGTCCATGCCAAATACAGCAGGACCTGGGCAATATCCAGGCTTGGGCTGACAAGTGGCAAGTAACATTTGTACCACTCAAGCATGAAACAGTGACCATCTCCAGGAAGAGAGAATCTAACAATATCCCCTTGATATTCAATAACATTATCATTGCTGAATCTCCCACTAATGATGGGTTACCATTAACCGGAAACTGAATTGGCATAGTGATAGAAATACTATAAGAGAAGGTCAAGAATAGGAATCCTACAGTAAGCAACTCACCTCCTAAATCCTCAAAGCCTGTCCAACCATCTACAATGCAGAAGTCAAGAATGTGCTGGAATACTTGCCACTTGCCTGAATGGGAGCAGCACAGACAACACTGAAGAAATGTGATACCACCCAAGACAAAGCAACCTATTGATTGGCACCTTACCCACAAACATACACCCCCACCATCACATATGCTCAGTAGGAGTAATGTGTACCATCTATAAGAGGCACTGCAGAATTTTACCAAGGATCCTTAGATACCACGTTCCAAACCCATGACCACTTACATCTAGAAGGACAAGGGCAGCAGATACTTGAGAACACAACCACCTACAAGTTGTTCCTTCACGCCTCTCACTATCCTAACTTGGAACTATATCACCATTTAGTGTTGATCAGTCAAAATCCGGAATTCCCTCCCTAACAGCAAATGGACAATAGCAGTTCAAGAAGGCAGCTCACCCCCACCTTCTCGAGACAGACAATAAATGCTGGCCCTGACAGTGATGCCTGCACTGACTGAAAACAAAAATAGCAATTGGACCCACTAAATATGATAGTGACTTGCTCAGTTTCAGTCCTAGTGTTTAATTTTGAGGTAACATAATAGTTAATTGTTGAGGTAACAAAGCTGTCACTTCCATGAAGTCCAATGCCATCTTCCAAGTGGTCCTTCCCTGATCTTGAACTGTAAGAAAACATTAACTCTTTTCCGATTTCTTCTCAATAGATTAATTAACCTTACGACTGTAAAGGTATTTTAAATCTGTATAATTTCACTATTTCTTTAGCTTTGCCTTTCTTTAAGCTAATATTCTTGTGTATACCAATGCTCTTTAAATTCAATGTTTATAGAATTTGCTGGATTCTGTGCAACATTTTCTTTGTCAGCTAGATTCTAAACTCTACATTGCACTAACACTGCTTCAATTTCTTCAATAAATCTGTAAATTGTATGAACTGGTTGTTCTGTATTGATCAACTGGTTCAAAGTTTTTATGATCTGCTTTTCTATAATGCTGTATCCCATATAGCTAACTGGGCTTTTTCACCTCTTTCAGGGTTTTACAATGATTAAAGTATTGGCTAAACAGTTCTTCTAGAGTTGTCCCATCATCTGTAAATAAGTTGGAGTTTTCCCACTTCTTCTTGTGTAAAATGGACATTTTACCACCTTTCATGGTTTAAGACACCAAGCATTTTCTTCCACACAATTTTTAAAATAAAATTTCCTGTGTGCAGCATCTATATTTCTTTTCACTAATATATCAGCTTATTAGTGCATCCTGGTTTATTTAAATATTTATTTTTTTCCTGACTTTTCTACCTCAGCTAGACTCTTTCATTTCATTTCTTTAAGGTTTCTCATTTTCAGCTGAGCTACGTGCTGAAGTCTGCTCAATTCTGTAGTCCCAGTTTAAATCTCTTTTCTGGCTCTTTCACTTCTCCGTGCAGCTGTACCTCATGGTATTGAATGTCGGTAAAGGCAATGCTTGTTGTGAGAGGTGAGAACTCTCTTCCACACTCCCTTTCTTGTCTCTGTGCCATATATCATAAAGTTATCCCCTTTTCCCTTTAGGGATCTCCAACGTTATGTCCTGGAACCTTCAGTTTCCTCTCATGTATTTTCGAAATGGGTCTATCTATTTTCTGTTTCCTTGTCCACACATTTACCCCAGCACTTATTACCAGCTTTTGGGTGAAGTTTTGCCTTTGGAGTTCTGAGCTTGCCTCTTTGCTGTTTTCACAACTGCTGCTGTCTCTCCCTGTTGGTAATTGCATTTCAGTTTCTGACTGACTTTCTATGTTCTCTTAAAGCAGTATTATTCTTAAAGTGGTAATATGATTGCTTGATTTTGTTTTTGTTTTCCTCTGGATCTTCTGCAGTTCTTCTCAATGTGGTGGAGGTTGGATCTACAGTGTGGAAACAATGTCATATTTTTTAGATGAATACCCACTTGTACATTGTGCATTTGGCATTGTCACCAGGATGTAATACTTGGTAAGGGCCGTTTGAAGTCATTAGCTTCTACCAATCTTACTTTGTTAAAAGTCACACAATACCAAATTATAGTCCAACAGGTTTATTTGGAAGCACTAGCTTTCGGAGCGCTGCTCCTTCCTCAGGTGCACCAGAGTCATAGAGATGTACAGTATGGAAACAGACCCTCCAGTCCAACCCATCCACGCCAACCAGATAATCCAACCCAATCTAGTCCCACCTGCCAGCACCCGGCCCATATCCCTCCAAACCCTTCCTATTCATATACCCATCCAAATGCCTTTTAAATGTTGCAATTGTACCGTTTGAACTTTGTCCATCCCAGTCCAACACAGGCTCCTCCACATCAATCTTACTTTGTCTTGGGTCCAGCTAATGATTAGTGAAAGTACCTCTGAAAAGTGCTATTCAGAGATAAAATGACGCAACAACATTTGGGCATGCATAATTACAAAGACCTTAGGGAATTGGCACAGATACATCTGATCCCTCTGAAAGCTAGAGTAGAACTCTTAATCTCCATCCACAGACTTGGTATGATATTGATAAAATAGATAGAGGTAATGTAACATGAATGTGAAACCCATTCAGAACTATTACTTTACATAACAGTTATCTGTTTTCTATAGATGCAAATAAAGATGGTTACAGAAATGACTACACCTTTGTCTAGAATGAAATAGGTTGCTGGAAACCAAGAAGAGTCGCAGCTTTGTGACAAAAGGCAACCTTTCAAACTGAAGGCATAGCTACCCAGGGATACTAAGAAGAAATATGCTGGAAGTGTTGTCAGCATAAAGCACAGAATAAGGCATTTGCCTGCAAATTTTTATTGCACCTTCTTCAGTGCCTGCACATTTGTTTTTTATAATATTGAGACTAGAACTATGTTCAAAGTGAGGTCTAATTTAAGGTTCTGTATAAACTCAACATAAATTCACTGCTTTTCAATTCTATTCCTCTTGAAATGAACCCTAGTAGGGTTTTTTTTGCAAGTTTTAGCTTGATTTGAATTAGGTTCTGGGAAACCTAAAGATGGGGCTGATGGTTGTTGGAAAACTGACAGCAAAGTTGACCAGCAAGATTGGAGCTGACGCATGGAAGCAGAATTGTTTGGAGTGTGTAGAAGGTGGACTTTGGAATGGTGGAACAAAGAATACCATGGGATTAAAGTCCTTTGGTGATGAAGATCTGAAAGACAGCACCACGTCAATGCAGCTCTGCCTCAGGGCTGCAGCAGAATCTCAGCTTAAATTGTACGATCAAGTCTCTGGACTCCACTTGAAATCCACCAATATTCTAATTCAGAAGGCTAGTTAACTAGGGTATAAGGGACCAAATGGCCTCCTTCTGTGCTGCCTATTTCTTTGATCCTTCGAGGAGTAGATGGTTTTGTCTGCTCGTGTCACTTACCATTTTTAGAACTCAATTGTTCCATTGTTATCACCGTTCTTCTGAACATTTTTATCATATTTCAACCGCCAAGAAATTGTCCCGGCATTGCACATAGTCAGCAGCTTGCTTTTCAATCTAAAGAGGGGCAAGGACATTTTCAGAAGAATCTAGAATGTTACAACAGTACATAACTCTACTTACATCTGCACAAAGAAAACTTTCATACGGAACTATAAGTAATTACAGTGACACAATGCATTGCATGCTAATTATCACCAATGAAAAGAAATTAGCTCGCAGTTTATTGAAGATCTCATTGGAAATGTTTCAGGAAAATCCTGACATTCTCTAAATCTGACTTCTCTGAAATGTAAGTCATGCACATTTGAATAGTATGAATAATGTTACTATTATCCTATGAACTGTTAACAGCTGTAGGGACTATTATAGAGATGCTTCAAAAAACATCTCCAGTCAACACACTGCAAGCACTTAGTCTGTAGTGACCGGGATTCTGAATTCTTGCCAAATTCCAAAGCAAATAGAATGTTTCAGATTCTTGTTTATTCTATAACAAAATAGCCTTTCACAATATTGTATTAGTCATTCAGGATTCTGCAATAGCAACTTTTGCAGAAGTAAACTTGTCAGCTAAATTGCACTCAGGACAATGGTCGAGCAATTAACCCCTTGAGATCCTGGCAACCCTTGTGATGCTGATTGCTGTGAGTTGGTGTTCGCTCTGCAACACAGCTTGACAGCGCAAGGGAAGGTAGGCTGCCCACTGGCATCAAGTGTGGAAAGAATCAAGGGTAGGGGGAGTGAGCTGGGATCTGTATGGCGTTTTAATGACGATGTAACCAGACAAGTGATCCTGCAGGCAGGGGTAATGATCTGGAGAATATGAATTCAAACCCAACAAGAGACAGTCTGACTATTAGAATTGAGTTTAAGAAATCTGGAGATTACAAAGTTGGGGTTAGTGAAAAGAACCATGAAGTTGTTGTTGTTTTGTAAAAAGCCAACTGTTTCAATGTCCATTTATGAAGGGAATCCCTTTGACCTTATTCACTCTAGTCTGTTTGTAACTCAATTACCATATCAAAATCAGTTGAGGCTAAACAAGGGTCACATTTGCCATCTCTGTTTTCTTAGATGCCACGTAGCCACAACAGAATCGGAAATGGGTTCCACGTGGATGCACTTACTTCCATTGGGACGTGTCACATGCACCACCTGGGTGAATGGTTCTCGCACATGCATGTCTTGACTTGAAGACCAAGTCCTTCTGGGCAGGATATTAAACTGATAGTCATGGGACAAATGCTAGACTCACGAGAAGGTCAGTTTTGCTGAGTCACTGGAACTGAGCAATGCCGTTAACTTACAGGTTTCCCTGGCCAATTGGAATGCACAGAAAGATGCACTGAGTTTGTCGGGTTTTTAATTAAAGGGATCTGGGCAAGGGCCAGAATGAGAGAACTGCACATGGGTTCCCTTGGTTATAGCAAGCACAGGAATAGTGAGGGGACCTGGAAAAGCAATTCCAGGAGCCTGCAGGCATCAGCATTGGAGCACTGGTGCTCAGATTTGTTGGCAGAATTGATGCACAGCCTGTAGATTCTATGTTGGAGATCTTCCTTTCTTCAAGCTGGATCAATTCCCCTCTTCTCTGTCAAATGTCATGAGGCTGAGGAGGACTTTGCCGGCACTGTTATAGCCTTTGGTGATGTTGATGTTGCTGTTCCTCCTCATCAGTGTCACAAGGTAAAGCTCTATTCGCTGCTTGCAGGATGTGGTTAAAGATGGCAGCAGAAAGTAAAGTTGAATGTAGTAGTTTGACCAAGTTCCAAGAAGTTGGCAATCACCAGCGGACACTGTAAACTCTCTCTGAACCAGGGAGCTGTGAGCAACTGCCCCTCATGGAACCCTGGCTGCTGTCCTTGAGTTTTACTATTCAAAGCATTTCCAGCCCATCAGCTTCACCAAATAAGTACATCCCATTGTGCACTAACCTCAGTGACTCTCGGGAGTTTCATGCAGTTCAGGAAAAGGTGTGCTCCCTGTCCAAACCAGACTGATTGCTTAACACAGAACTATTGACATCTGACATTTAATAATTGAGACTGATGGGTGAAACATGGATGTTTTTCAGGTTATATCTCAATGTCATTTTCAAGAAGATGAACTCCTGGTGCACACCCAAACTTGACCAGGAAGTCTGTTCAGATCTCTTTATCTTTACTTACTTCATCCTCTTCGTCCTGTGTCTGGCAAAGGTGTAGTTTTTGGCATCCAAATTAAAAATTGGAAGGTCTGGGTTGTGAAAAGGTGAGAGGACAAAGTTGGAAACATCTGCTTATACATCTACAGCATGGGGTGATAGAGTACGGAACAGTGCAACAGAGAAGGAGCATGAGGTATTCATCAGCAATCCCTCCCATCCCACAGTGGTTATAGCCTCAATGCCATAGATTCATAAATGATATTGAATCCTCCATTGTGTGTGTGTGTGTGTGTGTGTGTGAGGGGGGGGGGGGAGGTGGAATAACATGTTCAGGCTTGACCTTCTTTGGTTTATTCCCACTGTTTCCTGTTATATTCCAACACTTTATGCAAAATAGAAGAACCTGAAAAAGTTTCGATGCTGTGACTGACCATTGATTGGTCCCAGACAAATATCGTTCAGTGCCCACAGTGGCTCAGCGGTGAGCAATGCTGCCTCACAGTGCCACAGACCCGGGTTCAATTCCACGCCTGGGTGACTGTGTGGGAATTTGCACATTCTCCCTGTGTCCATCTGGGTTTCCTCCAGGTGCCCTGGTTTCCTCCCACAGTCCAAACATGTGCAGGTTAAGTGAATTGACATGCTAGATTGCCCATATTGTTCAGGGATGTGCAGGCTGGGTGGATTACGGGGGTTGGGTAGGGGGATGAGTCTGTGTGGGATGATTTTTTTGGAGAGTTGGTGTGGACTTGATGGGCTGAACAGCCTGTTTCCACACTATAAGGATTCTATTCCATAATACAGTCAGTACTCTGGTCAGTACCCATTCACACTCTAGCCCATACTTAAACAGTACCCAAATCAACCCCTCGTCAATTCTACACACAGTCTTGATTCCTGTGGTGCTGGAAAAGCACAGCAGACTAGGCAGCATCCGAGCAACAGGAAAATCGATGTTTTGGGCAAAAGCCCTTGATCAGGACTAAAGGCACACAGTTTAGACAGTGCCCAAACCAATATCCAGTCAATGTCCAATCAGTATCTAGTCAGGTTCCCCAGTTATTTCCCCAGTTAATGTCAGAGACTATTCCATAGTCAGTATTCCAGACATTGCTGTGGTCAATATCTCAATCTGCACACCCGCCCAACTCCCCCCACCCACCAAACACTCTCCCCATCCCACTGCCAGATCACACTGGGTTTTTCACTGATAATTCACATGAACACCTGATTCAAGGTTTTTTTGAGAAATGAGGATTTCTAAGTTCAATAGAAATGATTTTCCCAACTGCTCGAGCTTATACATGTCTTTTCTTTGTCCTTCTGTCATTCTCTGTTTAATTGTTTCACTCTCTATTACTCGGATGTAATTATGTAAGATATGGTATGTCTGGATAGCACACAAAACACTTTTTACTGTATCTTGATAGATGTGACAATAATAAATCAAAAACTCACTGTTCTCTTGGTCTCTCAACGTGTTTCTCTTTCTCTCATTACTGTCTCAATCATACTCCTGTTTCTCATTGTTCAGTCTTTCTACCTATTTCTTTCATTCACCCTTTCTGTACTGATCTCTTGTTTCTTTCTCATTCCTGAGCTGAAACTTTATTGCTGGAACAGCACAGCAGGTCAGACAGCATCTTTCTCATTCCTGACTGTCTGTCTCTTTCTCTCTCTCTTTCTTGGCTGCTTCTCTAACATTGTTGTACATTGCTGCTCTCTTTCTCATACTTTATCACTGTCTCTCCTTTTCACATTGCTGTTAAACAATTTCCCCTCTGATACAACAAGAGCAAAAGAAAAGTCTATTTGAACCATTATGACTGTTATGCCTCAGCGGAAGAGCTGCTCAATGACCGTTGTTTGCCTATCTATATCCTACCTTCATTCCAAATTTTTCCCTTCAAGCATTTATCCAATTTCCTTTTGAAAATTACTGTTAACTCTACTTCCACCAACAGATGAGATCATGGATTCTAGATCATAATGGTTTGCTTCCTAAAACAAAATTCTTGTCATGTCATCTCTAATTCTTTTGCCAATTATCCTAAATCTGTGTCCTTTGGTTCCTGACCTTTCTGTCACTGTTGGTTTCTCTTACAGTCTCCTCTCTGCTAGTGTTTCCTTTCTTATGTGTTCATGGGATGTAAGATGAGTAATTGTTACCTATCCCTAACTTACATTGACAAGGTGGTGGTTATTGAATGATGACTCAATTGGAATCCAAAACCGTTCTCCTCACCCAAGTCCTTATGACTTTGTCAAATTGGTTGAAGCATATTGCTCAGCATTAACCCATTCACAACCAAACACTTTGTCTCACATTCACCAAGCTTCTTTTTCTCCACTGTTCACATTTATGCAATCATGTATACAATTACATTTGTTTCTAGCCCTTGTCTAGCCCTATGTCTCAGCTTTCACAAATTCAGGTAGTCTAGAACTGTTTTCTCCAATTGCTATGTTCTATTTAACCTAGCTCTGAAAGCAAATCTTCCAAGCTATATAATTTCTGATGCAATTTCTTCCTAACGTGAGTAATGTCTCTTCTTATTTTAAAGATCTCACTGTTCATTAGCATTCAATGCGATTTATAATTGCAAAGTGTGACTTGTATTCCAGTTCCATGCAGCTTCTATGTCACACTTACTTCTACACTTCTAGGCCTGGAATGATTTTGGCATTGGCTGTTGATTCTGCCTAGGTAAAAACAATGACTGCAGATGCTGGAAACCAGATTCTGGATCAGTGGTGCTGGAAGAGCACAGCAATTCAGGCAGCATCCGAAGACAGGCAAAATCGACGTTTCGGGCAAAAGCCCTTCATCAGGAATAAAGGCAGAGAGCCTGAAGCGTGGGCAAAATCGACGTTTCGGGCAAAAGCCCTGCAAAATCGACGTTTCGGGCAAAAGCCCTGCAAAATCGACGTTTCGGGCAAAAACCCTAACCCTAACCCTACCAACCTTCGCATAAACCAAATCATCCGCCGACATTTCCGCCACCTCCAAACAGACCCCGTTCCCTCCGCCTACCTAATCTGCTTTTAAGTTGGAATCTGCAATCCTGCTTTGTCTGTCTTTGTGTCGGAGAGGAAAACCACCAAGGGATCTAAAGAGAAGTGGCTCTTGCCTTAAACAAAATGTAGCTTATTGCATCATGGCAAGTTACATTGGGAATGATAATCATTGTTACTAAGACTGTGAGAAAATCTAAATGGTATGCCTATCTCCTCAAGATCCAGAGCTGTTTTCCTACATTAATCTTTTCAGAATCAAACTCCTTATACCATATTAGGAGGGCAAATTTGAGGATTTTGACCCAACAACTATGAGGCAATTTAGTTCCAACTCAAGATAGTATGTGACTTCAAGAGGAACATGCCTGTCCTTGTTCTTCTATGTGGCAGAGGTAACATATTTGGTGCTAAAAGAGATTTGATGAGTCGTTGAATCCAGTCGATGGTATATACTGCTGCTACTGTAGTGCTACTGGTGGTGGAGGTAGTGAATGGGTTTCAGGTCTCACTCTCTCACTGTTTCCTGTTGCCACTGCCTCTCTCATGGCTAAATCTGTCATTTTACTCCTTGTAGCTATGCAATTTTTCTTGCTTTATCTCATTGCAATATTTCTCACTCTTGAGTTGAGTAGGCAGAAGCTTATCTATAACTGTGTTTATGGTGGAGTTTTAGACTGTTTCACGGGAGAGGAAGAAGAACCTCTGTGACAACTGGTCAGTTGGGAGGGGGAGCTAACCGTGACATGATTAAATGACATGCTACATTTGTTACAACCACACATATTTGCCGATAGGGACTCATTGTAGGGCTTTGATATTTGCTTCATCTTAAACCTCTTTGAAGAAATCGACAATATACTATTAATAGGTACTGTACAATAAAGGAATGAAAGAGACACAGTCACGTTATCAGTGAATCTGGGAGGAAGAGGTGTTAAGAGAGAATTAGCTGAATGCTCTCAGTGTGTGTACATTGCCAGCTAGGGAATATGCACTTTTTAGATTTTCTGCCTGGAGTAAAATGTCAGGCTATTGAGATATTAAAATATACTGTGAAGTAGGTTTGGTGATGACATGACAGAGCTTTAAATATAGTATTAGCTTGCAATTTTGGAATTTTATAGGTAATTAATAGATCTCCACACAATATATACAATAATGGTGAAGTTCACAGGCAATCCTCAACACCCAAACCTTCGAGTCACCAAGATACTTATGGAAATGCCTTTAAAAAATGTACCAAAAAAAGCAGAAATTTAGCAACATTAGATAAGTGACTAACAGCGACATAAAGAGGAAGTGCAGGTGTCCACTCAGAGTGGGGTACATGTGCCGTGACAGAAATACAATTTACAAAATATTTTTAAAATTGTACGTGAGAATATTATCACAAGGTCATGATGGTACTCTTCCCACATGACCACAATCATGAAAACACACCAGCCCTTGCAATGTTTGCAAAGGATCAGGATGCAGCAAGATTTATGCCTGTAGAAACAGTTCCTAGTCATAAGAATATAAAATAGGTGGAAATGTGTGTAAGAGCATTTCATTTGGCTCCTCAACCTGCTCCACGATTCAATACGATCATAACTGATCTGTTTTTAGTCTGAATTTCATTTTTCCGCAAACCACTTCTTTCTTTGTCTGGTTTAATGCCATACTATGAATTTGGATATGTGGCAGATTGGTCAGGGAGAAGGCAAATTCAAGGACAGTCATCAGGTTTAGACTTCAATATCGACCTTATACGAAGATACGTCTGTTTTGTGTGTTCATGTCAACATGTCCATATGATTCTTACAGTATACTATAGTGTAGTCTGGCATAGACTTCCACAATGATATAACTCCACCCACACTGTGCTATTTATACACAATCAGTGCCCCCATGATATCATTGTAAGGTTTCTCCATGGTATTGAAGCCCTTACATAAACCTTGACTCCCTTGTAGATCAAACATCTGTCTGACTCATCCTTGAAGAGATTCGATGACTCAAGGTCCACTGCTGTCTGAAGTAGAGAATTCCAAAGATTAACCTTCTCATCTCAGCCTTAGATGGTCAACTATCTTAAATTGAGATTATGCTCTCTCCTCTTAGACTCTCCCAGGAGGGGAAACAACCTCTCCACATCTAATCTAGCAAGCCTCCTAAGAACCTTACATATTTAAATATGATCTCCTCTCATTCTCCTAAATTCCAATAAATACAAACCCAATTTACTCAGCTTCTCATAATAAAATTCCTTCATACCCAAGATCAGCCCAGTGAACCTTCCCTGGAATGCCTTCAAAGCCAGTATATCTTTCCTTAAATAATGGGACCAATATTTCCAGTTGTGGTCTGACTCGTGCCTTGTATAGTTTTAGCAAGACCTCCCTACTTTTATAGGGAAAAAGTGAGGACTGCAGGTGCTGGAGATGAGAGCTGAAAAATGTGTTGCTGGAAAAGCGCAGCAGATCAGGCAGCATCCAAGGAACAGGAGAATCGACGTTTCGGGCATAAGCCCTTCTTCAGGAAGGGCATTCCTGAAGAAGGGCTCATGTCCGAAACGTCGATTCTCCTGCTCTTTGGATGCTGCCTGATCTGCTGCGCTTTTCCAGCAACACATTTTTCAGCTCCCTACTTTTATACTCCATTACCTTTGAGATAAAGGTTCATCATTCCATTTGCCTTCTCTATTGCCCACTTAACTCAGATTCTAGCATTTAATGATTGTGCAAAATGCAACATGTACTTTTTCAAGGTTTGTGTAAAGGTTTGTAGCTCGGGTGGTGGTTGTCGTGGGTATGGGTATGTTTGCTGAGCTGGGAAGTTGATTTGCAGCTAATTTGTCCCCTGTTGAGGTGACATCTTTGGATCTTTGGAGCCTCCTGTGAAGTGCTGCTGTACAGTGTCTTCTGGGATTTGTTTGGTTCCGTTCCTGCTGCTTCCAGTTGCTGATTCTGGTTGTTTGTTGTAGTGGCCGGTATATTGGGATGAGTGCCATGCTTCTAGAGATTCTCTGGCTGTCCTCTATTTAGCTTCTCCTATGATTGTGTGTTGTCCTGGTCAAATTTGTGGTCCTTGACCTCTGTGCGTATAGCTACTAGGGATAGCTGGTCGTAGCATTTAGTGGCTAGTTGGTGCTCATGGATGCGGATTGCTGGTTGCCTGCCAGTTTACCCTGTACAGTGTTTTGTGCAGTCTTTGCATGGAATCTTATAAATTACATTTGTCTTGCACATGATGGGTTCTGGGTCTTTTGTCCTGGTGCGTTGTTATCTGAGCGTGGCTGTCGGTTTATGGGCTGCTATGAATCCCAGTGGGCAGAGAAGTCTGGCTGTCAGTTCCGAGACATTTTTTTATATAAGGTAGCGCGGCTAGTGAGTTAAGTCATGGCATGTCCTCGTTGCATTGTTTGTCTGTTAGGCATCTGCTGATGAAGTTGCGGGGATATCCGTTCTTGGCAAAGTCTCTGTAGGAGTGTTCATATTCTTCCCTTCATAGGTCGCGAGTACTGCAATGTGTTGTTGCCCTTTTGAAAAGGTTCGTAATGCAGCTTCTCTTGTGTGTGTTCAGGCTGGTGCTTTTGTAATTCAGGACCTGGTCAGTGTTTGTGGTTTTCCTGTACACTTTTGTGGTGCATTCACTGTTCTGTGTTCTTTGTACCATCACGTCCAGGTATGGGAGTTGATTGTTGGTTTCCTCCTCTGATCCCTGTGAGCATGGTGTTGATAATCTGGTGTGTGTTCTCTATTTCTGTTCTCTTAATGATAACAACAGTGCCATCTACATATTGATCCAGAGTTTGGGTTGGATTTGTGGTGGGGCTGTTTATTTCAATCTTTGCTTCTGCTATGAGCCCAGAGATGAGTGAGCCATAGGTGTTCCATTGATCTGCTGGTGCATTTGATTGTAATTTACAGGATTCCATGCAAAGACTGCACAAGTCACTATTCAGGGCAAACAGGCAGACAACTAGCGATCCGCATCCATGAATACCAACTAGCCACTAAACACTGCGACCAGCTGTCCCTAGTAGCCATACACACAGATGACGAGGACCACACAACGATCATAGGACAAGCTAAACGGAGGATAGCCAGAGAATGTCTAGAAGCATGGCACTCATCCATGGACTCTCTCAACAAGCACACCGACCTAGACCCAATAAACTGGCCAGTACAAAAAGCAACCGGAACCAGCAACTGGAACCAAATAACTTCCAGAAGACACAGTACAGCAGCACTTCACAGGAGGCTCCAAAGTGCCAAAGATGTCACCTAGACAGGGGACGAAACGTCTGCAAATAAACTTCCCAGCTCGGCGAACATCTCCACTACGACAATATAACTTTTTACTTTTAAAATTCTGAAATAAGTACACATATTATCAAGTCCGCACCACCACACACTCTCAGTTCCTGCCTTAAAGAGTAACTCATCGGTTAAAAATCCCATGGCAATGACAGTCTTGAAGGATTAAATTTGACCCTGTAACAGCAAGTAATAATAGTATGGATGAAAAGAAGTCTCTTTGCTATTCCAGTTTCTTTATTGCCATGCTTTTTTTGTTGCAAAGGGAAACGTTACACACAACCAGCAACAAAGAAATGAAACCGAAGTGCAAGTAGCAATTTAGGAGCAGAGAGGATAGGATGACTAATCAATTGGAAAACACTCAGGATAGGCCAGGGGACATAGAAAATAGGATATAACATCATAAAAGGACAGTGGTAAAGGCAGAGCAAGAGAAAATATAGTTTGTTACTGTCTTAGTTATGATAATGAAGAGGGGGAGCATCTGGTGTTCTGACTGTTTGTGATGTTAACATCCACATTTTCTGGCTTGTGGAGATTGAGAGAAAAAACCAAAGACTTGCAATAAATGCTGCCTTGCATGACCTGAGAGCATGCCAAACATATGCAGCCAATGAAATACTTTTATAGTCCAGTAACTACTTTAATATAGTCATGATTTGAAGATGCCAGTGTTGGGCTGGGGTGTACAAAGTTAAAAATCACACAACACCAGGTTATAGTCCAATAGGTTTAATTGGAAGCACTAGCTTTCGGAGCGACGCTCCTTCATCAGACAACCACCTGATGAAAGAGTGGCGCACCAAAAACTAGTGCGCTTCCAATTAAACCTATTGGACTATAACCTGGTATTGTGTGATTTTTACTTTAATATATAGGATGCAAGATCCCATGGACAGCAATGCGATAAACGACTAGATAATCTGTGGTTTGATTTGGTCGAGGGATAAATGTTGGTTTTCGTTGTCGGGGTTTAACTGCACCAGGGATGGATTGAAAAATGAGAAACCTGCTACTGCAAGGCAGCAAATTGCCGCAAATCCATCTTCATAGACCTCAAATCTTTATTTCTTCCAGGGACCAAAAAGGAATCATGGTCTCGCAACATTTCAAGATCTTACTGTGAAGGAAGTAAGTGTTCCAGTGAAGTTTTGGACTTTTAAGATCAAAGTGCAAGCTACCCCTTGTGTAAACAATTTTGTGTGTGCCTGTGAGTGTGTGCTGCTGCCCACACATTTCGTGTATTGAGCAATAAACATTTATTCTTCTTTTAAAAACCTTTCATTTGTCCGATCTTAACAATTACAGAACTTGGCTGTTCCCCCATTATATTCTTTGTAAACATAAGTCTTCATCAGTTGAGAGAAGGAAACACTGGGAACAACCCTATAACTCCTCATGCCACCCCATCTGCTAAAGAACATTGTAATCATTAAAAATCCTCTTCAGTTTAGCTTTTCTTTAGCACCGTCAGGCATTTAATGTACGAATATAAGATACTCATATAAAGGCCAGGGCAACATATAAAAAGAATCTTTTAGGAGCCATTCTTCTGTGGTATAGAAGCATATTGCATTTTTATGCAGCATTCAGGCTCAACCATTATTCATGAGCTCCTTTGAACAATAATGGATTGTACGTATAGCATTTAAATCTGCTGAACTCCTGTTTCTGTTGTACATACTAATAAAAAATGAACGTGAAGCTATTTCAAATTCAGTTAGGCTGAGCTTAAGAAATAACAGGCTGAAAACAAAACTTTTTGTTTTATCTGTATGCTAAAACTGCTGAGGAACTTACAACATTTAGCAAAGCTATTGAGAATAGTGTATACAACTACACTTTGTACAAGGCTCCCGGATTACTGTTTCCTATAAAATACAAATGAATAGACTGACAAAAAATGATGCAATCAAAAATACTTTTGCTTACATTATATACAGAAAGATATAAATATTTATTCCAAGTTCTATTTTTCTGTTCACGCTGGATGTCAAATTAGGTCCTTTTCCTTATCTTTCTTTATATTTTTGGCAATGAAGTGAAGCTTTGTAGTGGCCATGGCTGGACTAGGATGATCAAAGGAGTTCAAAGTAACAGTAATTTGTTTTTCATTGTACGATGAGAAATGTTTGACCCAGAGTACAGACAAGCTATTCCCAGAGAATGACTCTTCTGTAAACCAGCAGGCATTCTGAGCAGATGGTGGTGGGGGCTCCATATCCATGCTGCTGTCAGGTACCTTGGCCCACAACATTCTCGAACTGAAATGGCAAATTCATGATGCGTGCTGCTTAATGCCGAAAAGAAACAGCAAATTGAGGTGAGGAAGAAATGGCACGATTGTGAGTTGCCAAATGTTTCCAAACAATGTGTGTCACTCCTCCATTAGTCTTACACAGTGTGGAGCTTGAGTCATCTTCTCAAACCGTCTCAAAAGAATCCTGAATTTTAGAGCCAAAAATGTGAATAAAACTCAACTTTGTAATTTAAGGCTGCCGTTTCATGCATAAAGACTGTGCTAATGAGGTGATTTGTGGTCCTAACACACAGGAAGGATGTTCCCATTTACCAAGGGGTCCAGAACTAGGGCTCACATTCTTAGGATACAGGGAGGCCATTTCGGTCTGAGATGAGGAGACATTTCTTCACCCAGAGAGTGGTGAGCCTGTAAATTTCTTGGCAATAGAAGGTAATTGAGGCCAAAACATTGAATGTTTTCAAGAAGCAGTTAGATCCAGTTCTTATGGCTAAAGAGATTAAAGGTATGGGGAGAAAGTGGGAACAGGGGATTAAGATGGACAATCAGCCATGGTCATATAGAATGGCAGTTCAGCTTGGAACGCCAAATGGCCTACTCCTGCTCCTATTTTCTATGAAATTCACCCTTTGAGGTCCAGAAAGAGATTTGAATAGTTAAGTGGTTGTTTTGTCTGGAATAGATTCAATAGGCTCATGAGCCTTTTCTATGCTGCAGGCCTCTATGACTCTAATGGAAACTATGGAAACTCATTCCTACAGGTTGCACATTTTAAAATTTTGTCTATCCTGTTAAACTCCTATTTTGCAAGTGACATCTTTAATGCACTCAAAATTGTAACAGAGTCATTTCAAAGAACAACAATTTGTATTATGTAATTGCACCTTTACATAGAATAGACATAGAAGACATAGAATTCCCTACAGTAAGAAAACAGACCATTTGGCCTAATAAGTCCACACTGACCATCCAAACAATATCCCACCCAGATGCATTCCCTACCCCATTACTCTACATTTCCCCTAACTAACACACTTAACGTACACATCCCTGAACACTATGTGACAATTCACCTGACCTGCATGTCTTTGGACTATAGGAGGAAACCGGAACACCCAGAGGAAACACATGTAAACATGGGGAGAATGTGCAAACTCCACACACAGTCGCCCGAGGTTGGAATTGAACCCAGGTCCATGGCACTGTGAGGCAGCAGTGCTAACCACTGAGGGGGCAGGGGCAGGGGGTTTGTAAAGATAGTTTGTAATGGTGAACAGGAATCAGAATTAACCTTTACATTATCCTGGATTCAGTAGCAGTTTTAAAAGAGGAGAGCAGGTTTGATAGTGTTTATGTGGGCCAGTCAGATCTGCTTAAAGCAGTTGACTACCAAATCTATTCAAATCTGTATCCCTTAGACATAAGCGAGTGAGGGTGAGGACTATAATGAAGGAACAACCAGAGTGAGACAGAATAATGGTTTTATGTGAGATTAGGACATCAAAAGTGGAGGTGAGGATATGGTGAGCAAATCAGTAGCTGCAGAAATGGTAGGAAACTGAGGGCCAGAAGCTTGACAATCGGCATTTTTAAAAAGCAATTGAAATTGAATTTAGTGTTTTTCTCCTCCTGGGGCAGGTACAGAGGAAATAGGGTTTCAAACTGCTCCATAAGACATGCTCCTAACACAAGTTCTCTCTGCAAATATCTAATCTTATAATCAAACCAGAAAGTGCCGGATTTGGCAGCATCCATGGAGACAGAAACAGAGTAAATGCTTTGAGTCTGAAATGACTCTTCTTTGCATGAAGAGAGAGGTGGTAAACTGATAGATTTTATACTGTCGAGAAGAGTGGACAGAGGCAAATGGAACAGAAGGGAAGGTCAGGGAGCATTAGAGGATGAGTGAAATTAGAGTTCACAGGTATCACAGAGCTAAAGGCAAAAGCAATGGTAGTGGTTGTTCAGAAAAGAGGTAGCTACAGAACAGGTGTTAATAGCAGAATATAGATCAGCTCTGCTCTGGAAGCAAAAACCAAGAAACTCAAAGACCAGGATGGGGAGAACAAGATGGAGGACAGAGTTCATAATCTGAAGTTGCCAATCTTTTAATGTTGGAAGCTGCTAAACAGTAAGATCAGGTTAAATAGACCAACTTAAATTAAACTTAAACAAAAAAAAATTCTAGCTCCTACTAAAAGATACTAGTTCAAATTACAGGATGTAGGGTGTAGTTGCAACTGGGGACTACATGTGATATCATCCGTACACAACGTTTAAAAAGGTCAGGCAAAGAGTGGGAGCAACTTGGAGCATGCATTGCACTCCTGAAACTGTGCTGATATATGAACTCCTTTCTATTTCATATCTTTTCACTAGTCTGCCACACAAAAGCTTTTTTTTTCCAAGTGTAAACATATCCATATGACTCACAGCTGAAAATATACTTGATGCAGTTTTCCTCTACTGTTTTATATGGCTATTTATTTTATATTTTGAGCACTTTTTGTGTAAAGAACTTACTGAAATTTATCCAAACAGCACTCTTCTCTAATTTCAGAACTTAAGATTCTGGTTTAGTTTTTTCTGTACCTTAACCATCCTGGATATCTCTATGAGATTACTTCTCAGATGTTTCCAAAGCAGACTGTATCGTGCATTTCGAAGCTCACCAACTGTCAGAAATATGGTATGATTGTAGTTTACATATGGGACCGGCTTTGATGCAGAGATGGGTTAGGGTTATTTATCAATCTTTTCACCTGACTGTTTACTTAAATCACTTAAATGAATTAAATCAATACTGTTTTGAATGTTCTGTGTCTGGCTTCAGCAATCCCCATCACTCTACTACCGGCAGCCATTTTGGCTTTAATCTTTGAGACTAGCTTTGTAAATCTCTCTGCTTCATCACCTCTTGTTTGTTAAGATGCTCTACTCCTTTTAAGATCCAGACCCCCTAACAATGGGGTAAAGCTTCATGACTCTTCCCCATTCTGCCTCCAATGTTTGAAAATTCCTTTTGTTTTCAGGCAACTGGAACTGTATACAAGGTGCAGTCTGAACACTGAACTGTAAAGTTTGATTAATATTTCCTCTGAATCATCAACTACTAGTTCAATGTCTTTGTAGCTTTGTTGTTCATTACTCTGTGTTTGGTTAGACAGGGGAAGCATTGTCACAAAATACACGATTCATAGTCACATACCGAACAATGAATGTAATCAATCTCTTGTATCAACTTGTAACTTAGCTATGGATAGGTATCATGACTCAGAGTATCGAATGGGCAAGCCACCTTAAGCTCAGATGCCACCTTGGGTAATCATCCCCGGATACCAGGCTTACAGTGTTTCATAGCCTTGTGTGCCACCATATATGATGGGCAGCCATTTCCAACTGCTGCTGCTGAGCCTCTGTTTACTAAATTGCCAGTCGATCTTAAAAGAAACATGCACTTCTGTTGTACCTTTAACCTCATAAAATTGACAATCAGCCATGTGACCCAGAGAAGAAGCAAAGCACCTTAATGAACAAGAGGTGATGAGGCAAAGAGATTTACTAAGTGAGTCCCAAAGATTAAAGCCAAAATGGCTGCCAGTGGCAGAGTGATGGGGATTGCTGAAGCCAGACACAAAGCATTCAAAAAAGTATGGATTTCATTCATTTAAGTGATTCAAGTAAAGTGAATAGCAGGAGACAACAGCTTCACTTTAATTGGAGGTCGCCACTGATGATGTTACCTAGCCAGGTAATGAAACGTCTGGATATCAAACCTACAGCTCAGCAAGCAAACCTACACCCTAAACCTCAACCTGAGCTACAAACCTTCACAAACCTTGCAGTAGACAGATAAATAACCTAAACCCATCTCTGCATTAAAACCAGTCCCATATGTAAACTACAACGGGCAGCACGGTGGCACAGTGGTTAGCACTGCTGCCTCACAGCACCAGAGTCCTGGGTTCAAATCCTGCCTCAGGCGACTGACTGTGTGGAGTTTGCACATTCTCCCCGTGCCTGGGGTATGGGTGGGTTGCGCTTCGGCTGGACTTGTTGGGCCGAAGGGCCTGTTTCCACACTGTAAGTAATCTAATCTAAAAAAAAGTAACCTAACCACACCATATTTCTGACAATTGGTGAGCTTCGAAATGAGGCAAGTACTCCACTCAGCTGTCCATTGTATCAGTCATTAAAAGCTCAGCTTCTTAACTCACAACTTCAATAACAAAATAATTTGTATTTATGTAGCCACCACGACTTCCCAAATGCCTTATAACCAGTTAAATACTTATGAACAATAGTCACAGTTACAATGTAGGAAAGGCATCAGTCAATATGTGCATAGGAATCTTCCACCAACCAGCAATAAAACAGGTAACTAGACTATCAAAGTTCTCAGCAAAGCTGCTTGAACAATAAATGTTCGCCAACAAGCTGGGTAGAACACCCTCGGCTGCTTTCAAAATGCACTACAGGATGTTTACATTCTCCTCAGAGAATGGGTTGAAGCCACTTTAGAATTATGGATGAATTACAGTAGAGATAGAGGCCAATCAGTCCATCGTGTCAGCATTTTATTTCATGTTTTTATTTTAATTATTATTAAACTTATTGCGTATAGGAATAGGATGCCATGTTGAAGGTGTACAGGACATTGGTGAGGTCACTTTTGCAGTACTGGGTATAGTTCTGGTTGCCCGGCTTTAGGAAGAATATTATTTAGTTGAAGGGGGTTCAGAAAAGATTTACCTGGATGTTGCCAGGACTGTAGGGTTTGAATTATAAGGAGACACTGGATAGGCTGGGACTTTTTACTCTGGAGTGTAGAAGGTTGAGGAGTGACCTTATGGAAGTTTATGAAATGGTGGGGCATGGATAAGGTGAATAGCGATGCTGTCTTCCTGAGGGTAGGGGAGTTCAAAACTAGAAGGCGTATTTTTAAGGTGAGAGGAGAAAGACTTAAAAGGGACTTAAGGGGCAACCTTTTCATTACTGATCTATAATCTAGCATAGTTAATAAATACATGGCATGAGCATTCACCAAATACAACAATGTACTTCAAAAAAATGAACAACATTGGATTGGCATCCCCAGCATTGACTATTTAAGTCATAGAGTCATACAGCACAGAAACAGACCCTTCAGTCCCATTTGTCCATCCAACCAAGTTTCCTAAACTAAAGCTAGTCCCACTTGCTTGTGTTTGGCCCATATCCCTCTAACCCTTTCCTATTCACGTCCCTATCCAAACGCCTTTTTAATGTTGTAAGTGCACCTGCCTCTACCACTTCCTCTGGCAGTCATATACAAACCACCCTCTCTCTGAAAAGGTTGCCCCTTAAGTCCCTTTAAGTCCTTCTCCTCTCACCTTAAAAATACGCCTTCTAGTTTTGAACTCCCCTACCCTCAGGAAGACAGCATCGCTATTCACCTTATCCATGCCCCTCCATTTCATAAACTTCCATAAGGTTATGGAAGTTTATGAAACTTCCTCAACCTTCTACACTCCAGAGTAAAAGGTCCCAGCCTATCCAGTGTCTCCTTATAATTCAAACCCTACAGTCCTGGCAACATCCAGGTAAATCCTTTCTGAACCTCCTTCAACTAAATAATATTCTTCCTAAAGCCGGGCAACCACAACTATACACAGTACTGCAAAAGTGACCTCACCAATGTCCTGTACACCTTCAACATGGCATCCTATTCCTATACTCAATAATCTGAGCAATGAAGGCAAGCGTGCTAATCGCCTTCTTAACCACCCTGTCCACTTGTGACAGAACTTTCAAAGTCCAATGCACCTGAACCCCTCGACCTCCCTGTTTAACAACAGTACCCATGGCTCTACACCCATTAACTTTATAAGTTCTATCCTTTTCCATTTTATTAAATTGCAATAGCTCGCATTTATCCAAATCAAATTCTATCTGCCACACCTCAGCCCATTGGTCCAATTAAGCAAGATACCTTTGTAATCTTAGATAAGCGTCTTCATTGTCCACTGTGCCACCAATTTTGACGTCATCTGCAAACTTACTAACATGCCTCTTAAATTCTCATCCAAATTGTTTACATAAATGACAAACTACAGTGGATCCAGCACCGATGCCTGCAGAACATCACAGGCCACCAGTCTGAAAAACACCCTCACCACCACCCTCTGCCTCCCATCATCAAGTCAATTTTCTATCCAACTGGCAAGCTCACTCTGAATCCCATGTGATCTAACTTTGTAAAACAGTCTACCATGTGGAACCTTGGCAAAGGCTCACTAAATCCATGCAGACATTTATTGTTCTGTCCTCATCCATATTTTTGGTCATGTCCTCAAACACTCAATCAAGTTTACTCAATCAAGTTTGTGAGACACAATTTCCCATGCACAAAGCCATGCTGACCATCCCTAATCAGTCCTTGCCTCTCCAAATGTAAGTAAATCCTCTCTCTCATAATCCCCTCCAACAACTTACCCACCACTGATGTCAGACTCACCAGTCTACAGTTCCCAGGCTTCTCCTTCCAACCTTTCCTAAATAAGGCCACAACATTAGCCACCCTCCAGTCCTCTGGCACCTCACCTGTGGCTGTAGATGATATGGATATCTCTGCTAGGAGCCTTGCAATTTCCTCCCTGACTTCCCACAACTTCCTGGGATAGAAAATCTGATCAGATCCCAAAGATTTATCCATCTTTATATTTTTTAAGACTGCCAGCACCTCCTCTCTGTAATGTAGGCTGTTTTCAAGGTATCAATATTTATTTTCCCAAATTCCCTAGCCTCCATATCTTTCTCCACAGTATATACTGTCACAAACTTTTAATGAATTTAAGGTGTGTGGGGGAGGGGATGAAGCTCTCCCATGTTGACCTCTAAGGGGCCCTATTAAATCCCTAGTTGCTCTTTTGCTCTTAACGTACTTGGAAAATCTCTTTGGATTATTAGATTAGATTAGATTAGATTACAGTGTGGAAACAGGCCCTTCGGCCCAACAAGTCCACACCGACCCACCGAAGCGCAACCCACCCATACCCCTACATTTACCCCTTACCTAACACTACGGGCAATTTAGTATGGCCAATTCACCTGACCTGCACATCTTTGGACTGTGGGAGGAAACCGGAGCACCCGGAGGAAACCCACGCAGACACGGGGAGAACATGCAAACTCCACACAGTTAGTCACCTGAGGCGGGAATTGAACCCGGGTCTCTGGCACTGTGAGGCAGCAGTGCTAACCACTGGGCCACCGTGCCCTAACCTTATCCCTAACCTTATCTGTCAAGGCTATCTCATATCTCCTTTTTTTACTCCTGATTCCCTCCTAAGAATGTCCCTCCACCCCATATACTCTTCAAGAGATTCAACTGATCCCAGTTGTCTAAACCTAACAAAAAGGTAAAAACAATGACTGCAGATCCTGGAAACCAGAATCTGGATTAGAGGTCCTGGAAGAGCACAGCAGTTCAGGCAGCATCCGAGGAGCAGTAAAATCAACGTTTCGAGCAAAAGCCCTTCATCAGGAATACAGGCAGACAGCCTGAAGCATGGAGAGATACATGAGAGGAGGGTGGGGGTGGAGAAAGTAACATAGAGTACAATAGGTGTGTGGGGGAGGGGATGAAGGTGATAGGTCAGGGAGGAGGGTGGAGTGGATAGGTGGAAACGAAGATAGGCCGGTAGGACAAGTCATGGGGACAGTGCTGAGCTGGAATTAGGGTGAGGGGGGAAAGGGGAAATGAGGAAACTGTTGAAGTCCACATTGATGCCCTGGGGTTGAAGTGTTCCGAGGTGGAAGATGAGGCGTTCTTCCTCCAGGCGTCTGGTGGTGAGGGACCGGCGGTGAAGGAGGCCCAGGACCTCCATGTCCTCGACAGAGTGGGAGGGGGAGTTGAAATGTTGGGCCACAGGGCGGTTTGGTTGATTGGTGCGGGTGTCCCGGAGATGTTCCCTAAAGCGCTCTGCTAGGAGGCGTCCAGTCTCCCCAATGTAGAGGAGACTGTATCGGGAGC
>NC_057731.1:4851898-4969676 GCF_004010195.1 Chiloscyllium plagiosum | reverse complement strand
AGGTTGGTAGGGTGGAAGGTGAGGAGCAGGGGGGTTCTGTCCTTGTTGCGGTTGGAGGGGTTTGGTCTGAGGGCGGAGGTGCGGGATGTGGATGAGATGCGTTGGAGGGCATCTTTAACCACGTGGGAAGGGAAATTGCGGTCTCTAAAGAAGGAGGCCATCTGGTGTGTTCTGTGGTGGAACTGGTCCTCCTCGGAGCAGATCCGGCAGAGGCAGGGTAATTGGGAAAACGGGATGCCATTTTTGCAAGAGGTAGGGTGGGAAGAGGTGTAATCCAGGTAGCTGTGGGAATCGGTGGGTTTGTAAAAAATGTCAGTGTCAAGTCGGTCGTCATTAATGGAGATGGAGAGGTCCAGGAAGGGGAGGGAGGTGTCAGAGTAAATTTAAGGTCAGGGTGGAATGTGTTGGTGAAGTTGATGAATTGCTCAACCTCCTCGCGGGAGCACAAGGTGGCGCCAATGCAGTCATCAATGTAGCGGAGGAAGAGGTGGGGAGTGGTGCCGGTGTAATTACGGAAGATCAACTGCTCTACGGAGCCAACAAAGAGACAGGCATAGCTGGGGCCCATACGTGTGCCCATGGCTACCCCACCTAACATATGCCTCCTTCTCATTCTTGACCAGAACCTCAATATTCATCCACTGTTCTCTATTCCTACCAGCTTTACCCTTCACTCTAATAGGAACATACTGCCTCTGCATTCTCGTTACTTTGTGGGTGGCACGGTGGCACAGTGGTTAGCACTGCTGCCTCACAGCGCCAGAGACCCGGGTTCAATTCCCGCCTCAGGCGACTCTCTGTGTGGAGTTTGCACATTCTCCCCGTGTCTGCGTGGGTTTCCTCCGGGTGCTCCGGTTTCCTCCCACAATCCAAAAATGTGCAGGTTAGGTGAATTGACCATGCTAAATTGTCCGTAGTGTTAGGTGAAGGGATAAGTGTAGGAGTATGGGTCTGGGTGGTATACGCTTCGGCGGGTCGGTGTGGACTTGTTGGGCCGAAGGGCCTGTTTCCACACTGTAAGTAATCTAATCTAATCTAATCTAATCTTTACTTTTGAAAGCCTCCTGCTTACCTGGAAACAATCTACTCCAATCAACTTCTGAAAGTTCCTGTTTCATTCCATCAAAATTAGCCTCTCTCAACTAAGAACTTTAACTTATCTACAAAGCCTATACTTTTCCGTAACGATTTGTAAACTGACAGTTATGATCACTGTCCCCAAAGTGCTCTCCCACTAAACTCCATCACTTGCCCTGCCTTATTTCCCAAGAGATGGCCATGTTTTGTCCCTTCTTGAGTAGATATATCCACTTATTGATAAAGTAAATTTTCTTGAACATATTTAATGAATTCCTTCCCACCCAAGCTCTTAACACTATGGCAATCCCAGTCCATGTTTGGAAAATTAAAATCCCCTACTATTACAACCCCATTATTCTTGCATGTTGCCAAGATCGCCCAACACAATTGCTCCTCAGTTTCCTGCTGATTATTTTGGTGGCTATACTGCAATCCCATCAAAGTTATTCTTATTTCTGAGTTCCACCCATGTAGCTTAACTGGACGATCCCTCAGGAATATCTTCTCAAATCAAAAATGCCACCTCTCTCAACTCCCTTTCTATCCTTCCTATAGCACCATTGAATTAACTCTGCAGTTGGAAACACCTTTGGCATCACATTTTCAAACAAGGAATGAATGGGAAGGAGCTTCTGCTCTGGATGGATTGTGAAGAGAGTTCAGCAACAATGAGGAAAATATTCACACGAGTCCTAACTAGCAAAAGGAAAACACTTCACTATTTCCATGGCTTTATGTAGAATTGCTTTCACCACTCTTTTATAATTTTAGATTGTAGAGACTGCAATATGAAATTACAGACAGTTACTGCATTGACAATCATATACTTCAGTGAGGTAACATGGTGTTGATTTGAATTTCTGACTTCGTGACTTCCAGCACTCTCAAGCAAATACTATCAGTTCCAGGATCCGATATTATCACTAATCACTTATAAAGACACACCCAATCTCTCTCAAACTGCCAGTTCTTTAAATACTGCATACTATCCTTACAAAATTGCATCCCTGGGGACTAAAATCTGCACTGGAGGTAGCAGTGCTGTTAACTCTGCGCTGTTAACTCCTCTGATGTGTTAAATATTTCCACACAAACCCAACATATACAGATGAAAGCAACAAATACTTTTATGAAAGTGACCAAAGCAATACAAGGCAATAATCCTTCCTATTAATCCAATGGGAAAGTCTTTGATTCATCATTTACTCTAACTAATGGTTTAGTTCATGAATCATTGACCATTGACAGACAGAATTTCTTTTATTACAGACTGAATTCAGTCCGTCTCCTCTTTGTAGAGTTGAATGACAAGGTCTCTTCATTTTACACAAACTGGAGATTCAAAAGTTCGTCTCAAGGAATCTGCTGTGTGAAATAATTGCATGTTAATACATGAATTAGCTTCTCCCAGGCTAACACATGAAAGAAAAGATATAGGAACCTTACAGGAGTACAATGCAGATTAAGCAGAATGATGGCAGTGAAAAAGAAACAAAGTACTGGAAATACTGAACAGACCTGATAGCACATGCAGTCATAGAGACGGACAGCACAAAAACAGACCTTTCCATCCAACCTGTCCATGCCGACCAGATATCCCAACCTAATCTAGTCCCATTTGCCAGCACTTGGACCATATACCTCAAGACACTTCCTATTCATATACCCAGTCAGACACCTTTAAAATGTTGTAATTGTACCAGCCTCCACCAATCCTCTGGCAGCTTATTCCATACACACACCACTGCATAAAGAAGTTGCCCCTTCGGCCCCTTTTAAATTTTTCCTCTGTAAATCTAAACCTATACTCCCTAGTTCTGGACTCCCCCACCCCAGGGAAAAGACTTTGTCTATTTATCCTATCCATGCCCCTCAAGATTTTATAAACCTCGAGAAGGTCGCCTCTCAGCCTCCGACACTCCAGGGAAAACAGCCCCAGTCTATTCTGCCTCTCCCTATAGCTCAAATCCTCCAACCCTGGCAACATCCTTATAAATCTTTTCTGAACCCTTTCAAGTTTCACAACATCCTTCCAATAGAACGGAGACCAGAATTGCACACAATATTCCAACAGTGGCCTAACCAATGTCCTGTACAGCCGCAACATGACCTCCCAACTCCTGTACTCAATGCTCTGACCAATAAAGGAAAGCATACCAAACGTCTTCTTCAATATCCAATCTACCTGCAACTCTACTTTCAAGGGACTATGAACCTGCACTCCTAGATCAACACTCCCCAGGACCTTATCATTAAGTGTATAAGTCCTACTCTGATTTACCTTTCCAAAATCCATCACTTCACATTTATCTAAATTAAACACCATCTGCCACTCTTCAGCCCCTTGGCCTATCTGATCAAGAACCTGTTGTAATCTGAGGTAACCTTCTTCGCTGTCCACTACACCTCCAATTTTGGTGTCATCTGCAAATTTACTATACCACCTATATTCACATCCAAATCATTTATCTAAATGATGAAAAGTAGTGGACCCAGCACCGATCCTTGTGGCACTCCACTGGTCACAGGCCTCCAGTCTGAAAAACAACCCTCCACCAGCATTACCTTCAAGCCTGTTCTGTAGCCAAATGGCTAGCTCTCCCTTTATTCCATGAGTCGTGGGAAGAGGTGGGAAAATTCAGCATTATAACTCTGTTTTTCGCTCCATAGATGCTTCCAGTACTGTTTCTTTTCAGATTTCCAGTGTCCACCCTTTTTACTTTTACCCACAGTTGCCTGTTACTCTTAAATACACAGTAGAGTAGAATAGAAAATAATAGAATAGAATAGAATAGCTTTTATTGTCATGTGTACTCAAATGAGTGCCATGAAAATTTTGTCATGTTGCCTCTTGGCACCATCTTAGGTACTGGGTACCTAGGTACAGATACTTTAAGTGTTGTCACAGAATTGAAATAGTAAAAGAAAGATTGACACAGGAATACAGAGTTTAAAAGTCCAGAATGAGAATAAATAGTGTCTTTAAAGTACTCAAGTTATAGTCCTTTTCCAACATGAGTCCGAGCCTGCCGAGATACAGGACACGAGGCCGCGCTGCCTCCTCATGCTGACCTCCAGCCAGGATTCGCTGTACTCCAACTCTGGGGTCTGGTCACAACTTGCTCTGCTACCCATTCCAGGACTCTGCCTGCATTTGCTGTGCTGGTGCTCCAGGACCCAGCCCACACTCGATCTACTGCTGCTCCAGAATTCGGGCCATGCTCACTCTGCAACCACTCTGGGCTCTGGCCGCGACTTGCTTTACTGCCAGCTCCAGGACTTGGCCTGTGACTCACTCTGCTCCCCACTCCGGGACTTGGCTTGTGCTCACTCTGCTCCTGCTCCGGGACTTGGCCCGGAACTCAGTCTGCTCCTGCTTCGGGCTCCAGCCCGTGACTTGCTCTGCTTCCCACTCCGGGCCTTGGCTTGTGCTCACTCTGCTCCTGCTCCGGGACTCAGTTCACGCACTCCGCTCTCACCCGGTCATGACTCACCTCCCTTTGTCTCATCTCCAGGTAGGGTGGCTTTCGAAGTTAGAAGTTGTGGGAAGGGGAAGAAAAACTACTGCAAAGAGGGGGAAAAAAGAAAAGGAAAGGAAAAGGAACTGGTGAGCAGAGAAGCTCCAACTGGAACATTTTACTCTGCCACCATCTTGTCTGCAGTACTCACTGAGTGGCATTAAACAACTCGAGCCTTTGAAGTATCCATGCCACTTGGACAGTTATCTCTGAATTAAAACATGATTGACATAGAAACACAGTAATATTTTCAAAATGTAACTTACTGCAACATGATCAACAGTTTTAGTGGGAACCTGGAATCTGCCTGGGAGACTAGTTGAGAAGGGAAACCTCATTGAAAAGGTAGGGGACCACTTAAAATGTCAAAATATTATCATAGGGGCCAAGTGTTGGAAAGTAGGGCTGGTGTAGATTTAGGGCAGTGTTTTGATGGTTACACTTGATGGGCTGAAGGGCCTCTTCTGTACAGCATGGTTCAATGAATTTTTTTTTTAAGAATGGAAGAAATGGCACTTCAAGCCAACTCCTCCATTCATTAAGACAACAGTCTTTAATTTAATTTACCTGTCTCGCACTTAAACCATTGACTCCCATGTCAATCAAAACTCTGTTTAACTCAGCCTTGAATATATTCAATGATACAGTCTGCTATAAGCTCTGGAGAAGGGAATTCCAAAGCCAAATCCACTTCCCTCAAAACACATTCTCATCACCTCAGTTTTAAATGGAAATTCCCATTTTAAAAATGTTCTACACTAGCTCTACACTCCCCGACAACGGGAAATACCTTCTCAGCATCTATTGTATAAAGTCTCCTCAATATATTATACATTTAATCAAAACATGGCTCCAGCAACAGTCTGAACAATGTCCACCTGCAGGCAGTGCACTGGGGGCTGCACACTTTGCACTTTCAGACAGTGCACTGGGTGCTGCACATTGTCCACATTCAGGCAGTGCACTGGGGGCTGCACTCTGTCCACCTTTAGACAGTGCACTGGGTGCTGCACACTGTCCACCTTCAGGCAGTGCACTGGATTCCGTACACTGTCCACCTTCAGGCAGTGCACTGGGTGCTGCACACTATGCACTTTCAGCAGTGCAGTGGGTGCCGCACACTGTCCACCTGCAGCCTGTGCTCTGGGTGATGTACACTGTCCACAGACTGTCCAGCTGCAGCCAATGCATTGGAGTACTGCACACTGTCCACCTGCAGGCAGTGCACTGGGGGCTGCACACCTTCAGACAGTGCACTGGGTGCTGCACACTGTCCACCTTCAGGAGAGCACTGGGGGCTGCACACTGTTCACCTTTAGACAGTGCACTGGGTGCTGCACAATGTCCAGCTTCAGGCAGTGCACTGGGGGCTAAACACTGTCCACCTTTAGGCAGTGTACTGGGTGCTGCACACTGTCCACCTTTAGACATGCACTGGGGGCTGCACAGTGTCCACCTTTAGACAGTGCACTGGGGGCTGCACACTGTCCACTTTTAGAAAGTGCACTGGGGGCTGCACACTGTCCACCTTTAGACAGTGCACTGGGTGCTGCACACTGTCCACCTTCAGATAGTGCAGAGGGTGCTGCACACTGTCCACCTTCAGACAGTGCACTGGGTGCTGCACACTATCTACCTTCAGACAGTGCACTAGGTGCTGCACACTGTCTACCTTCAGGCAGTGCACTAGATTGCTGCACACTGTCCACATTCAGGCAATGTACTGGATGCTGCACAATGTCCACCTTCAGACAGTGCACTGGGTGCTGCACACTATCCACCTTCAGACAGTGCAGAGGGTGCTGCACACTGTCTACCTTCAGGCAGTGCACTAGATTGCTGCACACTGTCCACATTCAGGCAATGTACTGGATGCTGCACAATGTCCACCTTCAGGCAGTGCACTGGGTGCTGCACACTTTCTACCTTCAGACAGTGCAGTGGGGGCTGCACACTGTTCACCTATTGACAGTGCACTGGGTGCTGCACACTGTCTACCTGTAGCCATTGCACTGGGGGCTGCACACCTTCAGACAGTGCACTGGGTGCTGCACACAATGCACTTTCAGACAGTGCAGTGGGTGCTGCACACTGCCCACCTTCAGGAGAGCACTGGGGGCTGCACACTGTTCACCTTCAGACAGTGCAGAGGGTGCTGCACACTGTCCACCTTTACACAGTGCACTGGGGGCTGCACATTGTCCACCTTATGGCAGTGCACTGGGTGCTACACACTATCCACCAACAGACAGCGCAGTGGATGCCGTACACTGTCCACCATCAGGCAGTGCATCAGGTGCTGTACACTATCCACCTTCAGGCAGTGCAGTGGGTGCTGCACACTGTCCACCTTCAGGCAGTGCACTGGGGGCTGCACTCTGTCCACCTTTAGACAGTGCACTGGGTGCTGCACACTGTCCACCTTCAGACAGTGCACTGGGTGCTGCACACTGTCCACCTTCAGGCAGTGCAGCAGGTGCCATACACTGTCCACCTTCAGGCAGTGCACTGGGTGCTGCACACTGTCCACCATCAGGCAGTGCACTGGGTGCTGCACACTGTCCACCATCAGGCAGTGCACTGGGGGCTGCACACTGTCCACCTTTAAACTGTGCACTGGGAGCGGCACACTGTCCACCTTTAGACAGTGCACTGGGTGCTGCACATTGTCCACCTTCAGACAGTGCAGAGGATGCTGCACACTGTCCACCTTCAGGCTGTGCACTGGGGGCTGCACACTGTCCACCTTCAGGCAGTGCAGCAGGTGCCGTACACTGTCCACCTTCAGGCAGTGCACTGGGTGCTGCACACTATGCACTTTCAGACAGTGCACTGGGAGCTGCACACTGTCCACATTCAGGCAGTGCACTGGGGGCTGCACACTGTCCACCTTTAAACAGTGCACTGGGTGCGGCACATTGTCCACCTTCAGACAGTGCTGCACACTGTCCACCTTTAGACAGTGCACTGGGTGCTGCACATTGTCCACCTTCAGACAGTGCAGAGGGTGCTGCACACTGTCCACCTTCAGGCAGTGCACTAGATGCTGCACACTGTCCACCTTCAGGCAATGTACTGGGTGCTGCACACTGTCCACTTACAGGCAGTGCACTGGGCGCTGCACACTGTCCACCTTCAGGCAGTGCACTGAGGGCTACACACTGTCCACCTTCAGACAATGCAGTGGGTGCCGTATACTGTCCACCATCAGGCAGTGCACTGGGCGCTGCACAGTGTCCACCTTCTGGCAGTGCACTGGGTGCTACACACTGTCCACCTTCAGACAGTGCAGTGGATGCCGACCACTGTCCACCATCAGGCAGTGCAGCAGGTGCTGTACACTGTCCACATTCAGGCAGTGAACTGGGTGCTGCACACTATGCACTTTCAGGCAGTGCACAGGGTGCTGCACACTGTCCACATTCGGTCAGTGCACTGGGTGCTGCACACTGTCCACCTTCAGGCGGTGCACTGGCGGCTGCACACTGTCCACCTTTAGACAGTGCAGCCGGTGCCGTACACCGTCCACCTTTAGGCAGTGCAGCGGGTGCCGTACACTGTGCACCTTCAGGCTGTGCAGCGGGTGCTGCACACTGTTCAAATTCAGGCAGTGCCGCGGTGCCATATACTGTCCACCTTCAGGAAGTGCAGTGGGTGCCGCTCACTGTCCACCTTCAGACAATGCAGCGGGTGCTGTACACTGTCCACCTTCAGGCAGTGCAGTGGGCGCCGTACACTGTCCACCTTCAGGCTGTGCAGCGGGTGCCGTACACTGGCCACCTTTAGGCAGTGCACTGGGTCCTGCACAATGTCCACCTTCAGGCTGTGCATCGGGTGCCGTAAACTGTCCACCTTTAGGCAGTGCACTGGGGCCTGCACACTGTCCACCTTCAGGCAGTGCAGCGGGTGCCGTACACTGTTCACCTTCAGGCAGTGCAGTGGGTGCCGTACACTGTCCACCTTCAGGCAGTGCACTGGGTGCCGTACACTGTCCAGCTTCAGACTGTGCAGCGGGTGCCGTACACTGTCCACCTTCAGGCAGTGCACTGGGTGCTGTACACTGTCCACCTTCAGGCAGTGCACTGGGGGCTGCACACTGTCCACCTTCAGGCAGTGCACTGGGGGCTGCACACTGTCCACCTTTAGACAGTGCAGCGGGTGCTGTACATTGTCCACCTTCAGGCAGTGCAGCGGGTGCAGTACACTGTCCACCTTTAGGCAGTGCCGCGTGGTCCGCACACTGTCCACCTTTAGGCAGTGCAGCGTAGGCCGCACACTGGGCACCTCCAGGCAGTGCAGCGGGTGCTGTACACTGTGCATATTCAGACTGTGCAGCGGGTGCCATACACTGTCCACCTTCAGGCAGTGCAGTGGGTGTCGTACACTGCACCTTCAGGCAGTGCAGTGGGTGCTGTACACTGTGCATATTCAGACTGTGCAGCGGGTGCCATACACTGTCCACCTTCAGGCAGTGCAGCGGGTGCCATACACTGTGCACCTTCAGGCAGTGCAGTGGGTGCCGCACACTGTCCACCTTCAGCCTGTGCACTGGGTGATGTACACTGTCCACAGACTGTCCAGCTGCAGCCAATGCATTGGAGTGCTGCACACTGCCCACCTGCAGCCAGTGCACTGGGGGCTGCATACTATGCACTTTCGAACAGTGCACTGGGTGCTGCACACTATCCACCTTCAGGCAGTGCACTGGCGCCTGCACACTGTCCACCTTTAGACAGTGCACTGGGGGCTGAACACTGTCCACCTTTAGACAGTGCACTGGGGGCTGCACACCTTCAGGCAGTACACTGGGTGCCGTAAACTGTCCACCTTCAGGCAGTGCACTGGGGGCTGCACACTGTCCACCTTCAGACAGTGCACTGGGTGCTGCACACTGTCCACCTTTAGGCAGTGCACTGAGGGCTACACACTGTCCACCTTCAGACAATGCAGCGGGTGCTCTACACTGTCCAACTTCAGGCAGTGCAGCAGGTGCTGCACACTGTCCACCTACAAGCAGTGCACTGGGTGCCGTACACTGTCCACCATTAGGCAGTACACTAGGTGCTGCACACTATGCACTTTCAGACACTGCACTGGGGCCTGCACACTGTTCACCTTCAGGCAGTGCACTTGGGGTCGTACACTGTCCACCATTAGGCAGTACACTAGGTGCTGCACACTATGCACTTTCAGACAGTGCACTGGGGGCTGCACACTGTCCACCTTCAGATAATGCAGCGGGTGCTCTACACTGTCCACCTTCAGGCAGTGCAGTGGGTGCCGTACACTGTCCACCTTCAGGCAACACAGCGGGTGCCGTACACTGTCCATCTTCAGGCAGTGCACTGAGGGCTACACACAGTCCACCTTCAGGCAGTGCAGCGGGTGCTCTACACTGTCAACCTTCAGGCAGTGCAGTGGATCCAATACACTGTCAACCTTCAGGAAGTGTAGTGGGTGCTGTACACTGTTCCCCCTTCAGGCTGTGCAGTGGATGCCGTACACTGTCCACCTTCAGGCAGTGCAGTGGGTGCCGTACACTGTCCACCTTCAGGCAATGAAGCGGGTGCCGTACACTGTCCACCTTCAGGCAGTGCAGTGGGTGCCGTACACTGTTCACCTTCAGGCAATGCAGCGGGTGCCGTACACTGTTCACCTTCAGGCAATGCAGCGGGTGCCGTACACTGTCCACCTTCAGGCAGTGCAGTGGGTGCCGTACACTGTCCACCTTCAGGCAGTGCAGTGGGTGCCGTACACTGTTCACCTTCAGGCAATGAAGCGGGTGCTGCACACTGTCCGCCGTCAGGCTGTGCAGAGGGTGCCGTACACTGTCCGCCGTCAGGCTGTGCAGAGGGTGCCGTGCACTGTCCACCTTCAGGCAGTGCAGAGGGTGCCGTACACTGTCCACCTTCAGGCAGTGCAGTGGGCGCGGTACACTGTCCATCTTCAGGCAGTGCAGTGGGCACTGTACACTGTCCACCTTCAGGCAGTGCAGTGGGCGCGGTACACTGTCCACCTTCAGGCAGTGCAGTGGGCGCCGTACACTGTCCACCTTCAGGCATTGCAGTGAGCGCGGTACACTGTCCACCTTCAGGCAGTGCAGCGGATGCCGTACACCATCCACCTTCAGGCAGTGCATCGGGTGCTGTACGCTGTCCACCTTCAGGCAGTGCAGCGGGTGCTGTACACTGTCCACCTTCAGGCAGCGCAGCGGGTGCTGTACACTGTCCACCTTCAGGCAGTGCAGCGGGTGCCACTCCAGTCCACCTTCAAACAGTGCACTAGGTACTGCACACTGTCCACCTTCAGGCAGTGCAGCGGGTGCCACGCACAGTCCACCTTCAAACAGTGCACTAGGTGCTGCACACAGTCCACCTTCAGACAATGCAGCGGGTGCTGCCCACTGTCCACCTACAAGCAGTGCACTGGGTGCCGTACACTGTCCACCATTAGGCAGTACACTAGGTGCTGCACACTATGCACTTTCAGACAGTGCACTGGGGGCTGCACACTGTCCACCTTCAGATAATGCAGCGGGTGCTCTACACTGTCCACCTTCAGGCAGTGCAGTGGATCCCATACACTGTCAACCTTCAGGAAGTGCAGCGGGTGCCGTACACTGTCCACCTTCAGATAATGCAGCGGGTGCTCTACACTGTCCACCTTCAGGCAGTGCAGTGGATCCCATACACTGTCAACCTTCAGGAAGTGCAGCGGGTGCCGTACACTGTAATCCTTCAGGCTGTGCAGCGGGTGCTCTACACTGTCCACCTTCAGGCAGCGCAGTGGATCCCATACCCTGTCCACCTTCAGGAAGTGCAGTGGGGGCCGCACACTGTCCACCTTCAGGAAATGCAGCGGGTGCCGTACACTGTCCACCTTCAGGAAGTGCAGCGGGTGCCGTACACTGTCCACCTTCAGGCAGTGCACTTGGTGCTGCACACTGTCCACCTTCAGGCAGTGCACTTGGTGCTGCACACTGTCCATCTTCAGGCAGTGTACTTGGTGCTGCACACATCCATCTTCAGGCAGTGCATGCGGATGTTGTACACTGTCCACCTCCAGGCAGGGCACTTGGTGCTGCACACTGTCCACCTTCAGGCAGTGCACTTGGTGCTGTACACCGTCCACCTTCAGACAGTGCAACGGGTGCCGTACACCGTCCACCTTCAGACAGTGCACTGGGTGCCGCACACCGTCCACCTTCAGACAGTGCAACGGGTGCCGTACACTGTCCACCTTCAGGCAATGCAGTGGGTGCCACACACTGTCCACCTTCAGACAGTGCAACGGGTGCCGTACACCATTCACCTTCAGACAACGCAACGGGTGCCGTACACCGTACACCGTCCACCTTGAGGCAGTGCAGTGGGTGCCGTACACTGTCCGCCTTCAGGCTGTGCAGTGGGTGCCGTACACTGTCCACCTTCAGGGAGTGCAGTGGGTGCCATACACTGTCCATCTTCAGACAGTGCAGTGGGTGCCGTACACTGTCCACCTTCAGACAGTGCAGTGGGTGCCGTACACTGTCCACCTTCAGACAGTGCAGCGGGTGCTGTACACTGTCCACTTTCAGACAGCGCAGTGGGTGCTGCACACTGTCCACCTTCAGGCAGTGCAGCGGGTGCTGCACACTGTCCACCTACAAGCAGTGCACTGGGTGCCGTACACTGTCCACCATTAGGCAGTACACTAGGTGCTGCACACTATGCACTTTCAGACACTGCACTGGGGGCTGCACACTGTCCACCTTCAGACAGTGCACTGGGGGCTGCACACTGTCCACCTTCAGACAATGCAGCGGGTGCCGTACACTGTCCACCTTCAGTCAGTGCAGTGGATCCCATACACTGCCAACTTCAGGAAGTGCAGTGGGTGCCGTACACTGTCCACCTTCAGGCAATGCAGCGGGTGCCGTACACTGTCCACCTTCAGGCAGTGCAGCGGGTGCTGTACACAGTCCACCTTCAGACAGTGCAGCGGGTGCTGTACACAGTCCACCTTCAGGCAGTGCAGTGGGTGCTGCACACTGTCGACATTCAGGCTATGCACTGGGTGCCGTACACAGTCCACCTTCAGGCAATGCAGCGGGTGCCGTGCACTGTCCACCTTCAGGCAGTGCAGCGGGTGCCGTGCACTGTCCACCTTCAGATAATGCAGCGGGTGCTCTACACTGTCAACCTTCAGGAAGTGCAGCGGGTGACGTACACTGTCCACCTTCAGGCAGTGCAGCGGGTGCCACGCACAGTCCACCTTCAAACAGTGCACTAGGTGCTGCACACAGTCCACCTTCAGACAATGCAGCGGGTGCTGCACACTGTCCACCTACAAGCAGTGCACTGGGTGCCATACACTGTCCACCATTAGGCAGTACACTAGGTGCTACACATTATGCACTTTCAGTCAGTGCACTGGGGGCTGCACACTGTTCATCTTCAGACAGTGCACTGGGGGCTGCACACTGTCCACCTTCAGATAATGCAGCAGGTGCTCTACACTGTCCACCTTCAGGCAGTGCAGTGGGTGCCGTACACTGTCCACCTTCAGGCAGTGCAGCGGGTGCCGTACACTGGCCACCTTTAGGCAGTGCACTGAGGGCTACACACAGTCCACCTTCAGGCAGCGCAGCGGGTGCTCTACACAGTCCACCTTCAGGCAGCGCAGTGGGTGCTCTACACAGTCCACCTTCAGGCAGTGCAGTGGATCCCATACTCTGTCAACCTTCAGGAAGTGCAGTGGGTGCTGCCCACTGTCCACCTTCAGGCAGTGCAGTGGGTGCCGTACACTGTCCACCTTCAGGCAATGCAGCGGGTACCGTACACTGTCCACCTTCAGGCAGTGCACTTGGTGCTGCACACTGTCCACCTTCAAGCAGTGCACTTGGTGCTGCACACTGTCCACCTTCAGGCAGTGCAGCGGGTGTTGTACACTGTCCACCTTCAGGCAGTGCACTTGGTGCTGCACACTGTCCACCTTCAAGCAGTGCACTTGGTGCTGCACACTGTCCACCTTCAGGTAGTGCACTTGGTGCTGCACACTGTCCACCTTCAAGCAGTGCACTTGGTGCTGCACACTGTCCACCTTCAGACAGTGCACTTGGTGCTGCACACTGTCCACCTTCAGGCAGTGCAGCGGGTGTTGTACACTGTTCACCTTCAGGCAGTGCACTTGGTGCTGCACACTGTCCACCTTCAAGCAGTGCACTTGGTGCCGTACACCGTCCACCTTCAGACAGTGCAACGGGTGCAGTACTCTGACCACCTTCAGGCAGTGCAGTGGGTGCTGTACACCGTCCACTTTCAGGCAGTGCAGTGGGTGCTGTACACCGTCCACCTTCAGACAGTGCAGTGGGTGCTGTACACCGTCCACCTTCAGACAGTGCAGTGGGTGCCGTACTCCGTCCAGCTTCAGGCTGTGCAGTGGGTGCCGTACACTGTCCGCCTTCAGGCAGTGCAGTGGGTGCCGTACACTGTTCCACCTTCAGGCAAAGCAGTGGGTGCCGTACACTGTCCACCTTCAGGCAGTGCAGTGGGTGCCGCACACTGTCCACCTTCAGGCAGTGCAGCGGGTGCCGTACACTGTCCACCTTCAGGCAGTGCAGCGGGTGCCGTACACTGGCCACCTTTAGGCAGTGCACTGAGGGCTATACACAGTCCACCTTCAGGCAGTGCAGCGGGTGCCGTACACTGTCCACCTTCAGGCAGTGCAGCGGGTGCTGTACACCGTCCACCTTCAGGCAGTGCAGCGGGTGCCGTACACTGGCCACCTTTAGGCAGTGCACTGAGGGCTATACACAGTCCACCTTCAGGCAGTGCAGCGGGTGCCGTACACTGGCCACCTTTAGGCTGTGCACTGAGGTCTATACACAGTCCACCTTCAGGCAGTGCAGCGGGTGCCGTACACTGGCCACCTTTAGGCTGTGCACTGAGGTCTATACACAGTCCACCTTCAGGCAGTGCAGCGGGTGCCGTACACTGAGGCAGTGCACTGGGTGCTGCACACCGTCTGCCTTCAGGCAGTGCACTGGGTGCTGCACACCGTCTGCCTTCAGGCAGTGCACTGGGTGCTGCACACCGTCTGCCTTCAGGCAGTGCACTGGGTGCTGCACACCGTCTGCCTTCAGGCAGTGCACTGGGTGCTGCCCACTGTCCACCTTCAGGCTGTGTAGCGGGTGCTGTACACTGTCCCCCTTGCGGCTGTGCAGCGGGTGCTGTACACTGTCCGCCTTCAGGCTGTGCACTGGGTGCTGCACACCGTCTGCCTTCAGGCAGTGCACTGGGTGCTGCCCACTGTCCACCTTCAGGCTGTGTAGCGGGTGCTGTACACTGTCCCCCTTGAGGCTGTGCAGCGGGTGCTGTACACTGTCCGCCTTCAGGCTGTGCAGCGGGTGCTGCACACCGTCTGCCTTCAGGCAGTGCACTGGGTGCTGCACACCGTCTGCCTTCAGGCAGTGCACTGGGTGCTGTACACTGTCCCCCTTGAGGCTTTCCAGCGGTTGCTGTACACTGTCCGCCTTGAGGCTGTGCAGCGGGTGCTGTACACTGTCCGCCTTTAGGCAGTGCACTGGGTGCTGTACACTGTCCACCTTCAGGCTGTGCAGCGGGTGCCGTACACTGTCCACCTTCAGGCTGTGCAGCGGGTGCCGTAAACTGGCCACCTTCAGGCAGTTCAGCGGGTGCCGTACACTGTCCACGTTCAGGCTGTGCAGCGGGAGCCGTACACCGTCCACCTTCAGACAGTGCAGCGGGTGGCGTACACTGTCCCCCTTCAGGCTGTGCAGCGGGTGACGTACACTGTCCACCTTCAGGCAGTTCAGCGGGTGCTGCACACCGTCTGCCTTCAGGCAGTGCACTGGGTGCTGCACACTGTCCACCTTCAGGCTGTGTAGCGGGTGCTGTACACTGTCCCCCTTGAGGCTGTGCAGCGGGTGCTGTACACTGTCCGCCTTTAGGCAGTGCACTGGGTGCTGTACACTGTCCACCTTCAGGCTGTGCAGCGGGTGCTGTACACTGTCCGCCTTCAGGCTGTGCAGCAGGTGCTGTGCCACCGTGGGCGGCACGGTGGCACAGTGGTTAGCACTGCTGCCTCACAGCGCCAGAGACCCGGGTTCAATTCCCACCTCAGGCGACTGACTGTGTGGAGTTTGCACGTTCTCCCCGTGGTTTCCTCCGGGTGCTCCGGTTTCCTCCCACAGTCCAAAGATGTGCAGGATCAGGTGAATTGGCCATACTAAATTGCCCGTAGTGTAAGGTAAGGGGGAAATGTAGGGGTTTGGGTGGGTTTCGCTTCGGCGGGTCGGTGTGGACTTGTTGGCCCGAAGGGCCTGTTTCCACACTGTAATCTAATCTAATTTAATCTAATCTACACTGCCCGCATTCAGGCAAAGCACGGGGTGCCGTACACTGTCCGCCTTCAGGCAGTGCACTGGGTGCTGTACACTGTCCACCTTCAGGCAGTGTAGCAGGTGCTGTACACTGTCCACCTTCAGGCTGTGCAGCGGGTGCTGTACACTGACCCCCTTCAGGCTGTGCAGCGGGTGCTGTACACTGTCCACCTTCAGGCTGTGCAGTGGGTGCTGTACACTGTCCACCTTCAGGAAGTGCACTGGGTGCTGCACACTGTCCACCTTCAGGCAGTGCACTGGGTGCGGCACACTGTCCAGCTACAGGCTGTGCAGCGGGTGCCGTACACTGTCCACCTTCAGGCAGTGCAGCGGGTGCCGTACACTGTCCACCTTCAGGCTGTGCGCTGGGTGTTGTACACTGTCCACCTACAAGCTGTGCAGCGGGTGCCTTACTCTGTCCACCTTCAGGCAGTGCAGCGGGTGCTGCACACTGTCCACCTTCAGGCTGTGCAGCGGGTGCTGTACACTGTCCGCCTTCAGGCAGTGCAGTGGGTGCCGTACACTGTCCACCTTCAGGCAGTGCAGTGGGTGCCGTACACTGTCCCCCTTCAGTCTGTGCAGCGGGTGCCGTACACTGTCCACCTTCAGGCAGTGCAGTGGGTGCCGTACACTGTCCACCTTCAGGCAGTTCAGCGGGTGCTGCACACTGTCCCCCTTGAGGCTGTGCAGCGGGTGCTGTACACTGTCCGCCTTCAGGCAGTGCAGTGGGTGCCGTACACTGTCCACCTTCAGGCAGAGCAGTGGGTGCCGTACACTGTCCCCCTTCAGTCTGTGCAGCGGGTGCCGTACACTGTCCACCTTCAGGCAGTTCAGCGGGTGCCGTACACTGTCCGCCTTCAGGCAGTGCACTGGGTGCTGCACACTGTCCACCTTCAGGCTGTGTAGCGGGTGCTGTACACTGTCCCCCTTCAGGCTGTGCAGCAGGTGCTGTACACTGTCCGCCTTCAGGCAGTGCACTGGGTGCTGTACACTGTTCACCTTCAGGCAGTGCAGTGGGTGCTGTCACTGTCCACCTTCAGGCAGTGCACTGGGTGCCGTACACTGTCTACCTTCAGGCAGTGCAGTGGGTGCCGTACACTGTCCACCTTCAGGCAGTGCAATGGGTGCCGTACACTGTCCCCCTTCAGGCTGTGCAGCGGGTGCCGTACACTGTCCACCTTCAGGCAGTTCAGCGGGTGCCGTACACTGTCCGCCTTCAGGCTGTGCACTGGGTGCTGCACACTGTCCGCCTTCAGGCAGTGCACTGGGTGCTGCACACTGTCCACCTTCAGGCAGTGTAGCGGGTGCTGTACACTGTCCGCCTTCAGGTAGTGCACTGGATGCTGCACACTGTCCACCTTCAGGCAGTGCACTGGGTGCTGCACACTGTCCACCTTCAGGCTGTGCAGCGGATGCTGTGCCCACCGTGGGTGGCACGATGGCACAGTGGTTAGCACTGCTGCCTCACAGCGCCAGAGACCCGGGTTCAATTCCCGCCTCAGGCGACTGACTGTGTGGAGTTTGCACGTTCTCCCCGTGTCTGCGTGGGTTTCCTCCAGGTGCTCCGGTTTCCTCCCACAGTCCAAAGATGTGCAGGGTCAGGTGAAATGGCCATACTAAATTGCCCGTAGTGTTAGGTTAGGGGTAAATGTAGGGGTATGGGTGGGTTTCGCTTCGGCGGGTCGGTGTGGACTTGTTGGGCACACTGTAATCTAATCTAATTTAATCTAATCGACACTGCCCACCTTCAGGCAATGCACTGGGTGCTGTACACTGTCCACCTTCACCCAGTGCACTGGGTGCTGCACACTGTCCACCTTCAGGCTGTGCAGCGGGTGCTGTCTCCTGCTTGCTCCGCTGCCTCAGGGTTCAGGGAGAGTCAGGAAACTACAAATCCCAGGAGGGTAGACATTTTGACGCAAATAGCAACGTGATGACATCATGATCCTTGAAGCCGTTCGGTGACGGTTGGCAGCACGTGACTGTGGACGTGCGGAGCGCGGAGAACGTGTCCGGGGATTGACTGGAGAGTGCACTGACCGGAGCCGGGGCTCGGAGCTCGGACACTGACCGGGGGCGGACACCGGACACTGACCGGATCCCTGGTGGGGGGCGGGGAGCGGATACCGGACACTGTCCGGGGCCGGGGGGGGGGGGGCGGGGCCCGGTCACTGACCGGGGGTGGGGAGCGGACACTGTCCGGAGCCGGGGGGGCGGGGCCCGGTCACTGACCGGGCCGGGGGGGCGGACACTGTCCGGAGCCGGGGGGGCGGGGCCCGGTCACTGACCGGGGGTGGGGAGCGGACACTGTCCGGAGCCGGGGGGCGGGGCTCGGGGAGCCGGCGGTGACTGGGCCGGAGCGTGGCCCGAGGCCGCCAGCCTCCTCCCTGGTGGCTGGACCATGCCGGGGGACCGCATGGCGACCTCCCTGATCCAGAAGATCGCCCGCCAGGCCCGCACCACCTTCAAGCTGCTGCCTCTGGCCGAGGCCGGGCCCGGTTCGGCGCCGGGGCCTGGGGCTTTCCAGGACAACCTGAGCCAGCTGAGCTCGCTGCTGGAGAAGGTGAAGGCCGAGGACCTGAACCTGACGCCCCGCAGGAACCAGGGCCCGCGGCAGGCCGGGCCCCCGGTCACCTACATGCACATCTGCGAGAGCGAGCAGTTCTCCATGGGGGTGTTCCTGCTGCAGGCTGGAGCCTGCATCCCGCTGCACGACCACCCGGGGATGCACGGCCTGCTCAAGGTGCTCTACGGCAGCGTGGCCATCGAGTGCTTCGACAAGGACGACGGCGAGCAGGCCGCGGCTGGCGTCCAGTTCAACCCGCCCCTGCTGCAGGGCCAGCGGGCCAGCCTCCGCCGCTCGCTGCGCTCCTCCAGCCGCCTCCTGGATCAGGCGAGCGGGCCGTGCCTCCTCACCCCGCGGCTCAGCAACATGCACCGGATCGAGGCGCCGAACGGGCCGGCCGCTTTCCTGGACATTCTGGCGCCGCCTTACGACCCCGAGGCCGGCAGGGACTGTCATTACTTCAAGGTGCTGCAGCCGGTGCCGGGCAAAGCCAGCAGCCCAGCTCCCCCCGAGCAGGAGGCCGTTTGGCTGCTGGAGGTGCCGCAACCCGCCGACTTCTGGTGCGGAGGAGAACCTTATCCCGGTCCCCAGGTGGTACCTGACCGAGAAGCGAGCCCGAAGGAATAGTCATGTACCCATTTACAGTGAAGAACCCTTCACGAACTCTTCAGCCAAGCTCACTTCGCCCCCTACCCCCTGCATGGTTAATGCTCTTTTTCATGTTGCAGAGTCGACCCAACCTTTAATAACTTTGTTCATAGCCACACCAAAAACCAATATCCTCAAACTCTTCTGGAGAGGAATGAAAACAAAACTTTGCGCCTGGACCTTTCAAGTTAAAAGTAGAAAAATTGTGTATTCATTCACATCTATTGATTCTGTGCAGTAACATTTTCGATCCAGAAAATGCTAGTGAAGCTCAGCCTGTCTGAGGAGAGAAGGAATCTGTGTTGAGTATATGTATTCAGGATATGAGATATTATATAATGGATCTGTCCAGCCTTTTTTTTCAGATTGTCAGACCAGCATTTAATTGGTAAACATCCTAGTGATTTTATTGAGAGTGCAACCAATCATCCAAAATGTCGTGTTTACCTGGAATGCAGACTTTATAAATACTCAGAAGTGGAGGTTGATCAGTTCAGTTGTTTTCTGAAGTATGGAAATTTCTGAGGACATAACTTTATTTCTTTTCCCAGTAAGAACAAAACACTATTGGTAGAAATACTATGAATTCATGTTTTGTATTCATGTGTGAACAACTGTATTTTCATATGAACTCTGTTTTAACTGTTTCCAAAGCAGTCATCAACCTGAACTTGACAGCCACAGAAGGTACAGGTGGACAAACATCTTAAAATTTCTCGCTTCCTTTGAAACCAGTTGCCTCCAGAATTCACCACCCGCCCCCTCTAAGCACTGCTTCTTTTTTGTTTAATGTCATATATGCTACCGTTTTGGCATAAGTATTTTAAGAAAGGAGTCATCAGGAGTTCAATGCCCATACTGTTTACCAGCACCTGGGCCTGTTTGTCTTGTATATTTACTGTGATGCTACGTCAAATGCGTTATCAGAGAATCATTTTGCACTTTGGATTCCAAAATGCTGACCTTAACAATGTTAGCCAGCAATTTAGTCAATAAAATCTGTTATTCTACGCAACATCCAGATATATGAAATGTTGAAAGGTTTTGGAAGTGGTAGTAAAGAAATTCTTACTGACATGTTCATGAAACTACTGTGAAATTAAAGCGTTGTTGATATGGAGGGCTGTGGGAACTGTTTGTTTAGCTCTGTACAGCACTTCCTTGTTAGCGCTGATATGGTGGCTTGATTTTCAAAAGCAACGTGACAACTGGTTGGAAACAATTATTTTGGTTTAGTCACTATGTAATAACTGTGACTGCGCGACAAAGCGCTCATTTAGAATTAGTTATCAAGATTATTGTATACATTTAAACTTTTTTTTTAAAACTGAGAGTAGGATTTTCTTATAAATCCGCAATGCCAATTTATTGCAAAATCTGCTTGGAATGACTGTCTTTATAAATATTGGGAAAGAAGACTAAATGTAGCCATAAAAGGGAAACATAACCAAAGGCTAACTTCATAACCAGCAGTAACCTAAGAAGCAAAGGGCTGAGATTTTCTATTCATGTTGGCCATAATTTTCAAACATAACTTCAAATAAGATATCCACTGAAATATTTTTAATTCACCCAGCTGCAACATGTGACATGTTCCCTTTCAGAACCCCCACTGCTGGAAGCTCGTCTGATATGACTGTGCAGCCTTGTGCTACATTGCAGCTCTATAATGATTGTGTGCCCCCTTCCCTGCTATATTCCCTTTTTGGTTTGTTGAGTTCTGCACTATTAGAAGTACATTATTTTTATTTGAAATAATACCTTAGCCTTTAAGGAGTGGATATGATTTTATTGCAAGAGCTATGAAACTGTGGAAAGGTGAAAATTGGACTTATTGAAATAAGTTATGTAATTGTCCTGCCTAAGTGGTTGTTTTTTTGTAAGTATAGTGTTGAGTAAAAGTTGTCCATGTAGTTTTGCATGCTGTGGTCCATAATCCTCAATGCAGTTTATTTAGTACTCCATGTGAAAATACAATGCAGAACAAAATGTTTAGCCATTTCTTTTATTCAGTATTGTATAAATAAAATGGAGTAGAGAAATATGGTTTTTGGTTCACTTAGCTGAGTTATGCTGTTTATATTGGTGGAGTAAAAATCATATCTGCTTTTTATGTATTATCTTTAGATTGTACTATTTCAGCAGTACAGGTATATGACAAAAGATATTCACTTTATTAGAAAATATTCTTGAGCAATAAAATGTATAGCATGTGATTTACTGATGCTGTATTCTTCAAAATGTTAATACTGGAAGTTTAAGCACCCTGAGCATTGTTCTAAATGTAATGTGGTCGCTCATTTCATTACAAATTCCCAAACATTCATTCTCATATTTGAGTGATGCATGAGCAATCTTAAGAGTTGCTGGGTAGTAACTGAAGTGCTTTTGGTACAAAGCCATCTAAACTCCTGAGGTTTTGACCCAAATCACTAGAGCTGAGTGCACAAACCAGAAGCATTGATGATTGTTCAATCAGTAAAGCAATGCATGGGTTGACTAAATGTAAAGTTAGTTTATAGGAAAATGTGAGTGGTTCACATTAATGGCTGGTGGTTGCTCCACTAGGCTTTCAATTGATGAACAGAAGTTCAGGATTTTGGAAATAAACATTTCTGCTTCAGTAAATATTTGTTTTCAGTAAATATTTGGGTGAGGCCTAGCCAGCAACAACTTTACTTCGCACTGCAACCATCATCATTCTTACATAGTTAAAATGTAGATAAAGCATTTTTTAAAATACCAGCATAATAGTCGAACCAAACAGTTGAGCAGCAGAATGGAATAAAGATATAAATTGGTCTTTAAAAATATGGAATGTTTCTGTTTAGTCAAGTTGTAATAACAGATAAAACAATATTCTTTAAGATTTGTTGTGGTAAGCTTTCAACTGGACACATGCATGAGAGGTAATATCATAATCCTGGCCTGTGCTTGTGAACTTGGCTCTTTTTTTAGTTGAATGAGAAGTCCATGAGTTTAACCTATTTTCCAGGGAGTGCTACATTGCCAAAAGTACCATATTTCAGAATGAGACTTTAAACCAAGGCTTTCTATCTGTCCTCGGGTGGATGTAAAAGATACATGGTACTAGTTGAAGAACAGGAAAGTGCTTGTGTTATCCTGGGTAAAGTCTGTCCCTCAGCCTCTAATGGGTCACTTTGTTTCAAGGGCCTATCTGTAAGGAAGTTGCTCTTTTAAAACGCCTCCACATCTGTGTGTGCAATTGAGAAGTCACTAATTAACAATGAAGCACTGAATTATTTTGATGTTAAAAGGTACCCATGTACTTTTCAGGTGCCAGTTCATTTTGTTTTAATGGAACCAATATGGGGAATGAAACCTAACAGGTCACATTGCTTCTATGCTAGACAGAGGATTTGGATCCTGATCAATAACAGTCATTCAGGTTTCCCTGCTACATCTGACTGTCTGGCATTCTATTTCTACCTGACCTGCCTAACTCATCCAGTCTTAAGGTTTTTATCCTGTGTGTGCTTGATCAATTCCTCCCTTATCAGAATTTCATGCTTGATGTCTTCCTCTTCCTTTTTCTGTGCTTAACTTGGGGTCAATTTTTATATATGGCCTGAGGTGTTAACACCACTGTCTATGAACCAATGTCAAATCATTAGTATAGTGGCTGGAGAGATTCCAGCATGTGCCAAAATACTGCACACCCTATTGTTTCTCTCCTCTGAGCAGATTGAACTCAGTCATGCACACTGTGAGATCTTGTTCTTTGACAGTAAAATCAACAGTTTCCATTTACAACTTTATTTGTCCCATTCTCATTGTTTGTTTGCTTCTAAATCACTCAGCCAGATCTCCAGGCTTAGATCTGACAATACACATTTCCTGTACTAAATCCTATGCGATGTCATTCTAATTGCTTGACCTTGGCAGCTCTCATTTTCTCCTCATCCTAGTGTATTGTGATAGATTAATTTTTAGCATCTATATAGATCGTGTCATGCATTAACCTTTTTGTTTCTTGCTGCAAGCTGAAGCAACTCAATGTTTCTGTTTGTGTCATCTGATTGTCTATAGTATGATCACTCCCTTCACAGCACCATCTATGACAAAATTTCCAATCATCACAGCCTTGCATTTTGAAGTTTTCTACCTAAGTCCTTCCATCTTCCATCCATATCCACATTGTTACAGTGACTGTGTTTCAGAAGTACTTTGTTGACTTATAAAACACTTTAGGATGTGTTGAATGGTGCTATGTGAATGAGTGCAAGTCATTTGAATTCGTTGAAATAAAATCATGAATCTCAGGTGTTTCAAAACTTTGTTGAAGTGCATTGATTATAAAGTGGGTCATAAAATGGGTTGATTCACCATAACCCTGTTTTGCCATCAGTCGCCATGTTTCTGCTCTATATGCATGTGGGTGTTATTTTGCCAGGGTTACTGATGCACTAAATAGTAGTGCAAGCTGGTCTTCTGTCCATGCAGCCCACGCACCCTCACACCCCCCACTACCCCCTTCATAATAGTGGAAAGATATTTTATGGATTTGGAATGTTTCACATTGAAATTCAATATCAATTCTCAGTCAGTTGTAGGAAATACTGGAGAAAACATATGAAAATTGCTTTTGTCCATTACTAAGTCCCTTCCATTCTTTCCACCATCCTTATAAAGTCTTTTGGTAGTAAACACTAAGGAAATGAGTGTTGTTTCCCAAAAAATGAAAGTTCAAGCAGCTTAAACTATAAACTTGTTATAGTAAAAATGGTTTGGCACTTCAAGGGTGTAGTTTTTCAATAAAATTTAACTTTAATTAACAGTTCTTGTCTTTTTAAAAAAACTTAGTTTTAATGCATGCTCTATGTTCCTATTGGAAAGTGGTAACTAAAATCAATTGGCAAGTGACAGATTGAAAGCAAATCTGAGGTTGGTTCAGATGCACAGTTTAGTGGTTTTCATTTGCCTATGTAAGTTGGTGTCTTGATCTATATCAAACAATATCTGATTATTTATTTGAGGAATTGCCACCAATCAGTATTCTGTCTTTGAGTGGCTAAGAAGGTAGCCTCATTTTACTGCAGTACAGAACCTGTAAAATTCTGTAACCATAAGCAGTAAAATCTATTCAGGATATCAATATTGTAAAATGTACAACAATTGCACTGCCTGTATCTAAGTTTTATGTTAAATAAATGAAAATACAAACCAATATTAAATGTTTAATTGAATATTGCATTTTTAAAGTATAGTCACGTTGAAGTACATTCATTCCTCTGGTATCACTGTTTAGATGTGACTAACATAGTCACTGACTTGTGTTTGTTTTTGTATCTTCATGGAATGTGAATAGCACTGCGTGGGCCAGCATTTATTGCACATCTCTAATTGGATAGGGGACTGTAGAAAGTCGACCACGTTGCTGTGGGGCTGGAGTCGCATATAGGCCAGACGAGGTCAGAATGACAGATTTCTTTCCCTATAAGCCATTAGTAAACAAGGGGTTTTTTCATGAGTCATTAGACTCGCAATTGGGAGAGTTAATTTTTATTGACTGTAATCTGACATAGTGGAATTCGAACCATACACACTACCAGTCCACTACCGTCAGTGTGCCTATGCCTTCACTGAAATGTCCGTTTCCATACTTGAGCTAATCAAGTCAACCTTGTTCGTCAATCAAACTACTAAAACTAAAAATATTACATTCTTAAAATATAAAGAACTTTCTTTATGGCAAGGAACATTTTGTGAGTGGATAATAAGGGAAATTGACCTGCAAGTAATGAGTAGTTCAGTTCAATTTTACAAATTCTTCGACAGTAAACGAGTTTTTAATTTACGTGTACTAATAATCCGTTCTTTTCCCTTCAAAGGGTGATAACTCAAAGCAGCTAAAGGAGTTAATTCTAGTTTAAGAATTCGCCCAGGTTTGACATAAGAATAACTCACTAAAAGTTGGTTAATAAGATTGCTGTTAATGTTTTCAGATGCAAGAGAATCGCATGCCTATTATAGGTAGTCCCGATTAATCACTGCGTTAAGTAAAGCTACATCATTCGAAATACATAACCAATTTTACATGGGAGTATGTTCTGGGAACGTTAGACAAGTACTGAATGCGAGCGCAACGTTAATACTTGAGACAGGAAATGGTCAAAAAGAGTCCAATTTGCCCAGAGATGCTAAGTTTAGGCACTGCTGCGATGCATGTAAGAACCACGTTACGGCAGATCAGGTGCGTGTTGAATCCCCGGCAGTAAAGCCAAAACGGTGCCTTCTTGATCAAAACTGAGTTAATTGAAGATTACTTATCAGCAAGCGGACAATTAGTGTCAAGACGTTTTATGTAAATAGATTGTTTTGAATGCATTCAGATGTATGGCGATCCAGCTGTTATTAAATAATCGAGGAGGTGTGGAGGTTTAATTGAATCGAACTTTCTGCCTGTTTTGCACAGATCTCCACACTTTGAAACCTAACAATTGTTTGAGAAGGTTCAGTATAGACTTCAGGATGGATTTGGAATATTTCTTGCCATACGTTCTTTTAACATAACAACTACTTTGGAAGTATATAGCATTCAACATCTGAATGAATGAGGCTAAGTCTGAAGCGGGGAGGACAGAAGAGAAAAGGGAAGACAAAATTAATTTCTGTTAAATGTGAAGGACCTTCATTTAAATGACAGTTTTCACACCACAAGACCTCCGAAAGTGTTTTACAATCGATGAAGCACTTTTGAAGTGTAGGTAAAAACAAGGAGTGCAGATGCTGGAAACGAGAGTCTAGATCACAGTGGTGCTGGAAAAGCACAGCCGGTCAGACAGCATCGGAGGAGCAGGAAAATCGACGTTTCGGGCAAAAGCCCTTCATTCTGAAGGTGTTAGTTGATTAGATTTTTACTATAGCATCAAGAGAAATTGTCGCAACGTTTCTAATCGATAGCCTTTCAACAGATCGCAAGATGAAAAGTCATTGATTAGATTAGATTAGATTACAGTGTAGAAACAGGCCCTTCGGCCCAACAAGTCCACACCGACCCGCCGAAGCGAAACCCACCCATACCCCTACATTTACCCTTTACCTAACACTACGGGCAATTTAGTATGGCCAATTCACCTGACCCTGCACATCTTTGGATGGTGGGAGGAAACCGGAGCACCCGGAGGAAACCCACGCAGACACGGGGAGAACGTGCAAACTCCACACAGTCAGTCGCCTGAGGCGGGAATTGAACCCCGCTAACCCCGCACAGTGCTAACCACTGTGCCACCGTGCCGCCCACGGCCCCCGTGATCTGAATGTCTAACTCTGTTTTCTCCACTGACGCTGACTGACTTACTGAACGTCTTCCGTTTTTATCTCAGATTTCCAGTATTTTATTTTATATTCAAATAATTCCATGAGAAGAGTTAAGCCCATTTGGGAGAAGAGTCTGAATTTTTAGAACAGTTAAGAAAGAGTTTGCACCTATCTGCTGCTCTTCGTGACCTTAGCATGGAAACAGGTACTGCAACGCAGTGCTGTCCAATAAAAATCAACGTATATACAAGTATGGCTATAGCAATACTGGTTTCAACGTGTGCACCAATTCAGGTAGAAAACGTTGCACACAACGGTAGAAAATGTAATCTGTGGTTAATTAACATCTACCAGCATTTGGTGATCGGGAAAGTAAACCCTCCATTTCAACTAAAGCATTTACTTTTCCTCCTAAACGTTTTGCAAAACTCAACGATTTGGAAATAGGTACAAAATACAAATTAAGTCCCTAAAATAAACCCCAGTCACCATCATAAGGGAGCTCTGGACATGATTGATAACGTAATTATCTCTGATAGACAGTGACGCTTTTACTATCTGCAGCTGAATGAAGTGCAGAGAGCAAACGGGTCACAATAAATTGATGTTCCACAAGTTCTTGTACCATATCTCTGAACTATAGCCCCGAGTTCATATCCCACCTGCTGAAGATGTTTTTCATAATGCGTGCGAACATTTTTTTAAAGGTTTAAACATCGTTTCCCGAATCCAAGGTTCAAGGCCCACACGCCATCCAATCACACTGTGAAAACGAACATTGAGACGGGTTCCCAATACTCACTTCCATTTATTAATCAACGCTTCTACTTATTAATCAAATGCATTTAGCCAAACGGGGCTGGTGCTAATAATTTGGATTCAATTATCGCAAATGTCCTGTTTATGGCTCTGGGTAAAATAATATTTTTCACTTCATTAATAGTGTCCAGAACCGCTGGGAGTGGTGCATTCAGTGTGTCATCAAAGCATGAAGTTCATTGCTGAAAGCGTCCGGCTTATTTACACCCACACTTTATACTATGCTTCTGTGCCTCTGCACTTGACCGAAGAAAATCTGCCTTTCGAATCGTTCTTTTATTCGTTTTGGCCACAAATTAGCAGTAGTTTGCATCTGTTTAGTTTCATTCTGTTGAGTGACTAGGACTACTCGTCAAATAGTTTGCAGTGTGAAAACAGACAGTTACCTGTGAGCCCTACCTGCTTCCAAATTGCTACGTAACACAGTAGCGTCAAAAGGCGTTTTGTAAATAATTATTCAAACCTAGGCAGGTGACTGCTTTTGTGCCTTCGCTGATTTCGTTTTCTCAATAATCACAGTCTCGCGAACAATGTCTTCAAACAAACTTTGGAAAACAACTCCAATCTAGGTCTAAGTTTAGAAACGTTTAAACTTTCAGAATAAGAACTGTTTCCCACGGTAAGGATGATTTATGCCTTCTACCGCCAATCCTCTGTTCATACGAAAGTAATACAATTTAAAAATGCTGCCTTCCCAATAATTGAACATCTGAATTTCGAACTGACCCCAATTTCTATTTCGAGGACTGTCAATGCATCTCCTTGCCATAATGGATCCTTTTGTTTTTAAAAAAAAGTACTTTTTTTTACGCGTACCTATTATAAAGTGGCAGTGACCTGCAGACTTGTTTTGGAGATGCCGGTGTTGGACTAGGGTGTACAAAGTTAAAAATCATTCAACGCCAGGTTATTGTCCACTAGGTTTACTTGGAAGCACTAGCTTTCGGAGCGCTGCTCCTTCATCGAGTGGTTCATCACAACCGCCTTTACAGACGTGTTGAATTTGTCCAACTTTGGCAGGAGATTCAACTGTTTGTGTCCACGTGTTTGTTTTGAGTGCGTACATGTTTATGTTTAAGTGTGCATAGGGTGTGCTTGTGCTTAAGTTTGTATGTGTGTGTGTGTGTGTGTGTGTGTCTAACTGGATGAACTGGGAGGAAAGTCACCAGCTGGTGGTGCAAAATCCCTGAAGTGTACCTGGAGTGATGAAACACAACGCCAATAATGGGTTTTCAGGTTCTCCTTTCACAGACCAATCATCTGAGAAACCAAAGGGGTCAATGAGCACAGAAAGTCCCTGAAATTAACACACTACATTTCTGGAGGCAAATGGCAATTAGCTGTTTATTGTTTAAATGTTTCAGAAGAGTCCAGTGGAAAAGCCTGAATTTTACACAACATACGATGACCTTTACATAGCGCTGTCGCAGAATAAGACATCCCCACTTCAGGAACGTGCAAGGAAATATGACACCGAGCCTAATAGGGGGCTATTAGGCCGGATGAGTAAAAAGTTGATTAATAAGTTAGGTTTGAGGAGTGTTTGAATCGAAGGAAATAACAGAGAAGAGTCGGAAGTGTGTAGTGGAGGGAATTCCAGCGCATAGGGCAGAAACAATGAAGGTACCGCCGCTAATGGTGGATCAACTAAAATCAGACCCCAATCAGATAGGAGCCCGGAGAGTTGGGGGAGATTACAAGAATAGAGAGGGTAAAGCTAGAATTTTAAAATCGAAGTGATACTTGCTGATAGTCAATCAGCACAGAATTTGATAAAGGAAGAGGGACACGGCGTGAGTTGAGACAAGGCAGCAGAAGACTGAATAACATCAAAAGGAAAATAAAGACAGCATTATCTTTGCATTCCAGGAAAACTGCTAGTGGCAGTGGATGGTTAAGCCAGCTATCTGACAGTGATCAAATCCACGTCCCTTAGTTCTGGGGCAGCAAGAGATAAGGATTATATCAGGGGGAAGAGTCGGGATAAGAGAGAACTACACCATCAGCGTTCGGGGTGAATGGTGCAGTTGAGCCAATCAGCAGCTAAAGAAATGTCTTAGCAAATGTAGGGCTGAAGTTTAGACTGTTGGCGCTTTATTAAATGCTGTCATACATCAACTTGCCAGAGGGTTTGGGGATCAAGTATGAAGAACGGATAGGACCAAGGGCGATATCGGTGTTAAAAGAAAGTTACTTTGTAAGTGATACGATTGGACTCGTAAGAGCAGTGGGCTGACAAAGTGAAGCAGGGCCGAATAACCCGGTCCTGATTTCCGTGATTCTCAGTTGTAAAGAGAATGTAGGTTGGAGAGTTTCCCTGGAAGATAAGTGAAATGAACTTCAAGCAGACAGAACATAAAAAACGGAGTTAGAAACCGGCCAATAATGAGTCATTCGTGCAGAGAGACGTTCTGAGGAAAATCCACCAGGCTGCAGTGGATGTGTGTGTGTGACTTGGGAGGGATATTGGAAACATTATCCCTCAGCAGGTGCACTGAGATGTTTGGGGAGAACCGGACAGTTGAGCGGTCAGATTTGGAGAGCGGAGGACCTGAAGTATTTGAATATAAAAGGATCCCCCCTCAAAACCTGTGCTATGTGGAGTATGTTGGCAACAGCTATTTGCAGTCAAATTACTTCAGGAGAATCTGAATGAAACCATGCTTTATCATGTAATAGTTTTGAGTGGCATGAACGAACAACCACTTGTCACATAAAACAGTGTTAGGATAAAAGGCCCAAAACGTCCGGGTTCCCAAGTTCATGCAGGTGAATTTGGGCTCACCTGATCGGTTTGGACGGAGGGATTGGGATGTTTCAGTAATTGATTGACACGGACACCACCCTTGAGCTTGAACACACCACACTCCAACTTCTGGATATAGGGATATCTCTTTTCCAAATTTGCAGCTGTCCAGGCAATCCCACCGATTGTCAGGCAGTAGGGGGGTGTTACTGATAAGTGCAAATCGCCTCTATGAGAGAGGGGCGGCATCGTCACCTCTCACAATGAATTGAAAGTTAACAATCACACAACACCAGGTTATAAGCCAATAGGTTTATTTGGAAGCACTAGCTTTTGGGGCGCTGCTAAAGTTGGTGCTTCCGAATAAACCTGTTGGACTATAACGCGGTGTTGTGTGATTTTTAACTTTGTCCACCCCAGTCCAACACTGACACTTCCTCATACTGAATTGAAGGGCGGGGTTTCAACGAAATTAAACATTGAATTTGGGTAAATGCTTTTGGTGAAGCTATTCCCTAATAAACCCATTCAGAGATGTTATGACACACCTCTGAAACAGGTGGGACTTGAACCTGGGCCTCTAGCTCATAGGTAGGGACACTACCGCTGTACCACAAGAACTCTTACATGCATCGCGTGAACGCCATATACCCATCTATGTGGTACTGGTGTGCAAAAAATCCACTACATTTCATTAAGAGGAAAATGCAAAGGGGACTGTTGTAGCCCAGTGGCAGTGTCCCTACCTCGGAGCTAGGAGACCCCCATCTGCTCAAGCGGGAAGTCAGACCATCGCTGAACAGATTGATCAGAAAATATCTAAAGCACTAGCAATTTTTTAAAAAATCTAAATGGTTGTTGTTATTCCAACTTCTGGCGTCCCATGGGATTTTGAAAATGTAGGCAAACCGCGAAGCGCAGTTCTAAGCGCTTGGACCAACCTCTACCACTTTTGGAAAGGTTCTTATTTCGAATGAAATCCTTTACCCCCATCTGGCACGTCTCTGCTTTGTAAACGCGGGAGGGCTGTCCAGAAACAGCCATTGCATGTTATTTTTCTGCTAATCGGAAATCCGATTGTTTCCTGTCATCTGCCCGAAAAAGATGAATGAATTGGCAATAGTTGAATGAAATCAATTCATGTTCTCCCAATAGCCACAGATTCTCTGTTTATTGAAAATAAAACTCGACAAAAGCCGGTGAAAAACACCACGATGCAGGGCATCCTCTCTAATTTCGCATTTGCTGTTAACCCTGTGATAATAAAATGATTAGCAGCGCTTCTTTAAGTACAATTTCACACCAGTACATTTCAGCTCAGTGTTTGACCTGAGGAATTGTAACCTCCTTCTGTTTCGGGATGGTTCGTTCTGGCGGCTCAATCAAGGTGCAGTTTGTATTGTCTGTTTCAAGGACAGAATTGCAACCTTGGCTGTATCTTTTGTGCAAGCGCACTAAGTGTACGGTCCCACCTACAATCAGAGCCAGAACCACATCAAAGCGCAACACTGCGGATGCTGGAACACTGCAATCAAAACCAAAGAATGCTGGAGAAACTGAGCAGGTCTGGCAGCATCTACTGAGAGAGAAACAGAGTGGAGTCCAGAGATTCTTCTTCGGAGCCATGGGACCTCAAGACGCAAACTCTGTTTCTCTCTTCACAAATGCTGCTGAGTTTCTCCAGCACTTCCTGTTTTTTTAAATTGGAATTCTGTTGGCCCGTGCGATCCCAGTCCAATGATATGGCGGTATCCTTTCCAATCGTTTGGAAATTCCAACAGGAGTAAGGAATCTGTCCCCGTGCGTACCCAACTTGTGTGTAAAGACATTGACAACAATCCAGAGACAAACAAGTAGTCATTGTGAATTCAACAAGGTTTTCCAGGGCGGGAACAATGGTGTATGCAAACGAGAGAAGGCGGTTAACCCTGGCTTCTAACAAGAGCTCCCAGCTCTCCACTGGGATCCCCCCCCCCCCACTCCCATCAACAATGAGACCAGTTGTCTCTCCTCTCCTAAACATCCCCTCCCCTCCACCCAACCTCTCTCATTTCTAACTGGGAGCCCCCATCTCTCCAGCAACTGGGAAACCTATTTTCAATATAACTCGGGCGTACTCCTCCCCAAGACGGAGACTGGACCGCACGCACCTCCAACCTATTCAATATGAGATGGGATCCCATCTTCGCCCTATTCCCACCCACACCCACCATTCTCTTTACGACTGGGAAACCCCTCCCCCACAAACACACAGACATTTCTCAATGGAAACTGGGTCCCACCTCCCTCTCCAGTGTACTTACTGTTTGATCCACATCTTGAGGAGGCATTAAACCGTGGAAGGGAATCAAATTTCATCCGATTATGGAAAGATCATTTATTTCAGAAACGTATGAGTGTTTTTTTCTTAAAATGTGAAACTTTAAACTTAATTCTCCTTAACTCTAGGACCAGGGGAATTGTGTTTTAGTTGTGTTCCATGAAGAGATTCTGCTCAGATTGATCAACAATCTCCAGTTAAGGTGTGGGGAGTTGTCACCCTCTGCTTTGAACGAAATTTTCAAGAACACTTTCCCTGGAAGTGTGCAAAACCGCGTCCAGATTCAAAATAAGTGTTGTTAACTCTTACTCTCACATTTCCCATCTCACGTTCCTACTGTAGGAAGGGCCGCGCACACGAGAACATTTCCACATTGACAGAGAAAATTGTGAAAATATACACTTTTCCTCTCACTCCCTTCATGACTCCCTTTGAAGAGTGCACTCAGGGTCTCGGGACGGTCATCCCTAGGTAGACTCTCTCTAATCTCTGTATTAAGTGAGCTAACCGAGCCAGAGGGAGTGAACACACTGGGGCAGGAAGGGACGCCAACGCGTGGAGATTGGGATTGAGAAAGCAACGTCCAGTTTATCAAGTGGCAAAGACGCATGGCTTCCGTTCAAAGTTTCTCTCGCTTACACTTGAAGGTGCTGGCATGACCCTAGCGCCAGACAATCCATGACATTCCTAACACGTTGTGTGTGCTTCTATGCACTGTGATCACTCAGTTTTAATCATGGAATCAATAGCCTGCAGACCCACTAAAGCACCTGATTTGCTCAAGGCAGCCACTGGAGTACTGCACTGGGTGTGTGTGAGTGTGCCTCAATGGGGAAATAGGATCCCACAGCCCAGAAAGAGGATGAGGCCATTCGGCCCTATTTGAAAATCAATTCGAATGTGATTTACTGGGCTGGAAACGCTGTCTCTGTCACTGCTGCTGAGTTTCTCCAGCGCTTTCTGGCTTTTCCAGTCAGTTCCCTCCATCTCATCAGCTAACTCCTTTCTAAGAGCTTTTCCACTTTGTAAGTCCCTCTCCCAGGTCGTGCAATCAACAGATTCACAACCTATGCTCAAATTGTGAACGTTTCGAATGCGATTTTTAAAATGACACAGACAAAATAAACACGTGTTTTGTAAAATTATATTTACATCAATATGACCATAAAACAATACATCTTTAAGAGGACTGATTGGTCCCTTTATCTTTAAAAACCCAGTTAGTGGTTTTACACCAATACATTAAACCATCAAAACAGGTCAGCATCAGCCACATTAAAAATTATTCACACTCCTTACAACAGAGCTTTGCTACAAAATGTAAAACAAGGGAAGATATTTAGCACAAAAACGCGTACAAAAATATTTTCTAAAAATCTCCAGATTAATCGGCAGGAACTGCACAGCTTCGCCAGCTCGTGGAGGTCATTGGCGATTCCAGGATTGCCAGGGTCTGTCATTTAAGGCCGGATATTTACATGCAGACATCGTCCACAATAAACAAGGCACCAAAATATCTCAGCATGCAGTGTTTAAATGCGAAAGTACAAAACATCCAATTGCCATTAAACCAACACCGGATAAAGTTGCCTCTCAATGACCTCTGATCAGATCTAATTTCTCTAATCCCCCTCCCTCATCTTTTTTTTTCTCCTCTGGGACTTGCCACGTAAGAGAGAAAGAGTTAAAACATCAACAGCGTGCCGCACACATCCTCATTCACAACGTGGGCCCGTTCCTGGTTACTTTTTACAGGGTTAGAGAGCTTTTTTTTTAAAAAAAAATGTCATTTGTCACTTTCTTTTTCCAACTCGTTGTTGGAAGTCATTAGTGACCTATAAACACAAAGTGCAGGAGCGAGTTTTCTCAAACATTCACTGAATTGTTTACAAACCATTCCCTTTCGCCACCTGTGCAGAACTCTCACATAACCTCACGCCCCCTTGACCCCGGTAATATTCTCAACCAGAGCTGCATCTGAACTGGGAATGTTTCGGGCGAGCATGAGAGAGTTAGTTTAACACAGTATATACACACACGCACATATATATATATATATATATTGAGAAAGAGATTTAGATTTCTATATAGCACCCTGACTGGTGAATGAAACCAGGAACACTACACTGTCAGGAAACATTTTGAGAAGTGACCAACTCGCTTCTCTTTTCCCACGTTCGACAAGAGATGTTGGCGGTGGAGAGGGGTGCTATTGAAGGCTCTTACAGACGAAGCTGGGGAGCAGACTGTAAACACGGAGCTGCAGGAAACGTGGGTGCAATCTGCGATAAATATGCCGTTCCCTTAAAGTTCTTCGCGTTGCGGGTAGTGTCAGTGAGCGACTCTGTCTCTCGTGTGTGTGTGTTCACTGGTTCACACTGTCCTGGGCGGACAGACGGCGAGCGGACTGCCCCCGGAGCAGACCGTGGATACTATTGCGGGTCCTGGCGCCTTGTCCGCCGCCAGTCTCTTCTCCTTCTGCCGCAGGTGGATCTTGGTGTGCCTCTTGCGCTCGTCGCTGCGGGCGAATTTCCGGCCGCAGAAATCGCAGGAGAAGGGTTTCTCGCCGGTGTGGGTGCGGATGTGGGTGGTCAGGTGGTCGCTCCGGCTGAAGTTCCGCATGCAGATGCGGCACTGGAACGGCTTGTGGCCGGTGTGGATGCGGATGTGGCGGGTCAGCTCGTCCGAGCGGGAGAAGCGACGGTCGCAGCCCTCGGCTGGGCACGGGTATGGTCTCTCGTGCACCGGGGTCTTGCTCGGTCGGTTCGGGTACTTGCGGAGCCGGATGGGTCGCAGGGGCAGGTTCTGTCCGCCGTAAGCGCTCGGCAGCCTGGCCCCTTCGGCCACCGGGTTGCCCAGGGTGAAGTTCCTGATGGTGGACAGGGGAGTGAGAGCTGGAGCCATCCTGACGCTGTCCCCGGGGCAGGAGAAAGATTTGCGCTCCACTCCCGGGTTCAGGTCCCTGTGCGAATGCTGAGGCTGGAAGATGCTACTGTACTCCGGCAGGATGGGGAACAGGGGGTTGTCCACCACCGGCTTGGAGGACGGGTAACTGGGAGGTGGTGGTGGAGGAGGAGGGGGGTAGCAGCTGGAGGTACTGAAGAAGGGAGCCGGCTCCTGGTAAATCTCCCCGCAGCTGTAAGGAGGGGGAGGCGAGTACATGTGCTCCATCTCGCTCGGATTCTGCGCCATCGTGCAACTGAGGGTGCTGGAGAGAGGGTTCGGAGAGGCAGAGGAAGAGGAGGAGGATGAGGAGGAGGAGGAAGAGGCGGCGGAGGAGGTAGACGAAGGGACTCCGAAAATCCCAGCACTCACGATGTTGATGATGCCCTCTGGACTCCAGTTGGCTCCGGTACATTGAGAGTCAATGGAGAACTTGCCCATGTAGGTGAAAGACTGTCCTCTGGGGCCAGAGGCTGGGTGGTAGTTGTTGGGGTAGGGTAGGTCCAGCGCTCTCTTGTCGCCGCTCATGTCCACATTAATCATGTCTGAAATGAAAGAGAAAAAGAGAGAAAAAAAAATGATGCGCGATTGTTCTCTGTAACATGTACTGCAACTCTCACATGCCCGGGTTTCGGACATCACAGAAACATTCAGCCAATAGCATCGCTTAAACTGCTCCACACCTGGGACACTATCGCGGTGAGAGCCGCCAGTGACAATCAACGAGAGAGAGAGGAGCACACACAACAAACACTGAAAGCAGACTAAACAATCGCCGCCTGGTGATCACACTCCTAACACCAAACCCAAACACTGTACGCGTTCACAAATATTTATACAAAAAATCCACTCCATTGTTTCATGTCACTCCATTTTATTTAAAAAAATGATTTCCCCACCACCCACTAAATTCACTTTCCACCCCTTCCCCAGAAAATTAAATTAAAATTGTCATTTTTTTGAATTATCTTACATATTTTTATAGCGCCCAAACGTTGTGAGATTATAGTCAGTTACATGATGTCCCGATCCCCCCGCCCCCCCATCTCCAGTCCACTGGAGAACAGACCAAGGTGCTCAGTAACTTGAGATGCTTACCTGAGGGCATCTGCTCGTACGGGGCCAGCTCCTGGTTGGGGAAGATGGTGACGGACGCGGGCAGCGAACTGAGCTCATCCACCGAGTACATGTTGTCGGGTATCTGATGGAAGAGGCCGCCCAGTGACAGCGGGATCTTTTCCACCGCTTTCGCTGTCATCCCCTCCAATGTTGGCTCAATGGCCCTGCGTGGTTTTGATTTTTTTTCTCTCTCGCTCTCTCACTCCGAAAAGTTTCCTCTTCTCGCACACTCGTGTGTGTGCGTGTGTGTCTGTGCTGTTAAGTGTGTGTCAGAGTGTTGAAAGCCGAGCTGTTTGTGCTGGGTCTCCCCTTGAATTGCAGAAAGGGCTAGAAATCCTCGCCCTCGGCTCTCTATTGGGTAGAAAGGCAGCCCCCAGCTTTGAGCTGCCGCTAATCTCTCTTTCTCTGTGTGTGTCTCTCCCTCAGTCTCTCTGTCTCAATCCCCCTGTCTGAAGCTCCACTTTACTATTTATCTCGAGCAGCCGAATGCCCCGTGACGTAAGAGACCATATATGGACTGAGAGAGGAAAGGGGCTGAGACAAGCAGCTGTGACGCTCTGGGCGAGGAGCTGATTGCCTGGGCGCTGGTTGCACGGCCACAGGGGAGCTCATACACCCCCTCCCCCTCACCCCCATCCCCGGCTGCTCTGGGGGGAGAGAGGGAAGGGGGAACTGAGTGGGGAGGGGGGGGGGTCCCTCTCTGCAATGGGGGGAGGGGGGGTCCCTCTCTCCCCCTCCCCCCCCCCCCATTGCAGACTCTGCTGCGTTCAGGAGCAGCTCGCTGCAGATTCCGGCGGCTGCTTGCCTGTCCATGTATGGTGTCAGGATCCGGCAGCAAGGGGGAAGGGCACAGGAAGAGGCCCGGCCGACCGGGCTCCGCCCTTCCCCCCCATATTTGGCACAAGATTCCGGAAAGAGGTGAAGCGTCGGAAACTGGCGAGAGCCACGCTCTGGAGAGGCTGCGAGAGAGACACAACAGACAGAGAGAGAGAAAAACCGCAGGGTGACCACAAGAAATAAAAACAGCAACAACCTGTTACCCAAAACTGGCCTTCCATTATTCTCAAACAGCAAGAGGATGCTATTTACATCTGATGCAGACCCCTAACTCTCTCTCTCCCCCCCCCCCTCAACAATAACCTTTGGGATTCAGTTCAGGGTCAGGTTTGGAGGGGGTAAGAGGTTATTGGGACGTTGTGAATTTCTCTTGCTCACGAACATTCAGATCTGAAGAGCTCCCCGTAAATCTCCCATCAGTTCACATATCCATAATGCCTTCCCCCCCCCCCCCCCCCACCACCACCCCACCTCAAAACCCCAACAATTGGTTTGAATTTCCCAGCCAGTCCAACCCAACGGTGACGGATGTGGGTCGCTCCCTTCAGTCCTTGTCCGTTCCTGTAGCAGCTCCAGCGAGGAAAGAGGGCAGGGGCGGCTGAGTTAGCTTTGATCATTTGCCAACTCCTGTCCCGGAAACATTAGGGGTCTGGAATGCAACGCTTGGATCTGCCATGCGTTAGCAAACACGTACAAATGTTGGGGGACCACCATCGCCTGCCCATCCGAAAGGTAATCCCCACTTTCTCCTTTGCTCACTCTCTCATTTGCAAGTCTCACTCTGTTCTGTGCCGCTCTCTCTCTCTCTCGCGCACTCCCTTTCTCTCACACTGTCACTGGCTGTGTGCTGTCTCTTTTGCTCTTTCTCCGGCAGGCTGCCTTCATCGCATTTTGTTTTGCATCCCTACATGTTTCTCATTATCTGTGTTTCCTTCTTCTTTCGTCTGACTTTGGGGAGTCCTCCAATCGTACATTGTACCCAATTCTAAGTGTTCTACGTGGGGCCGGTCATTGAGCAGAATGCCTTTGCTGGGACACTGTTCATTTGGAATTTTAAGCCAATGTCAGACACTCCCAGGTGAAAAGTAAGGCTGCACTTTGGGTGAAGTTCGGGGTGACAGAGATTGGGGGTCTTTATGGAGCAATGAGCAAGGTCTCTGGAGCAGAAGTTCTGGGTTTGACAATGACCCTTTGGAACAAGTCAAACACCATCTCATTAGGAATTGGTGGTGAAAGCCAGTGTGATTCCAATCCTAATTTTTTTTATTTCTATCAGCCCTCCCAAGTGGGAGTCAGGGCCCCAAGTCCGGTCACGGGTTGAAATTTTGAGGTCATGGACTATGATGCGGAAGTAGCTGTTGTGAACCTCTGGCAGGGTTATCACAGCTGTACCATTGCTCTCACAAACCCCCACTGTCACAGATTTCACTGAGGGGTCACCACAACTTTCAAGTCTCAAAAATGTGTCACAATGGGAAAGTGTTTGGGAAACTGTTTTTTAAAAAAATACTTTCAACATTCCTATTGCCTTCATATTTCTTTTCAATTAATTACTATTTCTTCAATCTCTTAGGACCCTCTTATACTCTCTCTGCATTCCACCTCTATCCTTTCTACATTTTGCCCTTTACGCTTTCTATTTCCCATTTTAACTTTCCTTGTATCTCCCCCACACTCTCTATAATCTCCCTTAATTTATCTCTAGATTCCCCTTACCTTTCCCATATTGTGCAATTGCTCTCCACGTTTCACATTACTGTCTCTGTATTCCCTTATTAATCTCATGCTCTTCCTTTCTTATTCCATTTGTATTCTGTTTTACTCTCTGTCTTCCTTTATTCTCCAATCTCTCTGTATTCCCATTTTCTGTCTCTCTGCAATTCCTCACTACTCTTTCCATATTCACCCTTTACAGTCAATTTAATTTCTCTGCATTATCTCCTTTCACTCTGTACTCTCTTATCAATCTGAATACTCAGTTTTCATCCTCTGTATTCTCTCCTCACTCTCTATTTCCTTTTTCTGTCCATATATTCTCCTTTTCTCTCTGTATCCTCTCTCTACTCTCTTTCTCTCTATTGAGTCTTTACTGAATCAGTATCAGGAACAGTGAAACAGGATGAGGCCATTTAGCTCCTCAAGCCTGTTTTATCATGCAATGCGATCAATGACCTAATTTAGCATCATTCAGCATAAACTCTATTTGTGGAAGAGACTTTGAAAGTTCCAGCACCCTGTGTGTAGATATTTTTCCTTATTTCAGTGATGAAAAATTCAGCTATAATTTTTAGACTATGCCACACGATCCTGGACGACCTACACCTCACCCCAAACTGTAGAAATAGTTTCTCTGTACCTGCCCTATTGGTTGATCTTAATATCTTGAAGACCCCAATCAAAATCACCCCAGAACCTTTTAAACTCAAGGGAATACAATGTTAGTTTTACCCTTGGAGTCCAGACATCATTCTGATAAATTTGAGCTGCTTGGAATAACTCTGGATGTGGTCGAACAAGGCTTTGTGTAGCTAAAGCAGGATTAATACCCTCTGGTATTCAAGCCCAATGGATTATAGTGGACAGCATTCTATTAGCCTTTTTGAGCAAATTTGAGTATCTGCCCAATACCCCTACTCTCTGTCTCCTGCCCATCAGCTAATTTTCTAGCAGGTCAATCATTACATGGCCTTCAATGTATCTCACAGTCCCTTCAGAAGGACTTCATCCAAATATATTTACATTGCTCAGGGCTACTTTGGTCGAGGTTTTCAAGATATTAACCTAGGACGAGGTCTCTAACTAGCTGGTGTGGCCTGCTATTTGAACCACCTTCTCGAAAAGTTCAATAACATGGTCAGGAATGACTTGTCCTTCCCAAATCCACGCAGGCTCTCTCTGATCAGCTGATCACTGAGAGGTGTCCAGCCACTTTTGAGCTTGTTACAGACTGTAACAACTTCCTAGAATCTAATTCCCTACGGTTCCCGCCCCACTCTTGTTAAATCAGATTGGGAATGCAGTATTCCGTTTTACTCTGCGTGTGTGTAATCCCTCCCAGTCTCTCCCTCCACCCCCTCCAGCTCTCACCCCAGGTGTCCCTGTCCCTTTCTCAGTTGTGTCTCCAGCGGGCGCCCTCTGTTGCCTGTAGCTCTCTGCAGCGCCCTGAGCTTGTCATGGAAACAAACCACCACTCGGCATTTTCCGCGCCTCAGTATCTCCACTTTGTTTAATTCAAACACGGCACCGATCGCAGAGCGATAGCGACTTCATCCGCTTCTTGAATTTTCCATTTTTGCACCTGATATTTACAAAGGACAACTCGGACAAGCCACCAAACCTCAATAAAGCAATTTATTTTGAAAATAACACACGACTTTCCCTCTCAATACAGCACGCCCTGTGTAATGCAGCCTGAGACACGCTCACTTCCTGTCGGCTGCTTCAGCTGCCTTTAGTTTGAAGACGGATGTTTGAATGAAGGTTAAAAACATTGTAAAAGTGGTCCTGTCAGTTTCTTTTTCTGGGATAAAGTTACAATGTAGCTGAAATGGTGTGGTATCAGAGCAGCATTGTCTGTTACAAGGCTATCATTTGCCTCCATATGGGAAATATTTAGATAAATGAAACATAAGGGGACATTTAGGAAATAGCCACGGGGACATCTGCCAAAGGGTTGGGGGCGGGTGGTTTATACTTCCGAGGGTCAGCTTCGCCTTCTCGCTTATTGAATAAAGGGCGGCTCCAGAGAGTCCAGAAGGTGGGGCTAGCGTTGAAAGCTGGACTGGGGAAGATAACATGCCAAAGTCGACACTAGTCTTGCTCCTGGGATCCCGACTTACCAGGAACGCCTTCATTTGAAAGCCAGTTACTTCACATTGCTAGGTATGCTGCTTCATTTAAACCAGTAGATAACCCCTAAATAGACCTCTGTCAAAAATCGCAACAATCCGAAACTTCATACCAACAGTTCCAAAGTTCTTATTCACAGAGTCGAATTTCAGATTGGTAAACTCGATGTTAGGGTCTGAACTGTGTAAGAACAAATGCCTGTATTTTAATCGGCGTTCACCTGTTTACAGGTATTTTTAAAAATGGTCCTATCCCATTAACAATACAGAGGACGTGGTATTGCTCAGTCGAGATTTATTTGCAACACAAGAAACAATGACCAGATGACCAGTGTGCGATAAATATTGGCTAAAAAAAAAACTGGGACACCAGGCTTTGTTCCAAAGAACAAAAAACAATACAGCACAGAAACAGATCCTTCGGCCCTCCAAGCTTGCGCTGACACATTTTGCCCTTCCATACTAAAACTGTTTTCACTTACAGGATCCATATCCCTCTATTCCCATCCAGGTGCTTCCCGAATGCTGCTATTGTGTCTGCTTCCACCCCTTCCTCTGGCACTGCATTCCAGGCACTCACCACCGTTTTTGTGAATAACTTGCCTCCATTTTTAAAAGGCTACCCCCTGCACCTTGAACCTGTGTCCCCTAGTAATTGACACCAGCACCATTGGAAAAAGGCCTCATATTTCCCATTCTATCCATACCATTCACAATTTTAGAAACTTCTGTCAGGTTGTCCTTTACCTCCTGCGTTCCAGTGAAAACAAACCCAGTCTATCCAAACTTTCTTCAGAGGTAAAATCCCCTCTACCAGGCAACATCCTGGTAAATCCTTCCTGTACCCTCTCCAAAGCATCCACACCCTTCTGGTAGTGTAGTGACCAGAACTGTATGCAGTATCTGTATGGGAAGTCTATTATGGAATCTTATGCATACACCTGAGAGAGCAGAAAGGGTTTTGGTTTAACATGACACAGCACCTCCAGCACTGTACTAGGCAATCAACATCATTCAGGTTTCTGAATGGAATTTAAACCCACAGCCATGTGAGTCAAAGACTATAATGCAACCACTAAGCCACAATCCATACAATAACAGAATGATCTGCCATTCTTCAGTAATTAACCCTTTCTCATACTGATTTAATTTTCCACACAATCACTCCATAAATACTTTAATATACTTCTCTATTTGTTTCATTTTACTCTCTCAGATGGTGCAGCAGGAGTTTTTTTTTGGTCAGATCAAATTCCAAGCAACGAATCTGATGAAAATGTGAAATTATCCATTTTGCCAGAAATGATGAAACAAATCTAAATGGTGAGAGGTTGCAGAACTCTCAGATTGCAGAAGATCTGGGTTCCTACTGCATGAATCACAAACATTTAGTGTGCAGGTACAGCAAGTAATTAGGAAAGCCAATATAATATTATTATTATTGCAAAGGGAATTAAATATAGGTTACACTACAACCACAGCTGGAGTATTATGTACAAGTATTGGGCTTACTTAAGGAAAGGTGGAAATGCTTTGGAAGCAGTTCAGACAAGATTCACAAGCCTAATATCTGGAATGAGCAGGTTGTGTTATGAGCAATGGTTGGCCAAGTAAAGCTTATATCACCAGGCGAGGCTTAAAAGTGAGAGACAACTCTTACTTCCAACCTTCTGTTTTCTACTAGTTAGTCATTCCTTGATCCATTACATTACATTACATTACATTACAGTGTGGAAACAGGCCCTTCGGCCCAACATGTCCACACCGCCCCGCCGAAGCGCAACCCACCCATACCCCTACATGTACCCCTTCACCTAACACTACGGGCAATTTAGCATGGCCAATTCACCTAACCTGCACATCTTTGGACTGTGGGAGGAAACCGGAGCACCCGGAGGAAACCCACGCAGTCACGGGGAGAACGTGCAAACTCCACACAGTCAGTCGCCTGAGGCGGGAATTGAACCCGGGTCTCTGGCGCTATGAGGCAGCAGTGCTAACCACTGTGCCACTGTGCCACCGTGCCACCCTGCTAATATATGTTCCCAAAACCATGGGCTCTTATGCAGCCTAGCATGCAGTACCTTATCAAATACCTTTTGTAAATTCAAATATGTTACATTTATTGATTCACCTTTATCTGTCCATGTTGTTACCTGCTCAAAGAATTCTAATACATTTGTCAGGCATGGTTTCCCCTTCATGAAACCATACTGATACCACTTGATTTTATTTCAAAATGCTCTGCTACTATATCCTTAATTAAAAATGCTTTTATTTTCTCAATGACAGATGTCAAGCTAAGAAACCTATAATTAGCTGGTGTTTTTATTTCCTTCCCCTTTTGAATAGGGGTGTTACAATATTGAGTTTCCAATACCCTGGGACTTTTTCAGAATCTAAGGATTCTTAGATTTCTACCAATGCAGCCATTATCTCTGGAGCTACTTCCTTTATTTTCCTAGAATGTATCCTATCAAGCTCAAAGGCCTTTAACTCAATTTGTTTCCCTAGTATTTTTTTTTCACTACTGATAGTTATTGTATTTGTTGATTCCCCCCACCCACTTTTGACCTTAGGTTATTCTATTAGTGTCTTCTAGCAGAAAGACTGATGTAAAGTATTTATTCAAGTTCTTTTTCATTCCCCTGGTTCCCCATCACTTTTTCCTAGGCCTCATTCTCAAAAATAACTATTTTCACTTTGGCCTTTTTCTCTTTTCCTTGCTGTCCACCTTGATTTTACTTGCTACTTTACCCCAAAAGTTATTCCCCCCTCCATTTCATTCAGTAATTTTTTTTAAAAGATAGCTTCCCAATTCCCTGCTTTATGATCAATTTTTGCCACATTGTATGTTATTTTTCTTTCAATTTGATGCTATTCTTAACTTCCCTAGTTTAACCATGGTTGGTTTGTTCCCTTTCTAGAATCCTCTTCCTCGCTGGGATGAGGTTAATTATTTTCTTAAACATTTGCTGCTGTTCCTCAGCCACCTTTTCTAATAAACCCCTTTCACAGTCCACTTCAACTAACTTTGTACTCATTCCTTTGTAATTACCCTTATTTAAGTTTAGCATATTTGTTTCTGACCCAAGCTTCTAATTTTCAAACTGAATGTTAAATGCAACGTATTACAGTCACAGTTCTCTAAAGACCTTTTACCTTATGTAAGGTATTGTTTGGTTAGCACGTAGTACAATATATCTCACTGTAGCTCAACACACGACAATAATAAATTAACTTAAATTAAATCAAAATTTATTAAACTTGTTTCATTACACATTACCAGATTCAAAATAGCTTGATCCAGGGTTGGATCCACAATATATTGTTCTATCTGAAACACATTTCATGAATTCTTCCTCATGGTTATCTCTGTTGATTTATTTTTCCCAATCTCAATCCCAATTGAAGTCACTCATGGTTTGCCTTTCTTACTGCCTTTTTTTGTGTGCACTTATTATCTCCTGATTTATTCTCTGGCCTACAGTGTAGATCATGTTAAGGGCCTATAGATTACTCACGCCAGGGTCTTTGGCCCCTTGTTTTCTTTTACCTCCACCCACACATCTTCCAATTGGTGATTATTTCTTGCTATGGTACTTATTCTATCTCATAGCAAAGCTAGTCCACTTTCCTTCCTCCCTGTCCTTTAAAAAGGTCACATACCTCCACATATTTAGTTTCCAGCTTTCATCACCTTGTAACCAGGTCGTAGAGTCATAGAGTCATAGGGTTTGGAAACAGACCCTTTGGTCCCAGTCATCCATGCTGACCAGATATCCTAAATTAATCTAGTCCCATTTGACAGCATTTGACAAATATCCTGCTAAACCTTTCCTTTTCATGTACCCATCCAGATGCCTTTCAAATGTTTGAATTTCACCAGCCTCTACCGCTTCCTCTGGCAGTTCATTCCTTACATGCACCACCTTTTGCATGAAAAAGTTGTCCCTTAGGTCCCTTTTAAATGTTTCCCTCTCACCTTAAACCTATACCTTCTAGTTTTGGACTCCTCTATCCTGAGGAAAAGGCCTTGGTTATTCACCTATGCCCCTCATGATTTAATAAACTTCTATAACGTCACCTCTCAGCCTGCGATGCTCAGGGAAAATAGCCCCAGCCTATTCAGCCTCTCCCTATAGTTCAAACCCTCCAATCCTGGCAACATCCTTGTAAATCTTTTCCGAACCCTTTCAAATTTCCCAACATTGTTCCTATAGCAGGGAAACCAGAACTGAATGCAGTATTCCAAAAGTGACCTAACCAATGTCTTGTACAGCTGCAACATGATTGCCCAACTCCTACACTCAATGCTCTGACTAATAAGACAAGCATACCAAACACCTTCTTCACTATCCTGTCTACCTGTGACTCTACTTTCAAGGAACTATGAACCTGCACTCCAAGGTCTCTTTGACATTCCATAGGACTTTACCATTAAGTGTATAAGTCCTGCCCTGATTTGTCTTTCCAAACTGCAGCACCTTACAGTTCCTAACCACCCGATGCCTGGAGGAAGAGCATATCATCTTCTGCCTTGGGACCCTCCAACCACACGACGTCAATGTGGATTTCACCAGTTTCCTCACTTCCCCTCCTCCCACCTTATTCCAGTTTCAACCTTTCAGCTCAGCACTGCCCTCATGACCTGTCCTACTTGTTCATCTTCCTTCCCACCTATCTGCTCCACCCTCCTCTCTGACCTATCGCCATTACCCTCACCTCTGTCTACCTATCACACTCTCAGGTAGCCTCCCCACCATCCACACCTCCTCCCTTTTATCTCACCACCCGCTCAGCTCACAGCCTAATTTCTGATGAAGGGCTTTTGCCCAAAACGTCGATTCTCGTGCTCCTCACATGCTGCCTTTTCCAGCACCACACTCTTGACTCTGATTTCCAGCATCTGCAGGCCTCACTTTTTCCTAGTGAACAAGGTTATCTAAGAAGACAAAGAGATACTGATCAATTGTGTCAATGTTCTGAGGAGTGGCAGATGTAGTTAAATTTGGATAAATGCGAGGTATTGCTTTTTGGTAAAACAAACAAGGACAGGGCTTATAAAATTAAAAGTAGGACCTTGAGTAGTGTTGGAGAACAGAGAGACTTAGGGTTTCAGGCAAATAATTCTTTGAAGTTTGCATCACACGTGGACAGGATGGTTAGGAGTGTGCTTAGCATGCTTGCCTTCATTGCTCAGAGCGTAGGAGTTGGGACATCATGTTGAGGTTGTACAGGACATTGGTGAGGCCTCTTTTGGAATATTGTGTTCAGTTCTGGTAGCCCTGTGATAAGAAGAATTTTATTAAACCGGAGAGGATTCAGAAGAGATTTACCAGGGTGTTACCAGATATGGAAGGTTTGAGTTATGAAGGAAGGCTGGATAGGCTGGGACTTTTTTCACTGGAGCATAGGAGGTTGAGGAGTGAAATTATAGAGGTTTATAAAATCATGAGGGGTATAGATAAAGTGAATGGCAAGTGTCATTCCCTGGGGTAAGGTATTTCAAGACGAAAAGATATATTTTTAAGATGAGAGGAGAAAGATTTAAAAAAGACATGAGGGCAATTTTTTTTTAGCAGTTCATATGTGGGATAAACTTCCAGAGGAAGTGGTGGTTGCGGGTACAGTTGCAACATTTAGAAAGCATTTGGATAAGTGCATGAATAGGAAATGTTTGGAGGGGTATGGACCAAGTACAGGCAAGTGGGACTAGTTTAGTTTGGGATTACGGTCGGCATGGATTGGTTGGACTGAAGAGTCTGTTTCCATGCTGTATGACTCTATGACTCTATGACTGAATGACACTGCTCCCAGTGCAGTTCACATAGGTCTGATTCTGCAGACTGGAAGATTTGTTGTTTTGAAAAGAGTAACTTATTAACATTCATTTGTTTTCATTAATTTAAATGGTTGTCTATCCAATATACATTCCCCCCCCCCGGGGCCAATGACTATCCCTTAATCAATATCACTGAAATAGTTTATTTGGTCATAATCATATTGATTGGGATCTTACTGTGCAGAAATTTGCTGCCAGATTTTCGATATTACAACAGGGACTGCACCTCAACCATGCTACATTAGCTGTACAACATTGTGGAATTTCCTGAGATTTTTCAAGATGCAATGTAAACACACTGATATTCCCTTTATAGTCAGTTACTTACATTCTGTAGTAGGTGCCTACTTCCAATTCGGAAATCCATAGTTACACACTGAGTCACAGGCCCCATTCGCATGAACTTCTAATAATTTGGGTAATTAGTGATAATAATAAATGCTTTTTTCATGGATTGTCAATGCATGTGGGAACTCTTTTTGGGTTAATTATAATTTATCAATCTGTTTCTTTGCAGTTATTCAAAGTAATAGGATGCTGAGATTATTTAGATAGTTGGAGTTTTAGGTTCTTAAACAGGTCACAATACATAATTTTAATAATAAAGTCACTCTTTCTAACTTTCACAAACAAAGGATTCCTGAAATACATATAACATTCATGTTATGATGCTGCTAGCTTACAGTGCAGATTGCATTTTTGACTCGTGGTCAAGCTCCACCCAGCACTTGAATGCATCATTTCGGCTGCCATTTCAGTGTAGTACTGAGGGAGATGCCATCTTTCAGATCGTTACGTGATGGAATATTCTCCAACTGGCTGGATGCATGTCGCTTCAATAATGATGCACAAAACAGTCCACCAACTCATCATTCCAAAAACACCTTGTGGACCAGTGACCTCAATTATCTAGAAGAACAAGGGCAGCAGATACATGGGAACACCACCTCCTGCAAGTTCCCCTCCAAACCACTCACCATCCCGACTTGGAAATTTATTACTGTTCCTTCAGTGTCACTGGCTCATAATCTTGGAACTCCTTCCTGAATAACACTGTAAGTGAACCTGCAACAGGTTGACTGCAGCAGTTCAAAAAGGCAGCTCACCACCACCTTCTCAAGGGCAATTAGGAATGGGCAATAAATACTGGCCCAGCCTATAACACCTACAACCACAGAAAAAAAGTAGATGGAGGCTGCTTTCTCAGCTGGACTGTGGTAATATTTATAGTCGATGTACAAGGGAGCCTCTCAGTCGTGTTCTGTTTTGGTATTTATGCTTCAACCAAAAATAAATAAAACATTAAAATATGAAAAATAAATCCTTGCATCTGTTATTTGGGCAATCTCATAAATTGGCTGCCAAGTTTGACCACACATCAAAAGTCAACCATTCAGTATCAAGTGCTTGAGATGTGACAGGGCATGATGTAAATTTAAATATTTAGTCTGCATATTTTTTCACACACTTATGTGATAAGCAATTCATGGTGGCAAACTATTGTATGTTAATAAAGGCTATGAGAATTCACGCTGTCAAATAGTTTATTTTTAAGAGTGCTCATATCTTTATTCCTTCCACTGTCATAACTGATCATCTCACAGGTACAAACAGAGAAGGTGCACATTGATAAATACAAACAGCATTTTTCATCACCCACATGCATCCTATAATATTGATCAGAGCATTGCACAGCCATTAAAAGAAAATAAAATTAACAAATCACCAAGTACATTGGAGCCAGAGTTATTTTTGAGACTGATTGTGCTCAAGTTAACAGATCGATCAAACAAGAGGAGAACCATGTCCTGGCTAAGTTGTAAAATAAACTGTAGTGGAATATTTGGCTTAGAAGCATATCATTAAGCTTTTTTTTGAGGGAAGAAGTCAGAGGCAAACTATTTTTACTGTTTGATTTATGTACATTATTTATTATGAGATAAGTATTATAAGTATGAGATTTGTACAAAGTAAGATTTCAGAATCAGGATTGCTGCTTGAAAACCATAAATAAAATGTTTACAAAGACAATACTTCTATTGATTTAATAAACAAAACAACAGCACATTCCCAACAGGTATTAGATGTAATATTGTCTCTAATGATCCATAGTTTGAAATTTGAATGTTGCGTAGTCTTTCATTGAGTAGAGTGTATCTGTTTTAAGGAAATCATTCTGAGCCTGATGAACTAGAACAACGTGACAACAGACAATTAGACAATTACATCAAGTAGCAAACATTACGTGTGATGTTCAGGGAACAAAGTGAAATATGACTGGTGCACTGAAGTGGCTCTCTATGTATTTAGTTGCTGCATTAGTCAGGACAGATGCAGTTGCTTTGTCCCCATTGTATTCTTCTTTAGTTTGCCAATACATACCAGACTGATTTCTTCCAAGCTCTCTGTTGTTGATAATAATTTATCTTCTCACTCCTTACTCATCTCTACATTCTTTTGTCTATCCCATTCTTGCATTATGCTCCAACCCCACTCCTTTCTTCTGCTATTTCTTTGACAAAGAACAGAAGAGTTCTGCTGGTGCCTTGCCAAGATTTATCCTTGAGCCAGCTGGGTAAAACCCGACTGCTATGGCCACTTCTATCATTGCTGTTTGAATGGACCTGCTATATGAAAAGGTTGCAGATGCTGTAAATGCCACTGCTGTAGGAGGTAGGGGATAACAAGACTGGCATGTGTGAAAAAGTTCATTACATAATTTTGGAGCAATGGAAGGGGCAGTCTCTAAGATAGTGATGTCAGAAATTCCAGTTGGAAGGTGATTCAGGATTGGAGAAGGCCTGACAAAGAGGACCAGAGCAGTGTCCAGGTCCTGAGGCTTACCTTACAAAAATCGAGACCATACCATTCAGTCCTCTCCAACTGCCATGCTGCCCTTTCTACTTTGCCCTCGTCCTCTACCATGAATGCAGTACCATGCGGCCTGGACCTCCCACCACTGGGAAAGGCACCAAAGTGGTTGGAGAGGACCTCATAGTCCCTGAAACTAGTGCAGGCCTCAACACACCCCTTGTTCCTGTCTTCCTCCCCCATCTAACACCAGAGTCTCAGTACAGCTTTCACCCAAATTCTTACTCCTGGCCTTGTCCTACTCCAACAGACAATGCATACTATGGATAATCACTTCGGTACAGAAATTGGAGACCCTGTTTGCTAACATTATAACAGTGACTGCATTTTAACAATGTTTCCCTGGCTGTAAACCACTTTGAGCCATTCTGAATTTGCAAATAGATACAAATTAATTTATTTCTTTGGAGTTGGATGACTTCAGCTGTTATGGTGTCGATCAAAGTCAGTCATAATTTTAGCAAAAGAAGACATCTGAATTTCAAGATATGTATTCAAAGAATTAAGCTGCAAGTTTCCATGGTTTAACAAAAGATTTTTTGTGAGGTAAAATAAAACAAAAAACACTGAATATTATCTTAGCTAATGCCAACTCTAAAACCCAGAATCAATATTTGTTAAACTTGAAATAATAGGCAAATCTCGAGGGATTATAAGATGCAAATTGCACATTAAGTGGCACTTACCATTAAGACAGACCTTCTAAATTGACTTCTCAGTCCATCCAGCATTTGAATCAACCATCTCGATCACAGAGTCCTTTAGAATTGGTCTTCCTTACAAAGAACGTCAGCTCCCCTTCTTTTGCATTTACTGTAACCTAATTCTCAACAGACAGCATAACACAACTAACTTGGGTTGTATACCCAAGGCTGGCACCAAAAATGGCACACATTTGCAGAACCACTTTAACTCTGTATTTACAATAGGTGGGCATGGATTTACTGCTGTTATCTTCAAGTAACAAGCACTGCAGTAGTCACATCTTAGTGTACTCTCAACATCTGGATCTTGTCTCTAAATTGTTTTCTGACTTGAAGCAATTTCCCAGGATTGAATCAATAAGGGTTTTATTTTGGTGGTTGTCACGTTTCTCACATTAGCATTGTGCACAGCTAAAGAGATCACTCAATAAATATTGATACTTTTTTTTGCAGTTTGGCCGTATCATCCTGAGAATTCTCTAAATATTCTATCCATTTTTTATTTATTTCTAAAGGATCTGCTATTTGAATCTTAAGGGCATTTTTAAAGTTTTTCTTTTTGCAAGCTTGGGTGACAACAATTTGATGGATAACTTTCCACTCCTCATCTGCTGGACTCGGACAAGCTCTCCATGTCCTCATCAGTATTCTTTTTATGCAATCATTTTCAAGGGTCCTTTCTGATTCTTCCTTAGAATACACCAACTAAGACTGTGCTCCCAAAGCTGGGCTTCAAGCAAGGAAAGTTGCCTAAAGAATCAGCTTCACTATTTCAGGGTGTCTCAGATTGCTGACAACAGTTCTATTCAACTTCCTGACATCTAGGGTGGCACGGTAGCTCAGGGGTTAGCGCTGCTGCCTCACAGCGCCAGGGACTTGTGTTTGATTCCACCCCCAGAAGACTGTCTGTGTGGAGTTATCACATTCTCCCCACGTCTGGGGATGCTTCCACTAGGGTGTCCCAGTTTCCTCCCACAGTATAAAGACGTGCAGCTTAGGTGGATTGGCCATACTAAATTGGCCATAGTGTCCAGCAATGTACAGGTTAGGTGGATTAGCCATGGGAAAAGCAGGGTTATGTGGTGGGTCCGGGTGGGATGATCTTTGGAGGAGCGGTGTGGACTCAACAGGCCAAATAGCCTGCTTCCGCACTGTAAGGAGTCTATGATTGTAACTGAACATCTGATGATCCTTTCTCTGAACTGACTCCGCTTTCTCCTGTCTGGCTTTACATCCTGATTCTGAGTCACCACACAATCTGGAAACAATCCAGGGAATTCCTACAGTAAATTCACAGTTCCTCTCACTTCAACTGGCTCTCTCAACATTCTTAATGTTTGCAAACCTGTCAAATAATTGAAAAACTGTCCCTTTGATAGGTAAACTAGAATCAAATCCCACCGTAACAGCTCTGTTTACGAAGTCATTTTGTAAATTAACTTTATACAAGCCATCTGGAAGACAAATCAGATCATCAACAATCATCACTAATTGCACTGCCCTGATACCTTAGGTTTAGATCCACTTTCTTAGACAAGACAAAAAAACTCTCAACTCCATCCTCAGTGAATTTAAGCACTCAGTGAAGGTTATTTGTTAACTTAAAACTTGAACTCAAGACTCAAACTGTTATTTGTCCTATCACTGTATAAACTAAGCTTTTCTTTGTCCAGTTTAAGGTTTATGGCTTTTTTTTTATTGCTTTGCAACTTCCTGTGTCAGTTTTCTTTCTTTGCTTGTGATCTTCTCCATCTGGAAATACATTTTCCCTTTCCTTTTATCTTTCATGTTTCAGATATTCATTCAGCTTTCTCTTTTAAATTCAACTGTTCACAGTTCCATTTCTTCTGCTGTTACTATATTTTTTCCTTCCCTATGTAAGTCTAATTCAAGGTGTTTCATCTGCAACAGAGTTCCAGCCAATTCAACCAGATTTTTATGTGGATTAACTTTAACATCTTTCAATTCCAAATTCTGTGCTATTGATTCAATTATTTTTAGGGTTTTTAAGCCCCGCCTTTGACTCTAATTGCAACTTTTCTGCTCATGTATTAGAGTCATACAGATGTACAGCACGGAAATGGACCCTTTGTTGCAACTCATCCATGCTGACCAGATATCTTAACCTCATCTAGTCCCATTGGTCAGCACTTGGCCCATATCCCTCTAAACCCTTCCTATTCATATACCCATCCAGATAACTTTTAAATGATGTTGTTGTACCAGCCTCCACCATTTCCTCTGGTAGCTCATTCCATTCACACAACACTTTCTGTGTGAAAAAGTTGCCCCTAAGGTCCCTTTTATATCTTTCCCTTCTCACCCTAAACCTGTGCCCTCTAGTTCTGAACTTCCCCACCCCATTATTTTGATCTAACCTTTGTCAATTGATGCAAATCACTCATGGATAAACCTCCTGCCTAGAAAATTGTTAGCAATTGACAAAGCCAGTTGGCAAGCTAACGAAGATAAGAAAATTCACCATGAATTCTGGTTGGCCCCAACTTTAGTAAATTCCATTATTTGTTTCCTGCTGTGGATCTGAACTCACAGAGTCCTGTGTGTGAACAAAACTCATAACTTGTAAAAAAATGATATCCAGTAATTTAACTAAAGAACCAAGCTATGAGATTCCACAATTTAAACAGGATAGATTTCACTGCACAAAAAGTCAAACAAGTGAACATCAATCATAGAATCCCTACAGAGTGGAAGCAGGTCATTCAGCCCATTGTGTACATACTGACCCTCTGAAGAGCATCCCATCCAAACCCACCCTCTACCTGGCACCCTGCTTTTCCTTTGACTAATTCACCTAACCTATACATCCTCTGGCACTATGGGCAATTTAGCATGGCCAATCCACCTAATCTTTGAACTGTGTGAGGAAACCGAGCAAACTAACACTAAGACAGGGAGAACATGCAAACTCCACACAGTCACCCAAGGCTGGAGTTGAACTCAGCCGTGGGCACTGGGAGGCAGCAATGCTAACCACTGTACCACCGCGTCACCCTGAATATTGAGTATTATCTTAGCCAATTCCCTGTCTACTAAAACCCAACCTCAACATAAGTTAACCATGAATTAGGAGACAAATTGTGTGTGAATGTAATTGATAAATTATACATGTAGTGGTAGATACAATTGGGATAGACCTTACAAATTGGCTCAGCAGTCCATACATCATGTAGATCATTGAACCTCAATCACAAAATTCTTCTGAAATCTGTTTTCCTCAGAAAGAATTTCAGCTCATTTCCTTTTAGGATTCAACCCAATCCTCAACTGATGGCAATGAACATTTCCATGTGCACAACATTCACCAAAAATGACTCAGGCCTGCAGAAACGAACTCTGCTTCTGGTGGTCTGGATGACATGGATCCAACAATATAATCTTCAAGTCACAGAAACAGCTGCAAAAACTTGAACACACAGCACTGCTCCCTGGCCAACCTCTCTGTCTCAGGCTTGCTGCAGTGCTCCAATAAAGTTCAGTGCAAGCTGGAAGAACAGCACCTCATTTTCTGCTTGGCAATTCCACAGCCTTCTGGGTTCAATATCGCGTTCAGCAATTTTAGGGCTTGAGGCGTCTTCTTCCACCTCAATCCCCACACACCAGGCCTATTGTTAGCCACTAATAGTCCCCATTAGAAGCTAGTTATTCTCCCAGAGTGATCACTATCCAGTTCTTTGTCTGTTCACCTGCTCTTCTCTCCCTCTGAGCTCTACTTCTATCATTTACTCCTTACACTCTTCCTCCACCTTATCTTCTGCATAAAACCAACTTTATCCTAGCTACCATGGGTTCTGAGGAAGGATCACTGGACTGAAACATTAACTCTGATTTCTCTCCACAGATGCTGCCAGACATGCTGAGCCTTTCCAGCAATTTCTGTTATTGCAATTGCAAAAACAACATCTTTGCAAACTCTCAGACTTTGGATCTAACCTCTGTCTTCCTCAGCCTGCCACTGGACTAGTCTGGTACTATTAAGATATGATTCGGAGATGTTGGTGTTGGAGTGGGGTGTACAAAGTTAAAAATCACACAACACCAGGTTATAGTCCAACAGGTTTAATTGGAAGCACACTAGCTTTCAGAGCGACGCTCCTTCATCAGGTGATCACACAATCACTTGATGAAGGAGCGTCGCTCCGAAAGCTAGTGTGCTTCCAATTAAACCTGTTGGACTATAACCTGGTGTTGTGTGATTTTTAACTATTAAGATATGACAACTCACTTTGTTTCTCTATTAGATTTCCTTAAAGACTGAACAAGAAATAACATTTCTCTTGAAAAAGAGTTGCTCTGGTTCAGGCATTTTGCCCTGAACACAATGCTTCGGGTTCTGTTGCATTATATTTGAAAAGGTGATTTGAGAATTCAGAGTTTCCTTTGACTAGAGCAGAGAAAGTTAATGCAGCTTCAGACTTGTGTTCCTTTCATACTATTTATGTTTCATGATTTTTATTTATAAATTTCTGTCTAGTTTACGTGAATGGGAATAATATTTGCAATTGAATATTTGAAGTTATGGAAGGACAGGGTGAAAAATAAAATTTCCCATTGTTTGTCTCCCTCTCATACACAAAAGTTGTCAGTAAAAGCTTTAACTCTCCAGCCCAGTTGAAGGATCCTGTCGAAGCTACAAAAACAGAAATGGCTGGAAAAGCTCAGCAGGTCTGGCAGCATTTGTGGAGAGAACTCAGAGTTGATGTTTCAGGTTGAGTGGCACTTCCTCAGGAAGGGTCTACACTACCCTGTGCAGTATTGAGAGGGTGCTGCACTATCTGAAGTGCAGACGTTCAGATGAGTGATTAATTCAGGGCCTATCAGTCCTCTTGGTTTGATGCAAAGAAATGGTTAGCACTGCTGCCTCACAGCGCCAGAGACCCGGGTTCAATTCCTGCCTCAGGTAACTGTCTGTGTGGGGTTTGCACATTCTCCCTGTGTCTGCGTGGGTTTCCTCTGGGTGCTCCGGTTTCCTCCCACACCCCATAGATGTGCAGATTAGGTGAATTGGCCATGCTAAATTGCCCATAGTGTTAGGTGAAGGAGTAAATGCAGGGGAATGAGTCTGGGTGGGTTGTTCTTCGGAGGGTCGGTGTGGATTTGTTGGGCCAAAGGGCCTGTTTCCACACTGTAAGTAATCTAAAAAAAAATTCCAATGACCCTCCTGGAAGGGAATGACCAGGAGAATTGAACCTTTCGGCTCATAGACCATCATTAAGCCAGCTTCTCTGATCATTTGCCTCATTGCCATTCGATATGTCCAATTTAACTGATGCGTTTGCTACATTACAGCAGTGATAATGCTTAATAAAAAGAACTTTACTAGTTCTAAAATGCTTTGGAACATTCTGGAATTGTGGACATTGCTATATAAATGCAAGCTTTTCTTCTGCTTACTCTTGATTTCACTTCATGTACAATACATCACAATCAGAGTAACATAATTTCAGAAAAAAGAGTGCAAATTGCAACTGCACATTATTATGGAGACAAAATGGCATAGAAGAGGTCATTTAGCCCATTGCGTCTAAGCCTACATCTATCTGCTCCATCTACGTAAAACTTCTCCCAAAGGACTGATCTCATTACCCAGAGCTTGTGTCAGATTATCAATTGTTTGACCAAAGCAAGACTTGGGCCATGAGAAGAGAAACAGATTCCAGTGGAAAGTCCTTAGCATTATACCACAAACTTATGGCTATGTTCAGTGATTTTACCACAATTATTCTTATGGGTTTCCTGTATTATGGATGTTATTAAATGGTCAAAATTTCACCTTCAAGATGGGAATGACTAATGCATTCTTCTTCATAGTCAGTGCATCCAGCATCTTAAGGGTGTATGCCCTCCATTACTAACACGATGTGGCTGCAGTGTGTGCCATTTACAAGGTGTACTGCACAGCAAGTTGAGAGGTTTCTTTAACAGCAGCCTCCAAATCTGTGACCTCTCCCATCTAGTTGAACAAAGAGAGCAGGTTCAAGGATCACCAACACCAGCAGATTTTCCACCATGTTGCAAACCATTTCTGACTTTGAAATCTATCACTCTTCTTTCATTGTTGCTGGGTCCGATGTAAAAAATATTTCTCCCTAACACCACAGTGGATGTCCTTGATCACACAGACTGCTGTGATTAAAGATGAAATATTATCTTCTACAAGGCACATGTCTGGAGTATGATGGAATACCTTACACTTGCCATCTGGCCACTCGGGCCTGCTCCGCCATTCAATAGGATCATGGCTGATCTTTTTGTGGGCTCAGCTTCACTTACCCACCTGCTCACCATAACCCTTAATTCCTTTACTGTACCAAAATCTGTTTGTCTTTGCCATAAAACATTCAATGAGGTAGCCTCAACTGTTTCACTGGGCAATGAACTTGTGGATTCATTCAATCTTTGAATTCATTTATTCATTGATCCATTCAATACTTGGATTCATTCATTCATTCATTCAGTCTTTGGATACAGAAGAAGTTCCGTCTCAATTCAATCTTGCTGCCCCTGAACACGAGTCTCTTGATCAACTCTGAAGACGCTCAACACCATTCCAAACAAAACAGGCTGTTTGATAATCACCCCACCCAAACTCATGGCTTCACCAGTGATGTACAGTAACTGTAGTGTGTACCGAATACAAGAATCACTGCAAAAACTCAACAGGCCTCATTGACAGCATGTTCTGAACCTGCAACCTAGAAAATCAAGGGCAGAAAATGTGTTGGAACAGCACAATTTCCAAGTGCTCCTCCACGTGACAAACCATCCTGACTATGGCATGTGTGACACTATGTACTAGGGCGAGAGGGGGGAAAAGGAAGAAGCGAGGAAGAGCGATAGTGGCTGGTGATTCACTGGTGAGGCAGTAGATAGGATCTTTGTGTTGCCTCTGGGGTCTCAGGAAGTCATGGAATGGCTGAAGGGCATTCTGAAGGGGGAAAGATATGAACAGGTAGAGGTCACGGTCCATGTTGGGACAGATGACAGGAAAGAAGAGAAATAAGATCCTACAAGCAGACCTGAGAGAGTGAGATAGGGAATTGGAAAACAGGGCTTCAAAGGTTAGGATTACGGCTGGTCAGCATTCCCTTAAAGCTTTACAGCAATGCGTCCCTCGGAGATTCCCCACATACTGATCTGCATTAAGTTCCAGAAGCTGTGCTCTACATGGACCTCAAAGCAGAGAAATAAATTAAAGGGAATTTGGTTCCTGGTGCCACATGGCAGTGAGTGTCAGAATGGAAGGTTCGAGCAGGTGAACATATGGCTGGAGAGGTGGTGCAGGAGGTTGGGGCTTTGGATTCCTGAGGCATTCTGGGGAAGGTGGGACCCTGTACAGGTTGAACAGGTTATATCTTAACAGGAACGTGACCAACATCCAAGTGGGAATGTTTGCTCATGCTGTTGATGAGATCTAAATGATTAGTTTGAAGGAAAGTGAAGCTTTGATGGAATTAAAAGTTAAAATGCCTTAAACTGAGTTCCAGAAGGCATAGGAACCACAGGCTAGATAGGAAAAAAGTGAGTTTAACAAGTTCAGAAGGATGTTGTGAAACTTGAAAGGGTCCAGAAAAGATTTACAAGGGTGTTGCCAGGGTTGGAGGGTTTGAACTACAGGGAGAGGCTGAATAAGCTGGGGCCGTTTTTCCTGGAATGTTGGAGTCTGAGGGATGACCCTATAGAGGTTTATAAAATAATGAGGGTCATGGATAGGATAAATAGGCAAGGTCTTTTCCCTGGAGTGAGTCAGTCCAGGACTAGAGAGCATAGGTTTAGAGTAAGAGGGGAGAGATGTAAAAGGGACCTAAGGGGAACTTTTTCACATAGAGGGTGGTACGCATATGGAATGAGCTGCCAGAGGAAGTGGTGGAAGCTGGTACAATTACAACATTTAAAAGGCAAATGGATGGGTATATGAATAAGAAGGGTTTAGATGGATATGGGCCAAGTGCTGGTAAATGGGACTAGATTAGGTAGGATATCTGGTTGGCATGGACGGGGTGGACCGAAGGATCTGTTTCCATGCTGTACATCTCTATGACTCTATGATTCTACGTTAATTAGTGAAAAGGACATTTATAAAACACAGGAGAGTATAAATGGACTGATCAGATGGGCAGAGCAGTGGCAAGTAGAATTTAAAGTGGAAAAGTGTGAGGTAATGCACTTTGAAGGGCTAACGAGGCAAGGGATTACTCAGTGAATGTAAAACAACAGAAAATCCTGAAGATTATAATTGCACACATCCACTGATCCCTAAAGGCAACAGAGCAGATAGATAATGAGGTTAAGAAGGCTTTTGCCTTCATGAGCTGAAGCACTGAATGCCAGACAAGGGACGTCAAGCTAGCACAGTACACAAAGTTGGTTAGGGCTGCATGAGGTCACCATATTATAGAAAGGATGTGATTATACTGAAGACGGTGCAGAGGAGATTTATCAGGGTGCTGCCTGAGCTAGAGGGTCTATGCTATCAGGAAAGATTGGATAGGTTGGCATTGTCTTCCTATGAGCAGTTTGAGAATGTACATGGTAGAGATGTACATGAAGGGCATAGATATAATGGATGAGAAGGCTCTTACATTAGTAGAGGGGACAATAACCAGGAGCGTTGGTTTAGGGTAAGATGTAAAAGGCTAAGAGGGCAGTTAAAGTGAAACATTTTCACTCAGAGGGAGCCTGGAACTCATTGCCTGAAAAGATGTTTGAGTCAGAAACTCATGTAACATTTAAGAAGTATTTACTCACTTGCATTACCATTGCCTCAAGGGCTATGGGCTAAGAGCTGGTAAATGAGATTAGTGTCGTTACACCTTTATGAATTTGCACAGATGACGGGTAACTGGTCCCTTTATTTATTGTAGAAGATTTCTACAAGTCTTTGAATTTCTTCATTGTCAAAATCCTGGAACTCTTGCCCAACTGTACTGTAGGAATATCATTATCATTTTGGAGTCATAGAGATGTACACCACGGAAACAGACCCTTCAGTCCAACTCGTCCATGCCGACCAGATATCCTAACCTAAACTACTCCCATTTTCCAGCACTTGGCCCATATCCTTCTAAACCCTTCCTATTCATATACCCATCCAGATGCCTTTTAAATGTTGCAATTGTACCAACCTCCACCACTTCCTCTGACAGCTCATTCCATACATGCAACACCCTCTGTGTGAAAAGGTTGCACACCCTCTGTGTGAAAAGGTTGCCCCTTAGGTCCCTTTTATATCATTCCCCTCTCACCCTAAACCTATGCCCTCTAGTTCTGGACACCCCTACCCCAGGGAAAAAACTTTGTTTATTTATCCTATCCATTGCCCCTCATGATTTTATAAACCTCGAGAAGGTGGGGATTACATCAGTTCAAGAAAAGGGTACACCACATTTCTGTAGAACAGCCAGTGCTGAGCAAAAAAAATGTTTACATTGCTAACAATGTCTCCTTCCTGAGAATGAGCATATATCATTTAAGAAATAAATTTAACAATGGTTGTCAACACAACACTAGAATTGATTGTTTCACTTTAGGACAAATGCCAACCTATTCAGTTAAGCAGTGTTATCAACCTGCTGTATGGAGCACAGCAGAAATGTGTGACTCTTGATTTCGGTGTATCCTCACCATTAATGGAACAGCAACACACTGAACACATGGCTAATTCCATCCATGACTGTTAATTTTGTAAATAGCTGATTTAAAAATGAGAAAATGTGAGTACAGGACTTAGTAAAAACTAACGGAGAAATGCAAAAAATAACAACTTTGGGTAATGGAATATATGGGAGTTTCAGGGCAGATTCACTAGATTGATATCAAGACTAAAGAGATTAAATGACAAGGACAGGTTGCATCACTTTATAATTCCTGGAATGCAGAAGATTAATGGACGATATAATTAAGGTGTTTAAAATGATTTCAGGAGTTAATTAAATGGATCAAAATAAACTATTTCTCCTGGTATGACAGCCTTTTGCAACTGCCATGGTAGTGGCATCTGAGCATGTCTGTTAAAGGGTGGTGTGAGAAAGCATTTCTTCATATAGACAGTAGTATACATTTGGAATTCAATCACCCAAAAATCTTTGAGGATCGAGAAGCAGAGTTGACTCCACCTGTTGCTATTTCCTTAGAATGAGATTAAGAAGATAGTCTTTTCCACCTATCCACTCCACCCTCCTCCCTGACCTATCACCTTCATCATCTCCCCCACTCACCCATTGTACTCTATGCTACTTTCTCCCCACTCTCACCCTCCTCTAGCTTAACTCTCCACGCTTCAGGCTCTCTGCCTTTATTCCTGATGAAGGGCTTTTGCCCGAAACGTCAATTTTACTGCTCCTCGGATGCTGTCTGAACTGCTGTGCTCTTCCAGCACCACTAATCCAGCTTGCATTCAGTCACCACTCTACACACACTCCCATTCTTTCAACTGATGCAGAAAGCGAGCAGCTCATTCATAGACTCATAGAGATGTTCAGCATGAAAACAGACCCTTTGGTCCAACCCGTCCATGCCGACCAGATATCCCAACCCAATCTCGTCCCACCTGCCAGCACCCGGCCCATGTCCCTCCAAACCCTTCCTATTCATATACCCATCCAAATGCCTCTTAAATGTTCCAATTGTACCAGCCTCCACCACATCCTCTGGCAGCTCATTCCACACACGTACCACTGTCTGTGTGAAAAGGTTGCCCCTTAGATCTCTTTTATATCTTTCTCCTCTCACCCTAAACCTATGCCCTCTAGTTCTGGACTCCCCGACCCCAGGGAAAAGACTTTGTCTATTTACCCTACCCATGCCCCTCATAATTTTATAAACCTCTATAAGGTCACCCTTCAGACTCCGACGCTCCAGGGAAAACAGCCCCAGCCTGTTCAGCCTCTCCCTATAGCTCAAATCCTCCAACCCTGGCAACATCCTTGTAAATCTTTTCTGAACCCTTTCAAGTTTCACAACATCTTTCCGTTAGGAAGGAGACCAGAATTGCACGCAATATTCCAACAGTGGCCTAACCAATGTCCTGTACAGCTGCAACATGATCTCCCAACTCCTGTACTCAATACGCTGAACAATAAAAGAAAGCATACCAAACGCCTTCTTCACTATCCTATCTATCTGTGACTCCACTTTCAAGGAGCTATGAACCTGCACTCCAAGGTCTCTTTGTTCAGCAACACTCCCTAGGACCTTACCATTAAGTGTATAAATCCTGCTTAGACACAGAATAAATTTGCTGTGTTGATATTCCAGTTTTAGAATGAGCCTATGGTTTAGTAGTAGCAATCCTGTCATTGAATCCCTACAGACAAGGTTAAAACTTAAGTCCAGACTGGAGATAACTCTTTTGAACACAACTGTGCAATAGAACAGCAACTTTTGTGAATCATCTTCAGTTAACATCTACAATTATATTGTGATAATTTGCACATTGTTTCAAGTGGAACTTGTTTTTTTTTATTCACTCATGGGACATCGCTGACTGGCCAATGTTTATTGCCCTTCCCACCTGCCCTTGAGAAGGTAGTGGTCAGCCTGTCTTCTTGAACTGCTGCACTCTATGTGCTGTAGGTTGAACCAAATTCCAGGATTTTGACGCAGTGAAGGATTGGCGATATATTTCCAAGTTGGAATGGGGAGTGTCTTGGAAGGAGCTTGCACTTGGTGATGTTCTCAGGTATTTCCCAACCTTCTCCTTCCAGATAGAAGTGATCATGGGTTTGGAAGGTTTGAATTGAATGTAAGGACTTTTGATGTATTTCTGCAGTGCATCTTGGAGATAGTACGCACTGCTGTTACTAAGTGAAAGTGGTAGAGGGAATAGATGTTTGTAGATATGGTGCCAGTCAAGTGGGTTGCTTTGTCCTGGATGGTGTCAACTGTTGTTGAAACTGCACACATCTGGGTAAGTGTGAGTATTCCATCACATTCCTGACTTATGCCTTACAGATGGTGCACAGGCTTTGGAGAGTAAGGAAGTGAATTCTGTCTGCAGTATTCCTCGCCTCTGATCTGCTCTTGTGGCCACTTTGCTTGTTTACCAAATTCTGGTCAAAGGTATCTCCAAGGATGCTGATAGTGGGGGATTCAGTGGTAGTAACACCGCTAAACATCAAGGGATGGTGGATAGATTGTCTCTTATTGGTGATGGTCATTTCTTGCAATTTGAGTGGTACAAATGCTACTTGTCAGCTCAAGCCTGGATATTGTCCAGATCTTGTTGATTTTGAACATGGACAGCTTCAGTATTTGAGGAGTTTCAAATGGTGCTGAAAATTGTGCAATCATCAGTGAACATCCCCACTTCCTACCTTTAAGATGGAGGGAGGATCATAGATGAAGCATGGTTGGGCCTAGGACACTACCCTGAGGAACTCCTGTGGAGATGTCCTGGGGCTGGGATGACTGACCTTCAACAACCACAACCATCTTTCTTGCTCCCTTATCCTCAATGATTCCAGTTTTGCTTGGGCTTCTTGATGCCACACTTGGTCAAATGCAGCCTTCATGTCAAGGCTGTCACTCTCACCTCCCTTTTGGAATTCAGCTCTCTGGCCATGTTTGATCCAAGGCTGTAATGAAGGTAGGAGGTGAGTGGCCCTGGTAGAACCCAAACTGGGTGTCACTAAGCAGGTGCTGCTTGATAGCACTGCTGATGACACCTTCCATCACTTTATTGATGATCAAGAGTATATTGGTAATTGGCTGCTTTTTACGCACAGCACACATCTGGACAACTTTCCATCTTGTTGGCTGGATGCCAGTGTCGTAATTTTATTGGAAGAGCTAGTTTAAGGTGGTGGCAAGTTATGGAACACAAGTCTTTAGCACTATTGCCAGAATGTTGTCAGTATCTGATATCTCCAACCATTTCTTGCCATCACATGCAGTGAATTGAGTAGGCTGAAGACTGGTATCTGTGATGTTGGGAACCATTGAAGAAGGTTGAGATGCATCATCCACTTGGTACTTCTGGCTGACAATTGCTGCAAATGCTACAACCTTATTTTTCTTCTGATCTGTTGGGCTCTTCCATCATTGAGGATGGAGATATTCCTCCTTCAGTGAATTGTTTAATATCCTCTACCATTCCTGATTGGATGTGGGAGAACTGCAGAGCTTAGATCTGATCCATTGCTGGTGGGATTACTTCGATCTGTCTATTACTTGCTGTTTATGCTGTTTGACATGCAAGTAGCTTAACCAGGTTGACACCTCACTTTTACGTATGCCTGGTGCTGCTCCTGGCAGGTTCTCTTGCACTGTCCATTAAACTAGGGTTGATCCCCTGGCTTGATGGTAATGGTTGAGTGGGGATATGCCAGGCCGTGAGGTTACAGATTGTGCTGGAGTACAATTCTGCTGCTGTTGATGGCCCACAGTGCCTCATGGATGCCCAGTCTTGAGTTGCTAGATATGTTTGAAGTCTATCCCACTTAGCACGGTGATAATGGCACACAACACAATGGAGGGTATTCTCAATGACAAGACGAGACTTTGTTTCCACAAGGACTGTGCGGTGGTCACTTTACTGATACTGTCATGGACAGTTGCATTTACAGCCAGCAGATTGGTAGGGATGAGGTCAAGTATATTTTTTCCTCTTGTTGGTTCTCTCACCACCTGCCACAGACCCAGTCTAGCAGCTATATGCTTGAGGACCTGACCAGCTCACTACCCTAAGTGCTTCCTGTAAGTGTTGTTCAATGTACAGGAGTACTGATTCATCAGGTGAGGGAGGATGGCATGTAGTAATCAGCAGGAAGTTTCCTTGTCCATGTTAAACCTGAAGCCATGAGACTTCATGGGGTCTGAAGTCAACACTGAAGACTCTTATGGAAACAGTATATCACTGCGAGAGCACATCTGCTAGGTCTGCCTGCTAGTGGGACAGGACGTATTCAGGGAAGTGATGGTGATGTTTGGGACATTGCCTGTATGGTATGATGCTGTGAGAATGACTATGTCAGGCTGTTGCTTGACTAGTCTGTGAGACAGCTCTCCCAGTTTTGGCGCTAGCCCCCCAATGTTGGTATCAAGGACTTTGCAGTGTCAACAGGGCTGTTTTTGTCATTGCCTTTTTCGGTGCCAAGGTTGATGCTGGGTTGTCCACCTGGTTTAAATTCTTTGTTGAGACTTTGTAGCCATCGGTATAATTGATACAACCAGGCCATTTCAGAGTTAACTGCGTTGCTGTGGTCTGGAGTTAGGTGTGGTCCAGACCAGATGAGGACGGCAGATTTCTTCCCTGAAGGACATTAATGAACTAGATGGGTTTTTCTAACAATCAACAATAGCTTCACGGTCTTCAGTAGATTCTTAATTCTAGATTTTTAAAAATTGAATTAAAATTCCATTATCTGCCATGGCAGGATTTGAACTCAGGTCCCCAGCTGAGTTTCTGGATTAATAGCTGACCACTAGACTATTGCTTCCCGAATTTTTAATAAAAGCATTTGTTCTGAACATAGTATAAAAAGTCTGATCAGAACTTTTTCTTAGTTGAGTTCAAGATTATTTTCAGTGGTAACTGGGTCAATGTCAAGTGGGATTCTTGAATCCATTACGTGACTCCCCCTCCTCTCCACACCTCATCGTGTGGCTGTGAATCCATAAAACACTCCTATTGTGCAAACTAACCACTCATTGCCTAGTATAAAGGCGATTAAGACCACAGAGTATTTACAAATCTGGAAGAAACTCACTTTGCAAATTCACAAAATCATATTTTGACAAAGTATCAATCATAGTTCTTCAGTGGATAATACCAAATCAAATGGTACAGGCTGTTTTCCAGTAGTGGGTGAAGCAGGATCAGTTGTAGATCCATGGCAGTGTTCTTACATTTGCATGATGATAATTGTGGATTTAAGTCCCACTCTAGTGACCTGATGATAAGTTTTGGAGAGATAGTTCAGTGCAGTCCTGAGGAAATGCTGCACCTTCAGCAACACTGAGTCATAGATGTTTACAGCATGAAAACAGGCCCTTCGGCCCAAATTGTCTAAGCCATCTAGTTGTCACGATTAAAATTAGTACCATTTGCCTGCATTTGATCCATATCCCTCCATAACTATTCCATCCAAGTACCTGTCTAAATGTTTTTTAAATGATGAAATTGGACTTGCTTCCACCACTACCTCTGGCAGCCTGTTCCAGACATTCATCACCCTCAGTGAAAAATTGCCCTCTGAACCTTTTTGTATCTCTCAACTCTCACCTTAAACCTAGTTTTAGACTCCCCTACTTTGGGGAAAAGCTGTCCACCATCCACCATATTATGCCTCTCATGATTTTGTAGACCTCCATAAGGTCACCCCTCAGTCTCCTATGCTCCAGAGAAAAAGTTCCAGCCCATCCAACCTTGCGTTATAATTCAAACCTTCCAGGCTAAGTAGCACCCTAGTAAATCTTTTATGCACTCTTTCTAGTTTAATAATATCCTTTCTATAGTAGGGTGACCAGGACTGAATGCAGTACTCCAAATGTGGCCTCATCAAAGTCTTTTGGGTGAAGCATTTAATAGCTTCAAAAAAGGGCATTGAACTACTTTGGGACATTCTAGATTGTGAAAGGTGTGATATAAATGCGGCTTTTCTTTGACCAGTAGCAGAACTGAACAAGAGGAATAACTAGGTTCATCAGGGGAAGTACTGTTGCCAATTCTGAGCAGATGTATTCTGGGAACTTTAATCACTTTTCCTCTCAGAGTCAACCTGCCAACCTGTTCAAACAAGTCCTTCTTTTCACCATTTCCGGTGTTTCTGTAACAAACATATCAAGCCAATTAATTTTAACGACACTTTTCTTCTTTCTTTCTCTCTCATGGGTTCATTGTTCCTAGCAACATCCAGAAAAAGATTCCAGAATGAACAACTCTAGACTTCCAACCAATTGCATATTCCATTACTGAATGACCCCTCCATTCTTAAAACAAGAATGTGATGGAAAATTAAAGAAGTGAAATACTGCAGATGCTGGATATAGTCATAGAATTTTCACAGCATACAAAGAGTCCCTTTGGCCCATCATGTTTGTGCCACTTCCTCTGGCAGCTCATTCCATACACGCATCATCCTCTGCATGAAAAGGTTGCCCCTGAGGTCCCTTTTATATCTTTCCCCTCTCAACCTCAACCTATGCCCTCTCGTTCTGGACTCCCCCAGCCCAGGGAAAAGACTTTGTCTATTTATCCTATCCATGTCCTTCATGATTTTATAAATCTCTGTAAGGTCACCCCTCAGCCTCTGACAAATTGCTGGAAAAGCTCAGCAGGTCTGGCAGCATCTGTGGAGAGAAATCAGAGTTTCAAATTGAGTGACCCTACCTCAGAACTGGTCCTGCATGTTATGGTGCTTTGAGTGTTTGTCTAAATACTTCTTTAATGTTTTGAAGGTCCCACCTCTACTGCCACATGGAACCTTATGGACATTTTTATTCCCTCAAAATCTGCTCTAAATTTCCTGTTCCTTATCTTAAAACTGTGATCCACAAGTTATTCGACTATATCCATCTGCCCTCCTCCCTTCAAAACTTTGTACCCTTTAATCAGGCACCACCCCCTACGCAGATTTCGCTGCTTTTCTCTAAAGAAAAACAATCCAATTTCCCTCATAGTTGAATCGCTCTGGCCCAGGCAACATTGTAAAATGTTTTTAAAAAAGGCAATGCTGGAGAAACTCAGCAGGTCTGGCAGCATCTGTAAGCAAATAAAAAGTGGGTCCCATGTGACTGTTCTTCGGAACTGGCCCCAGCACTCGGCTGTTCCTGGTTAAAAAGTGAAAGCGAGTGAATGAGTGAGTTTGTTCTTAAATCTTGTAGAGTGGATCAACAGGAAGGTGTGTTCTGCTGAGTAAGATTCTGCTTAATTCCCTGTTTAAATCATTGTGGAAATATTTGTCAAGAAATCATATACACCCCCTGCCATCTCTGCCTCATCTTGCAACACAACGTGCTCAGCGAAAAAACACACACACAATGTGAGAAAAAAAACTGACAAGCGAAATTTGAATTATTTACTACATACAGTACAGCCTCCTGCCTGTCTACTTTGGATTCCAACATCTGCAGTTTTTTTTCTGTCACATACAGTTGGGTTTGGCCGAAGTGGGAGGATTAATTGTTTACTGTATCAAAATAGGAAGTGGGTCAGGTCTTAAAGCTAATTTTAATGCTGTGATTATTTACTAATTCCAAGGGAGTGGAAAGATCTATTTGCAGCAACGTAAGTTCACTATTTCTGGTAAGACATAGGCTGATGTTTCCATGTGTTAATGACGAGCTGAACCCGTGTTATAGCCCGCTCGCCCACAGACTTCCTCTCACTGCGAGTTTCGACTCGATTGGTCCAGGCTGGGATTTTACCCACAAGTCGAGAGAAATCCATTACGTCTTCAAGTTTTCATTGTGTAGCACTGGGCAGGGCATTTTTTTTTGTAATTTTGGCAGTCTCGGGAAATGGACAATCTCCAGATTGGTGGGGGGGGGCGCGGGGAGCGGGGGAAGGGATGGTGACAGGAGAAAAGTAAGCAGCAGTCACAAACAGTTTTGAGCTCAGGCTCCCAGTCCACAGCTGTTAGACTGACTTTGTCCTGACAATGGTACTCATTCAGAAACAATCTCTTTGATGGTGATACCAACGTGGCTTCTGTCCCAGTAAAGTTGCTACTGTGTGTGTCTGTACTCCTCTTTGATCAGAGACTTAAATAAAAAGTCAAACGTGCTTTTTGCTTTTGCTTCGAAGACTTCAACAGTTATCAATCTTTCAGTAAATTAAAGAAATACAATAAATTTTGCATCCAGAATATTGGATGAAGCAATGTAGATGTTGGATGTGTTTCTAATAACTTCTTTAGGAGTATATATGAAGTGGAAGAGTTTTCTGAGAGATGATGCCTCATTGTCCATATTAAGACATGGCTTTGGATGATCATTAGTAGAGGGGAACATAATGTTGGAGAGATTTGGTTTTGATTGTATTAGGAAGCACCATCCATCACTCTCTTATGTTTTGGAATTTTGGAGTCAATAATCATCTGCTTCCATCAGGTAAAAGTAGCCACCAAGTCAAAAAATCAAACAGTCTTTGTTTTGTAATTAGAATATTGACATTATTCAGCAAAGTAACTTTGGAATAAATAAATTGCAAGCAGGTTTTTTTCTTTATTCATTCATTGGAAAAGGGCATCATTGGCTAAGCAGTATTTATTACCCATCCCTAATTACCCAGAGGGCAGGTAAGAATTAACCCCATTGCTGTGGGTCTGGAGTCACATGTACACCAGATCAGGTAAGGGTAAGGGTGGAAGTTTCCTTCCCTAAGGGACATTACTGAACTAGATGGGTTTTCTGTCTCCCCCCCCCAACCCCACAGTCATCATTAGACTCTTAATTCCAGATTTTTAAAAAATTGAATTCAAATTCCACCATCTGTCATGATAGGATTCAAACCCAGGTCCCCAGAACATTATCTGGGTCTCTGGATTTACAATCCAGCAATAATACCACAAGGGCATCACCTCCCCTCAGTAATAACCACCACAAGTTTACCCTTTAAAGGATTTTATTTACACTCCACATTCCTATCTCCGGGCTGCCCCCACTTTCTGCCAATGGAAGTTTGAACATAGTCAAATCACAATGAGTCAAATTTGGATAACACAACTGGCAGGATAGCAAGTCTGATGAAATGATGCCCGCACTAAACAGAAATTGTGAAAGGGTGACTCCGGATTCACAATAATCCAGAGCCAAAAACCACAGAAAAGCTCCAGCATTTCCCCTGATAATGGCAGACTGTATTACACTCTCTCAGGGCAGCACCCTGAGCAGAAAGAATTAGCTTTTCCACAGCTAAGCCCTGGCATCTTTCAATGCGTTTTACAGATTCAAGCTGTTGTAAGGTGTCCACAAATTGAACAAAGACACTTTACAAAAATTTACTGCTTTACTATATTTTCATTTGGCATTTTTTAATATCAAATGCGTTTTTAGGCAGATTGGATTATATAGGGGCCCCCTTGGCTATCTCGAAGCTCTATCCAATAGAGATTTGCAGGTGGATCCTGTGCGATTTGACTCATCAGGGTTTAACTTTATGAGGTTCGAAAAGTGTGGTGCAGGAAAAGCACTGCAGGTCAGGCAGCCTCCAAGGAGCAGGAGAATTGATGTTTCGGGCATAAGCCCTTCATCAGGAATGTGGGGTGGGGAGGGAGGTGAAGAGGGCTGAGAGATAAATAGGGGGCTGGGGGTAAGGTAACTGGGAAGGCAATAAGTAGATGCAGGTGGGTGGATGAGAGTTTGGAGGGGAGGGTGGAACAGATAGGTGGGAAGGAAGATGGATAGATCGGACAGTTCAAGAGGGCATTGGCAAATTGGAGGGTTGGATCTGGGATGAGGTAGGGGGTGGGGAGATGAGGAACCTGGTGAAATCAACGTTCTTGCTGTGTGGTTTGAGGGTCCCAAGGTGGAAGATGAGGCATTCTTCCTCCAGGTGTCGGGTGGTTAGGGTGTGGTGATGGAGGAAGCCCAGGACTTTCATGTCCTTGGCAGAGTGGGAGGGAGAGTTGAAGTGGTAGGCCACAGGGCAGTGGGGTTGTTTGGTGCGTGTGTCCCAAAGAAGTCCTCTGAAACATTCCATGAGGTGGTGATGGAGGAAGCCCAGGACTTTCATGTCCTTGGCAGAGTGGGAGGGGGGAGTTGAAGTGGTAGGCCACAGGACAGTGGGGTTGTTTGGTGCGTGTGTCCCAGAGATGTTCCCTGAAACTTTGCATGAGTTGGCATCCTGTTTTCCCAATGTAGAGGAGACCATATCAAGAGTAGAGGAGGTGTCTGGATGTGCAGAAAAATCTTTGCCAGATTTGGAAGAGTCCTTTGGCCCTGTAGGAGCTTGATCCTGATAGGGCTTTGGATAGAGACAGAGTAAGCAGGCCCTGTGTGTTTTATTAGCATTTTCAGGCCACATCAGATTTAAAAACTGAAAAATTCGTTTGTGTTTCTAAATTTTAGGCACATCACAATCAATGAAGTACTTTTTGAAATGCAGTCACTGTTGATATGTTAGTAGATGCAGCTGGCAATTTGACCAGGCAGTTTGGGTTATCTGCTCAAATCTTTTGAGCCGAACTTGAAACCACAATTTAAATCTTAATTTTACAATTATTTTGTTGGGTAATGGATTTGATTAGCATTGAGTCTAAATTGAGAAAGCTTATCAATAATCCGGATTTGTAACATAAGTTCTCAAATAATACATTAGACTAACTTCAATGACCATAATTGTGTTTTAAACAGGTACGGGTTAGAGAGTGCAGTGAGGGAGGCAATGTATTGGAGATATTAGCTTCTTGTTGCGTATATGTCAAAACCAAGGTGGACATGGGTAAAGGGGATAGAACATAGATGTTTGGAATCCTCATAGAAATTTCAGAAGTGTTGATGTATCATCAATACATAATGTAAGCTCTATCTCAGTGGGTAACACAGTCATCTCCAACCCCCCAGTCAGAATCTGATCCTATTGCAAAAGGCATGAAAGGAAAAATTACATTTATGTAGCACTTTTCACAATTTCTGGATACCTCAAAGAGAATCACACATTGCTGTTTTTCAGTCCAATCACAGTGAAATACACCTGTACTGCACTGGCAAACTAGCATTGAGTTTTGTACTTGAGGTCTGGAGTAGTATTTGAACCTCAAACCTTAAGTGGACAGTGCTACCAACTGAGCTACGGCTAAGACCAGGAAACATGGGTGGATAATCTAGGCTGACAATTCAGTGCAACACTTTTTGTTTGATTCAGTCATGTGATAAGCCCAGCATTTATTGCCCATCCCAGTTAAAAGCTGAAAAATGTGTTGCTGGAAAAGCGCAGCAGGTCAGGCAGCAACCAAGGAGCAGGAGAATCGACGTTTCGGGCATAAGCCCTTCTTCAGGAATCATCCCAGTTAAGAGTCAACTGTATTGCTATAGGTCTGGAGTCACATGTGGGTCAGACCAGGTATGGATGGCAGCTTCCCTCCCTAAAGGACATTAGTGATCCAGATGGGTTTTTTCCCAACAATCAACAGTGGTTTCAAGGTCATTGTTAGACTCTCAGTTCCAGATTTTTATTGAATTCACATTCAATAGTGGGATTCAAAGCTGGGCCCCTAGGAAATTACCAGGTTCTCTGGATAATGCCACTAGGCCATCACCTCCCCTGTAAATGCTGAAGGACAGCTGCACTATCAGAGTAACATAATACAAGAGCAATCAGGTCATGGATTTTGCTGCTGTTTCTGGGAACTCACAGCGTTTTGTACATTAGAACCATGATTGTATTTCATTCGTTTAAAAAAAGTGTTTTGGGACATTTTGCGATTCAGAAAAGTGCATTATAAATGCAAGTCTTTCAAAATGGAACCATATGGTTATGACATCAAATCAACTCCACTGCTGATGCAGTTATGTTTGTGAGCTATTTTGATATAAGGGTTACATCAATGATTTTTCCTATGTTCCTTGTAAGTAGCATATTACAATGAATGCTTTCTTCAGAATTATTCTTCAAATGTGCCAGGAAGTACACATGTGTCACAGAATCATACAGTATAGTCCAACAAATCCATGCCAATCAGGTTATCCAAATTAAACTAGTTCCATTTACCTATGTTGGCCCATATTCCTCTAAACATTTCCAATTCATGTACCTGTCCAAATGAATTTTAAATGTTGTAACTGTATCTGCATCTATCACTCCCTCTGGTAGTTCATATGAACAATGTCGACATTATGGTCAAGAAAGCACAGCAATGCCACTACTTCCTCAGGAGACTAAGGAAATTTGGCATGTCCATACAGACTCATATATTTTTATAGATGCACTATAGAACACATCCTATTTGAATGCATCACAGCATAGTAAGGTAATTGCTTTTCCCAAGACTGCAAGCAACTGCAAAGAATTGTGAACACAGCCCAGTCCATCACTCAAATCATCCATTGACTCCATCTATACTTCCCAATGCATTAGGAAATCAACCAACATAAACAAAGACCCCTCCCACCTCGATTATGCTCTCCTCCACCCTCTTCTATCAGGCAAAAGATATAAAAGTTTGAATACACCTACAAACAGATTCCAGAACAGCTTCTTCCCCGCTGTTATCAAACTTTTGAATGGAAATCTTGAATGTTAATGTTGATCTCTCTCTGAACCTTCTCGGCAGCTGTAACATTGTGTTCTGCTACCCTAATTCACTTGTTCAGTATGATCTGCCTTTAAAGCACATAAGACACCTCCTTACATTGTACCTTGGTACATGTGACAGTAATAAATCAAATCAAATCAATATTTTTCCTCCTATTTGTTAGCTCTAACATAATATTAACTTTCTGATATTTGTGTATAAGATTACCCTAACCTCCTGGACAATAATATTCAATATTTCTCACCATTTTAAACCCAAACATTCTATTTTGTTTTCTCTTCTTCCTACACATTTCACTACATTATTTTCCACCTGTTAATGTTCAAAATATAATTCACACATTACAAACAGCAACTTAGGTAATATGATGGGAAGTAGCAAACATTTCAGTTTGCAACGTTACGATATCTCGTCAGAAAACTGTGCTCCCTCAGAGACAAAACCTCACTGAGTCTGGAAGTGTGGACTGTGCAGGGAACGGGAATTTTAATATGTCACTGAATTAGTTTGTAAATCTCCACTGTAAATGAACATTTCTCCATATTATATTCTGTCCACTAATCGCTTGCCCATTCAGTGAACCTGTCCGTATTTGTTTCCCGCCTCTTTGGTCATTCCCACAGTCTTCTTTCCCATCCAACGTGGTCTTGCCAGTGAACCTGGAGAGGATTACATAAAAAATAACAAGATAGGAGTAGGCCATTTGGCCCTTCAAGCCTGTTCCACCATTCAGTATGGTCCTGACTGATCATCGAGCTCAATTCTCTAATCCCAGTCTCCTCCCATATCCCTTTATTACTTTATCCGCAAGAGCAAAATCTAGGTTGTACATCAGAGGCAGAGTTAGTGAGATTGTATATGAGAGAGAGAGATTACGTACTGGATAGAGAGTGAAATTGTACTTTAGAGATAGTGAAATTGTATGTGAGAGATAGTGAAATTGTGCATGAGAGAGAATGAAATTGTGTACGAGAGAGATGGTGAGATAGTGTGAGAGGAGACAATGAGATGGCACAAGAGAGTGGGAGATTGTTTACGAGAGAGACTGAGGTTGTGTATGAGAGGGGGAGTGAGATTGTATATGGGAGACAAAGAGATTGTGTATGAGAGAGAGAGAGATAGTGTGATTGTATGAGAGAGAGAGAGAGAGTGATATTGTGTACATGAAAGAGAGACAGTGAAATTGTACATAAGAGAGATTCACGTCTCCCTGATACTGAGAGGCTCCGGTATCACACACCGTATTGCAATCATACGCTGTGTTTGGGAGCAGGACATGGCACATGGGATGGCAATAACTGTTCATGTGGATGTTAAGAACCAGGAACCTCTCCCTGCTATATGCTCAGTCTCACTCACTTGCAATCAAATAGAGAATGCTAGATAGTTACAATTAATTATTCAGTGACATTTTGCTGCAGCGATGCACAAGTGGGGTTCATTTGGGCACTATTGCTGTTGTGTTATGGACCAAAGTGGAATCCATGAAGCACTTTCAAGCATTTGTGGTGAGTCACACTACACGCCATATTATGGAGGGGTCAGAGTGGGAGAAAATACAGTCTCCAGGAGTACATGGAGCAGCCAGACCACTGTGAGATGTGGACATGAGATGTACAACAATGCTAAGTGATGAGAGTACACTGGGATAAATGAATGCAAGAATTCTAGTTGAGAGAGACTGCTGGTAGGTGAATGACACAATTGATATGGTGTGGGATTTGAAGATGCCTTCACTAACCTTGACCATACCTAAGAAGTCATTGAATTTATTGTGGCTTAATTCATCCCCAGCCAATGTTGGTTTTTGACATGTATCAGGAGGGCATCCTGACCTCTAAAGGGATACAGGACATTTCTCCAACTCTCTGTCTCCTCCACCAAGGCGTACAGTGCAACATCTGAAAACCTTGCTCTCGTGTTGTGTTGTTCCTCGCTGATTATCTGCCCTGACCTTGTGCACCTTCCCTTGAAGAGGTGCAGACTCACTTTAACTGGTGTTCCCCATATTGAACCCACACTCAGACATTCAATAGTTTAGCCAGGTCTGAAATCATTTGATACAGTAGGTAACATTACTTTTGACCTGTTGCCTACTTTACAGTCAAAGGGCAAAGGTTAATCCTAATTCCTGTGTCTGCATTTTTGGGGGCGGGGAGACAATACAATTTAACCCCCCCCCCAAAGAGTTTGTGACCTCCCAGTGATGTAAGGATATTTTATGAAACCTAAGATTAAAGTACTCTCTATCAACCATATTTGACTTTTGTTGAAGATATATTACAGTTACGTTTAACGTGAACAAAGCTGTTGACAGTTAAATTAGTGGCAGGATTGCACTGACTGATCATGACCTTCGAAAGCTATTCTGCTGTCAGCACTGTCAAATGCACAGAATAACAAGGTCTGATGATTGACAGCACAGTTTAGTATATAGAGGAGGAATTAAAATCTATGTTATCAAATTGCATACTTGGGAATGATTAGCCGTCATAGTAAGTTCCTGCTGACGCTAAAGACTACAAGAGTGAAGTTTGGAGGCATTGAAGTCACTGGAATATGAGGGTGACCACTTCCTTAAATCTTTTATGAATAACCAGCTCATCTCGCATCGAGTGTCTCTCCATGTGACTATTTCTTTGCCACTTTCCCTTGCTCCCACTCTCTTTTTCTGTATGTCTATCTGTTTGTTTTCTGCTCTCATTCCCTCTGTCTGAAAGACTGCGATACACTTCCTCTATTTTGGTCTTTTCCTTCTCTCACTCTATTGACGTGTTTTGACAGAAGCCAAAGTTATATTCCCTACAGACTTTCATCCCTTTTGCTGCCCTCAGCCTCTTACACTTGTTGTCCCTATCATTTTCGACTTGCCCTCTGACACATGGATAGGAGGTTGGAGGTTAATCCCTGGGATGAAAGCCTTGTCTCTTATGGCAAAGTTGAACATGGTGAGCCTGTGCTGATTGGTATTTATAAATGTGAGAGGTGTCCTTATTGAAACTTGCAATATTCTGAAGGAGCTGGACAGGGTAGATGCTGAGAGTCTGTTGCCCCTTGGGGGGGAATACAGAACTAGGAGACACAGTTTAATTAGAAGTCTCTCAATTAAGATGGGAATGAGGAAAAAGTTTGTCTCTCAGGTGGTTTTAAATCTTTGGTACTCTCTTCCCTAGGGAGCAGCAGGGATTGGATAATTTCATATATTCAAGGTGAGTTATACAGATTCTTGAACTACAAGAGAACCAAGGGGTTATAGGAAACAGGCAGGAGAATGGAACTGAGATCAGGATCAAGAACAAAGACTTGGATTCAAATCCCACAATGGCCGATAGTGGAATTTGAATTCAATAAAAATCTGGTATTAAGAGTCTAAATGAATCCATTGACAATTGTCTAAAAAACCCATCTGGTTCACTAATGTCCTTTAGGGAAGGAAACTGCCATCCTTACCTGGTCTGGCCTACATGTGACTCCAGACCCACAGCAATGTGGTTGACTCTTATCTGCCCTCTGGACAATTAGGGATGGGCAATAAATGCTGGTCCAGCTAGCAGCGCCCTCATCCCAGGAATGAATGAATAAACAAAAGGTTTGAGATCTCCTTTGAACCACTCCTGCTCAGATAAACCTACATGGGCATTACAGGATTTTCAGAATACAACCTTCAACTAATTATTGGGAAATGCAATTGCAATTTATTCAGAACCTCTCAGGATGATTTAGAGGGATCTTAAAATTTTCTGTAAGAACGATGGTTGCCGGACCCCGGGTTGGAATAAGAGCAACAGACCAGAATGAAATGTGAGTGAAGTTTCTGACTTGGCAGATCTGTTTGTGGATGGGGATTAGTTAAGAGTTCAACATGTTTGCAAGACATTAACTTGACTCCTATGTGCTGATTTATTGCTGAGATCACAAACTCACCAGCATTGGTCTTTTATCAAAGTTTTTATTGTTCAAATTACTTCTCAACATTTGTACAATCAATATTCCATCAGAGAAATAAACACTGTTTAGGAATGCTTTGTGCCTGTAAGTTTGCAAATGGTGTAAAGGAAGCTTGAAAACATTTGTCATTCATTTTCTTAATGGTTTTCACTTCAATAGCTCGACTGATTTTTTTTTCTCTGGGGGTATGTTTGTTGTTTCTTTTTTGTTTCTTAGTCACATTATTTTCCTTTTCTTCTTCTGCTAATTCAACATTTCCCGTGTCATTTCCTTCCTGTGTCTTATGTTTTTGATGTGGCGAGGGAGAATGTGTTGTAGATTTACTCCGCTGTACAATCTCGTCCAGCCAATGGTATCAGAGAGCCAGTGCCGTGTGGGTTCCTGGTTGGTTTGTGTTCTTGACTGACAGGCTGGCTAATCATTAGCCTGATTGCGTGTTCTGCTTTCAATTGGGCGAGAGTGACTTCCTCTGTTGTAATTAAACTATACAGTAATGTGAACAAGATGCGTGTAAGATAGCCTGGCAGTGTACAACATGTGCACTGCTTTCTGAAAAATAAACTCTATACTATTAGTCCACAGAGCAGTGGCCCAACTCAGAATCACAGGTCCTGTTGTGAGCCCATCTCTCTCTCTCAATCTTTTCATCCACTCACATTGATCTCTCCATTGTTCCATCTCATTTAAATGTGTCATTTATTCCACTGAAACTGTTAACCCATGATGAAATTATCAAACAATGCAAGGCCTGTTTGTAGTATCACTGTAAATTTGGCTAATGTGGCTGTATTTAATCAGCAAAACGCTGGTCTGTAAAAAAAAATTAGAAGAATCAGGTAAAAAATCTTTATGGTGAAAGAAAACAACCCACCTCTATTTTGTCACTCATACCTGCAATAATGCTGGTAACATCATGCATTGCCGAGATGCTAATAGACCTGGGTGCAGGAGGCTAATGGTTCATTATCATTAGCGGTCCCTCACAGATAAGGATGACTCTCTTCCACTCTCAAGGCGAGTCCATAGGTGGCTGTACAGACCGATGCGGCGACCGCACGCTCTGTTACACTTGGGGCAGAAGGTGTTGGGATGGGGTGTGTGAGGTGTTGGTTAGGCGCCGAGCTCCTCTGCTGCTGTTGCCTGGCTTCTGCTTTTTCCTGCCAAGTCATGAGGTACTCGACGTTCGTCCTCCACTTTGAATGGTCTTGGGCCAGGTGTCTGTGGGAATGCCGCACTTCACCAGTGAGGCCTTGAGGGTATCCCTGATGGGTTTCCTCTGTCCCCCGTCTGCCGGTTCAGAGCTGAGAGTAGAACGCAGGCTTGGAAAGTCTCGTGTCAGTCATGGGGACGACATGCCCAGCCCATCGTAGCCGAGGGGGGTCAGTGCCTCGAAGCGGGGGATGTTGGCCTGGTGGAAGACACTGGTGTTAGTGCGCCTGCCTTCCCAGTGGATTTACAGGATCTTGCGCAGGCAGCGTTGGTGGGACTGTTCCGGTGCCTTGAGTTACTGTGGTAAACACTCCGTGTTTCAGAGCCATTTGGAGGATGGTAGCTATCACAGCTCTGTATACTATGAACATGGCATCAGATCTGATATTGTTGTTCTTGAACACCCTTTCCCTCAGGCAGCCGAAGGCTACGCTAGCACACTGGAGGTGATGCTGGTTCTCTTCATATAGTGCATGGTGAGCAACCCTGCCTGTTCTAGGCTCTTCGAATTCTTTGAAATGCATCACAGATAGACAGGGTGGTTAAGAAATCATTTAAAATGCTTGCCTTCCTTGCTCATTGAACGTAGGAGTTGGGATGTCATGTTGAGGTTTTTTAGATTAGATTAGATTACTTAGATTAGATTAGATTACTTACAGTGTGGAAACAGGCCCTTCGGCCCAACAAGTCCACACCGACCCGCCGAAGCGTAACCCATAGACAGGGTGGTTAAGAAATCATTAAAATGCTTGCCTTCCTTGCTCATTGAACGTAGGAGTTGGGATGTCATGTTGAGGTTGTTCAGGATGTTGGTGAGGCCACCTTTGGAATATTGTGTATAGTTCTGGTCACCCTGTTATAGGAAGGATATTATTAAATTGGAGAGAGTTCAGAAAAGATTTACCAGGATGTTGACGGGAATGGAGGCTTGGAGTGATAAGAAAAGGCTGGTACTTTTGCCACTGGAGCGTAAGATTGAGGAGTAACCTTACGCAGGTTTTTCAAAATCATGAGGGGCACAGATAGATTGAATAGCAATGTTATAGGAAGGATATTATTAAATTGGAGAGGGTTCAGAAAAGATTTACCAGGATGTTGACGGGAATGGAGGCTTGGAGAGATAAGAAAAGGCTGGTACTTTTGCCACTGGAGCATAAGATCGAGGAGTAACCTTACGCAGGTTTTTCAAAATCATGAGGGGCACAGATAGATTGAATAGCAAAGGTCTTTTGCCCAAGGGTGGGTGAGTTCAAAACTGGAGGGCATATTTTTAAAGTGAGAGGTAAAAGATTAAAAAGGGACCTGAGGGGCAACTTCTTCATTCAGAGGGTGATTCATATGTGGAATGAACTACCAGAATATAGAATATTACAACGCATTACAGACCCTTATGCCCTCGATGGTTTCACAGGTTGGTGTAACAATCTGAAGCCTATCTATCCTACACTATTCCGTTGTCATCCATACATTTGTCCAATGATCATTTAAATGCCCTTAAAGTTGGCGAGTCTACTACTGTTGCAGGCAGGGCATTCCACGCTCTTACTATCTGAGTAAAGAGACTACCTCTGACAACTGTCCTGTATCTATCATACCTCAATTTAAAGCTATGTCCCCTTGTGCTAGCCATCACCATCTGAGGAAAATGGCTCTCACTGTTCGCCCTATCTCATCTTCTAATCATCTTGTATGTCTATAAAGTCACCTCTTCACCTTCTCTCTAATGAAAACAGCCTCAAAGCCCTCAGCCTTTCCTTATAAGACCTTCCCTTCATACCAGGCAACATCCTGGTAAATCTCCTCTACACCCTTTCCAATGCTTCCATATCCTTCCTTTAATGCAGCAATCAGAGCTGTACGCAATACTTCAAGTGCAGCCACACCAGAGTTTTGTACAGCTGTAACATGACTTCAAGGTTCAGAAACTCAATCCTCTACCAATAAAACCTAACACACCATATGTGTTCTTAATAACTGTATCAACCTGGGTGGCAGCATTCAGGGATCTATGCACATGGGCACCGAGATCTCTCTGCTCATCTACACTACCAAGAATCTTACCATTAGCTCAGTACTCTGTATTCCTGTTACTCCTTCCAAAGTGAATCACCTCACACTTTTCCGCATTAAACTCCATATACCACCTCTCAGCCCAGCTCTGCAGCTTATCTATGTCCCTCTGTAACCTGCAACATCCTTCTGCACTATCCACAACTCTACCAACCTTAGTATCATCCGCAAATTTACTAACCCATCCTTCTACACCCTCATCCAGGATATTTATAAAAATGACACACAGCAGTGGCCCCAAAACAGATCCTTGCAGTGTACCACTCGTAACTGAACTCCAGGATGAGCATTTCCTATCAACCCACCCTCTGTCTTCTTTCAGCTAGCCAATTTCTGATCCAAACCACTAAATCACCCACAATCCCATACCTCCATATTTTCTGCAATAGCCTACCATGGGGAACCTTATCAAACGCTTTACTGAAATCCCTATATACCACATCAACTGCTTTACCCTCATCCATCTGTTTTGTCACCTTATCAAAGAACTCAATAAGGTTTGTGAGGCACGACCTACCCTTCACAAAACCGTGTTGACTGTCCCTAAGTAATTTATTCCTTTCTAGATAAGATCCTATGTCTTATAATCCTTTCCAACACTTTGCCTACAACCAAAGTAAGGCTCATTGGTCTATAATTACCAGGGTTGTCTCTACTCCACTTCTTGAATAAGGGGACAACATTTGCTATCCCCCATCTTTTGCCACTATTCCTGTAGACAATGACGACATAAAGTTCAAAGTCAAAGGCTCAACAATCTCCTGCCTTGCTTCCCAGAGAATCCTGGGATAAATCCCATCCGGCCCAGGGGACTTATCTATTTTCACACTTTCCAGAATTGCTCACACCTCCTCCTTATGAATCTCAATCCTGTCTAATCTAATAGCCTCTATCTACAACATCGTCTTTTTCCTGTGTGAATACTGATGAAAAATATGCATTTAGCACCTCTCCTATATCTTCAGACTCTAAGCACAATTTCCCACTACTGTCCTTGACTGGCCCTAATCTTTCCCTAGTCATTCTTTTATTCCTGACATACCTATAGAAAGCTTTAATGTTTTCCTTGATCCTACTTGCCAAAGACTTCTCATGTCCCCTCCTGGCTCTTCTTAGCTCTCTCTTTAGATCATTTCTGGCTAACTTGTAACTCTCAAGTGCCCTAAATGAGCCTTCATGCCTCATCTTAAAATAAGCCTTCTTATTCCTCTTGAGGAAGTGGTGGATGCAGATCCAACATTTAAAAAACATTTGGACAGCTACATGAATAGGAAAGATTTAGATGGATATTCGTCAAATGCAAGCAGGTGGGATTAGTTTAGTTTGGGAAACTTGTTTGGACTGGACGAGTTGAACAGAAAGATCTGTCCCCACGCTGTATGAATCTTTCGCTCTATAACAGATGGATGACATTCAGCCCATAGAATCTGCACTGATTCTTCTGGTGAGCATGACAGTTAATCCTACTGTCCAGCTCTTTATCACTGAAACTTTCTTCTCCATTAGGTGTTTATTAAATTATTGGCCAGGACATTAGAGAGAACTCAAACCATGCCAGGGATTCCTCCTGAACCATCCGAGAAGGCATGGACGGGTTGGACCAAAGGGTCTGTTTCAGTGCCGCACATCCCTATGACTCTATCTATGACTATGTGACACTGGCCCATTGCCTCATGGGAAAGGCAGAAGCAGGGTGGCATTCCCTATTACCTCATGAGAATTAGCGAAAGAAGTAAGCAGTGAGAATAGAGTGGCAGGGAAAGGCTGACCAGAAGAGGCACGGTGGCTCAGTGGTTAGCACTGCTGCCTCACAGCGCCAGGGACCTGGGTTCGACTCCAGTCTTGGGCGACTGTCTGTGCGGAGTTTGTACATTCTCCCTGTGTCTATGTGGGGTTCCTCCCACAATCCAAAGATGTGCAGGTTAGGGTGAATAAGCCATGCTAAATTGCCCATAGTGTTCAGGGATGTGTCAGTTACGTGCATTAGTCAGAGGTGAATATAGGGTAGGGGGAATGGGTCTGGGTGGGTCACTCTTCAGAGGGTTGGAGTGGATTTGTTGGGCCAAAAGGACCTGTTTCCACACTGTAGGGGTTCTATGATTCCAAAGAGGAAACAAATGGAAAGGTGTAAATTGGGGAGCAGGAGGAGGTGAAACTTGGAAGCAGGTAAATGGAGGTGGGCAGCAAGTAGATTGAGCATGTTCTCATTGGGAGTTGACCATCATCTTTTTAATCAGAATGTTCACACAAGGCTAACACTCTCAGCTGAGATAGGGCAATGGTAGGAAACAGAGGATTTTGTCGTTTGTCCCAGATGTAGAATGATGCTAACTTTCTCATTGATGAACTCCCTGACCACAGCTACAATCCAGGTAGCCCTGTTTCTCACCTCCGCCCCCAGGAATGTTTCTCTGATGTGAGTTGCTCGAATCGTTGGACAAAGATCAAATATGGCCAGGTTGTTAGGAGCTGCTTGCTTTACCCTCATTGGGCAGGAGAAGAGAAGGGTATATGGTTTAAGGTCATTGAGGCTGTATTCAACATGTTTCTCTACACTCTCTACTGCACTAACCCAAAGAATATCCCCACCTTCATTGAAAGGGAAATATTCTGGAGACCTGGGGCTGTCTGCTTCTCTCTCTCTCCTTTATTTCTAGAAAGTTTGTTAAAAACCTCATTCTGTTCCCTCAACCCTTGGTTTAAGACCCTGAACAGTGACTGAAATTTCTCCATTATCTTCGCATCTCTTTTCTGTCATACTTTATCTTTAGTTCGGGTTTTCCAACACTCTCTTCCTCAAGAACAGATTGGTAACGCTTTTCAAAATTAGCTTTGAACCCTTTGCATTGAACGTTGGGTTAGCCATTTGCTCATAATCGCTGTTTTCCGTGCACATTTCTTCTTCATGTCCTGCACTTGTTTTAGTGAAGTGTGGTAAACAGCCACTCACCAGTGACCATCCCCGAATTGATCAATTGGCAGCCAGACAATAGATTCTTATTTATTCATTCATTCAAGGGATATGGATGTCACAACCTCCATTTGTTGCCCATCCTGGGGCAGCACAGTGGCTCAATGGTTAGCACTGCTGCCTCACAGCACTAGGCACCTGGGTTCAATTCCATCCTTGGGTGACTGTCTGTGTGGAGTTTGCAAATTCTCCCCATATCTGCGTGAGTTTCCTCTGGGTGCTATGTTTTGCTCCCTCAGTCCAAAAATATGCAAGTTAAGTGGATCAGCAATGCTAAATTGCCCCATAGTGTCCAGGGATGTGCTGGCTAGGGGGATTAGCCATGGGAAATGCAGGGTCACACGGATAGGGTTGGTGGGCCTGGGTGGGATGCTCTTTGAAGAGTCGGTTTCGACTCAGTGGGCTGAATGGCCTGCTTTCCCACTGTAGGGATTCTATGATCCCCAGTTGAAGGTGGTGATGGGCTATCCCCTTGAACTCCAGCAGCCATGTCCAGATAGTCAGGAACACATGCGGAAAAAAAGTGTAGAAACCCAGCAGGCCTGGCAGCATCTTTGAAGAGAAAACAGAGTTAATGTTTTGAGTCCGGTGATCCTTCATCCTTCAACTGGTGCTGAGGGAGAGATAGAGAGATAGAGATATAAAGGACAGGCAAGCAAAGAGATCACTGATGATAAGCTGAGAGACAAGTAAATATTCGGTAGAGTGCTGACCAGGAAGTGTGATTGATTGAAAGTGGGTTGGCTTTGCTGAGAGCAGCTGGGCACAGCTGCACATGAGAGTTGGGGGGTAGAAAATAATCAACACTTCCTGTTTGTGTTTCAGATTTCCAGCATCTGCAGCTCTTTGTTTTTATTTCTGATTCTATTTGAGTTTCCATAAATAATTAAAGAAGAAAACAGTTCGAAAAGTGAATGTTAGTCCTGCAGAACATGGGATGAAGAGTTAGTAATGGAAAATAAGGAAGTTAAGTTAATCATTATTCTTCACACCAGGGAATGACAGCATTTAAAAGACACCTAGATGGGTGCATAATAGGTCAGGTTTATAGGGATCTGAGCCAAATGCTGGCAAATGGGGTTAGATCGGTTTAGGGTATCTAGTTGGCACGGATGAGTAGGCCTGAAAGATCAGTCTCTTGTGCTATATAACTCTATGCCTGCATGAAACAAGTCACATCCCAGAAGCAACAAAAAGATATCAGGAAATGGAAAGGAGGAACATCATAATCATTAGTAAATTGAAGCTGTGGTCTCACCAAGGCCCTTTATAATTGCAGCAAGAAACCCCTACCCGTGTACTCAAACCCTCTCGTTATGAAGACCAACGTACCATTTGCCTTCCTCACCGCCTTCTGCACCTGCACACTTACTTTCAGCGACTGGTGCACAAGGACATCCAGATTTCACACTGCACCTCCCCCTTTCTTCATCTATCATCATTCAGGTAATAATCTGTCTTCCTGTTTTTGCTAACAAAGTGGTCGTCATTATACTGCATCTGCCATGCATTTGCCTACTCGCTTATCTTGTCTAAATCATTCTGAAGCATTTGTGCATCGTCCTCACGGTTCACCGTCCCACCCAGCTTTATGTCATCTGTAAGTTTGGAGATAATACATTTAGTTCCTTCATCTACATCCTGAACATATATTGTGACTAGCTGGAGTTCTAATACTCTGTCTGGGGTATCCCACTAGTCACTGCTTACCATTCAGAAAAAGATCCATTTATTCCTACTCTTTGTTTGCTAAACAATTTTCTATCCATCTCTATCCATCTGCTTTAACTTCATATGTTAATTTCTTTTGTGGGACTTTTCCAAAAGTTGTCTGAAAGTTCAAATAAACCATCTCCACTGGCTCCCCCTCATCAACTCTATCAAAGAATTCTAGTCGATTTGTCAAGCATGATTTCCCTGTTTGTAAACCCATGCTGACTATGTCCAATCCTGCCACTGTTTTCCAAGTGGCCTGCTGTTAAATCTTTTATAATAGTCTCCTCATTACTGATCAGTGAGGACGGCAGATGCTGGAGATCAGATTCGAGAATGTGGTGCTGGAAAACCAAAGCATGTCAGGCAGCATCTGAGGAACAGGAGAGTCGACCATTTAACTCTTACCCCCCTTGGGCCACTCCCTCATTCCTGTTGAAGGGCTTATGCTCGAAACGTCGACTCTCCGGCTCCTCGGATGCTGCCTGACCCGGTATGCTTTTCCAGCACCACACTCTTCAATTCCCCATTACTGATGTCAAACTCACTGGTCTATAATGCTTTGTTTTGTCTCCACTTCCCTTTTTAAATAGTGGGGTTATGTTAGCTATCCTCCAATCCACAATTCCAGAGTCAACCTCCAGTGCATCCAGTATTTTGAGGGCCACTTCCTTAAGTACTCTTGGATGTAGATTATCGACTACTTTAGATTTATCTGCCTTCAATCCCATTAATTTCCCCAATACTAATCTCCAACTAATACGGATTTCCTTCAGTTCCTCCCTCTTACTATACCCTGTGTTCCCCAACATTTCTTATATATTATTTGTCTCCTCCCTTGTTAACATAATTTGATTGATCTTTTTATTGTTATGTGTATTTTGTTACAAAATACAGTGAGTTCTACTATAATGCGATGGTTGTGTTCTCGTGCAACCCCGCATTATAGAAAATTTGCGCTTTAGAAACAGCACTTAAAGTGTTGGTGCTGTAACCACGCTACAGCTAACACACATTTTAAAAGTTCGCACTGTAAAAACAGCATCCCCAATTTGACAACCACATTACAGTGAATTTGTGTTGATGAAACGCACCTTATAACAGAATGACCTTGACAGTGAAAAGTGTCGTACAGTGTCGCTACTCTCCAATGCCATCTTAAAAATACAGAAAAATAAACCAAAACATTGAATATAAAAGCAGGAAAATGTAAAAAAAAAAGAAAAGTGTCCAACTCCACAGTCTTCTTGTTCAGTGCGTTATCATGAGACATGGTCCCGATGGCCAGGTAGGAGTCCCCTTCCTCACACAGTCACCGCTGGAAGGAAAGTTACCACTCTTCAGTACCATCTCACCTTCACCGATGCCGCCGCCAATGCAGACACCACCAGTGCCGCCGGGTAACGTACCAGGCCAAACTCGACCTCACCATGACTCTACTTCAGGCCGATGGAGCCGCTGCTGGGTGCTTGGTCTGGTACTGCGCCCAAACCTGTGCCCACTGCCACCTCCATGAATCTGCGCTGGATGCAGACGGCGCCGGGAACCCAACTCACCTCTGACACCGTCGTCACGAGTCCATGCTGGGCCCTGCGATCACTCGGCACTGCCAATGCTGTAGCCACGCCCCAACACTTCAACGAGAGTTCAGTAAAATAGAAGAGAAAAGAAAGAAAAAAGAATGAGAAGAGAGAGAGAAGGATGGAAAAGAAATGAAAAGAGAAGCAGATGGAGCAGGTGAGCACAGAAGCCCTACCCCACTGCCATCTTACAGCAACATGGAACCAAAGTAGGTAACTAGTTAGTCGGCCAGTTTTTTGCTCCCATTATAAATTTCCCTGTTTCTGACTGTAACAGACTCACATTTCTTTTCATCAATCTTTTTCTCTTCACATATGTGTAGAAATGTTTACAGTCAGTTTTTGTGTTCCCCACAAACTTACTCTCATACTCTATTTTCCTTCTCTTACACAATCCCTTTTACCTCTGTTTCCGATTTCTAAACTGCTCCCACTCCTCAGCTCTGTTGTTTATTCTGGCCGATTTGTATTCTTCTCCCTTGGATCGAATACTTTCTCTAATTTCCCTTGTTAGTTGTGGTTTGGCCACCTTGCTTGTTTTATTTTTGTGCCAGACAGGAATTAACAATTGTTGCAGTTCAGCCATGCACTTTTTGAGCATTTATCATTGCCTATTCACCATCATTTCTTTAAGTAACATTCCCCAATCCATCATAGCCAACTTGAGTCTAATTCCCTCGCTGTTTCCCCTATTCATATTCAGGACCCGAGTATCACAGAATCCCTACAGTATGAAAGCAGGCTATTTGGCCCATCAGGTCCACACCAACTCTCTGAAGAGTATCCTACCCAGACCCACCTATCCTGTCCCTATAACCCTGCATACCCCATGGCTAACCCACCTAGTCTGCACATCCCTAGACACTATGGGCAATTTAGCATGGCCAGTTGACCTTACCTGCACATCTTTGGACTGTGGGAGGAAACCGGAGCATCCGGAGGATGCCCACACAGATACGGGAGAATGTGCAAACTCCACACAGACAGTTGCCCAAGCGGTGAATCGTACCCGGGCTGTGGGAGGAAACCGGAGCATCCGGAGGATGCCCACACAGATACGGGGAGAATGTGCAAACTCCACACAGACAGTTGCCCAAGCGGTGAATCGTACCCGGGTCCCTGGCGCTGTGAGGCAGCAGTGCTAACCACTGAGCCACCATGCCACCCGACAGAGTCTCAGAATCCACCACATCAGTCTCCATCTTAATAACCAATTTGATCATATTGTGACTGTTGATTCCCAAGGGTCCTCATACAACTAAAGGAAAACTACCTGTCTGGTCTTCAAACTATGAACAACGTAATGCTCCCCCTCTTTTCTTTAAAGAATGCAAGTTCATAAGGAAGTGGGAGCAGACGTAGGTCATTCAGCCCATCGAATCTGTTCTATCATTCAATGAGATCATGGCTGATTTGATAATCCTTAATTGCACTTTCCTGACCTTTTCCTAGAATGCTTGACTTCCTCACAGAATCTCCTTGAGAGTTGCTCCCTGCCAGTGAGTGAGGCCAAAAAATTAAAAGTTAAAACATATCAGTTTTTATAGATTATTCATGAAGAACTGATAGTGGAACATTGATAGTTGATCAGCTGATTTCAGGAGTCTTGACTTTGCAGAAGAATCTTTTTGTTGTGTAATAGGTTAGTGAAATGGATTAGCACAGGATCTCTCCACCCCTGGGCCTTGATTCCAACTCATTCCAAGTGCTTACAATAGATGTTTTCTTTTTCTCACTCTGCCGTGATGTGTCTGCTCTGCAGATATTGTGTACAATCGGGTTTGGAAAGTTTTAAATCAACATAAAATTGTCCTCAATAGTAAACTCCCTTCATAGCAGTGTCATTCAGAGAGAGTTCAGAAATGGTAGGCGGAGGAAGTGGAACTTTACACTGGTGCAGTAGGAGGTGCTCTTCTGATGTTGAGCGTTCAGGCAGTGCAGAGGGTGAGCTAACTCTACGTCTGACTCATGCAATGTCAAAGCTAGACTTGGAAGCCTTTGGTGTTGACAGTGGGTGACGAATGTGTTCCATTCTGGTGTTCTTCAGAAGCACAGGTATCTGCTTGGCCAAGTCGATAGCAATGGTATCCCTTGGTCAGACTATCCTTATAGTCTTAATAAGCTTAAGCCTGATAAGGCTAATACTTCAATTGACGCGGGGGTAGATGGGGAATACTGGGATGGGTTGGAGGGTGGGATGTCACCTTGTTCATGAAAGGTCAGTTCAAATCCATCAACTAGAATCAGTCCTCCTGATTAGATAGAAAGTTTCCCTTTGATCAGATTTTCCTGGGAAAGCCGCAAGTTAATCTCAAAAACTCCCTCAGTGCAAGAAACATCATAGAAAGAGGTAAATCTAAGCAGAAGCAGTACCTTCTTTTTCAGGCAGTGAAGCGTATATGTGTCCCAGTGAATGGTTAGGTCCAGTCAGGTCAGGTCAAGTGGTCAGCAGTCAGGCGTTCAGTGAGGAGTCACGGGTCGAGAAGGGAATCAGAGGGTGGCGACTGGGAAGGGGTCGGTTGTATTGTTTCACCTGGAACTAGGCCTGGAGTCTTCTCTCCAACATTCCTGTCCAACTATCCAGGCAAGTACATTGGAATCCTCCGAATTCTCAAAAATCTACCTTGGAGGGTAGCAGCGGAGTTGCCTGACAGAATTTCAAACTCCCCAAGTAATTCCAGTATGTTGGGATTTCTGGGTGAAGGGATCTAACAGAAACCTATAAAATTTGAACAGAGCTAGACAGGGTAAACACAGGAAGAATGTTCCTGCTGACCAGAGATTCCAAAACCAGGGGGTCACAGTCTAAGGATACAGGGTAGACCATTTAGGACTGAGATGAGGAGACATTTCGTCACCCAGAGATTGGTAAGCCTGTGAAATTCTCTCCCACATAAAGTGGCTGAGGCCAAAACATTGAATGTTTTCAAGATGTTAGATCTAGCTTATAGGGCTAAAGGAATCAAAGGGTATGGGGAGAAAGTGGAAACAGGGGACTGACTGGATGATCAGCCATGATCACATTGAATGGTGGAGCTAGCTCGAAGGGCCAAATGGCCTACTCCTGCTCCTATTTCCTATGTTTCTGTGATCCAGATACCCGGAAGCTTTGGGCCATTAGCCGAGGTATAGTCTGCCCATTCAGATGAATGTAAAACATCCACAATGTTCTGAGCAGAATGGGTCATCCTCTGGCAACTCAACCAGTACCACCAGGAGCAGATAAACTGGTGTCTCATCTCTCATTGTTTATACACAGTTTAGCTGCCCACGTTACACCCATGACTGTTCCATAACAGTAATCAATGGTTACTCACAAGATTTGGGCATCACTGGCCAGGCTCACATACTTACAGCCCATCCTTAATTACCCTAAGGGCAGTTAAGAGTCAACCACGTTGTTGTGGGTCTGGAGTCACATGTAGGCCAGACCAGGGAAGGATGGTAGATTAGGCAAAAGTGAGGACTGCAGATGCTGGAAATCACAGTCAAGATTAGAGTGGTGCTGGAAAAGCACAGCAGGTCAGGCAGCATCCAAGGAACAGGAAAAATTGACGTTTTGGCAAAAAGCCCTTCATCAGGAATGGTGGGATTTGAACCTGCATCCCTTGAACATTAGCTGAGTTTCTGGATTAATAGTCTAGTGATAATACCTTGTGGCCAATACCTCCTCCTTGGGAAGAATGGAATGATCAGAAATTTATGCTCCTTGCTGTCAAGACTACTATAGTCACACTATATCGGGCCTTTTCCCAGTTTGAGTTAGGGCAATGCTGTTACATCAAAAAGTGATATGTTAAGGGCTTATTATTTCCTTCAGTCAATAGGCAACTTTAAAAAGAATCAAAGCTCTTTCACCTCCATGATTATGAACAGTCAAAAGCAGAAGTGATATAGGTATTTCAAACACTGGCTGGAGATGAATAGGCTCAGACAGACCTGAGAGGACACACGTCCAATATTCTTCACTGAGAATTCAACTCACAACATTTGAAAAGCTTGGGTTTAAATAGCAGCTTTCAAGGTGGCAGCAAAGTGCTTTACTGCCCATGAAATAATTGCTTTTGAACTGCCGTCTCTGTTGCAGAATGCATGCACAGCAAGATCCCACAGGCAGCAAATGGATAAGGTTTGATATATGTATGTGTTGTGCGCCAGTGTAAGGCTAGGCAGAACGGTCTAAGGCTGAGTGGGAGAGGGGAGGGAAGGCTGAGCGGGTGAGGGGAGGGAAGGCTGAGCGGGTGAGGGGAGGGAAGGCTGAGTGGGTGAGGGGAGGGAAGGCTGAGTGGGTGAGGGGAGGGAAGGCTGAGTGGGAGAGGGGAGGGAAGGCTGAGTGGGAGAGGGGAGGGAAGGCTGAGTGCGTGAGGGGAGGGAAGGCTGAGTGGGAGAGGGGAGGGAAGGCTGAGTGGGAGAGAATAAATTTGGGAACAGCTTTATACTGGTTAGCTAATGAGCACGAAATAAGTAGAAATCAGGGACCAACATTCAGCAAACATTTAGCAAGGTAATTACCTGTACAGAGGAGAGGTCTTCCACTGATTTTGTTAAATATTTTTCTGGCATCATTCTGTGTTGAAAAGGTTACCACAAAAATTCATTTTTCTACTTTAATGACATTGTGGACTTATATCAAGCCCTTAATGGAGAAAATCATCCTAGTGCACTTTAAAAGGTGGACTGTATTAAATGTGATATGTTAAAGTGATTTAAATCATAATTCAGAAAGCAAAGACAAAGCAGGCGAGATCAGCAAGGATGATAAAGAGCTCGGTGGAATATGTCAGTTTTAAGAACAGTGTGAGGTGGAGAGTTGGAGAAACATAAGGCAGGAATTTCAGTGCATTGAAGTCTTTTAGACAGTTGGAAGCTGTTGAAGGGTTCAGCAGTGGTGTGCTGAGGAGGTTACAGGGAATGGGAAAAGGGCTGGTGAAGTAACATTAGGATTTAAACACAATGGTGAAATATTTACTGCGAGGCATGGGGGTGGAAGCTGGAAATCTATGTTGGTCAATGAAGACAAGGATGATGGCTGGGTGGGACTTGAATAAGTTACACATGAGAGAGTTTCAAACCAGTTTTAGTATTTGCTAGGTAGAAGACGGGCAAGGTACTGGGAGAGTATTGGTATAGTTCAATGTGAAGGAAATAACGGCATGAATGAGGGGTCAGTAACAGATTGATTAGCCCAGTGATGGAGGCAAGTAAAGTAAGACTATACAATAATGTAAGGTGGGTAGCAATAATGCAACATTGAGTATAGTGGAGTTGTCCACACCATTGCTCTTTTCAATGTTGAAAATCTTTTCAACAACATTCAGTTGACCCTCTCTGTGGAGCATGATACCACGTAGGCCTTTTCTGAATGAAGATATCTGACTAGGTAACAAACTACACACCTCAGAATTCACCTTGACAAATGGCCAGAATGCATTTAAAGTTTCACTTCACTTTAGAATCTCAAGGACACTATCACATTTCCAAGGTGAGTGAACACAGGAGGATTAATTCTCAGTTTGATGGATGGAAAGACAGTGAATGCGCCAGGCTCTCCTTTAATTATCAGTCAGCCTTGTGTAGGCCCCGAGCTCTTCCCAAATGCCAAAGGAAATGTTTTGGCAAATTCTTACAAACTGACAGTGCAGTTAGAGCCTATAGACAAAAGGGAGAACTTGCAACTAGACCTCAGCTACCTTCAGCAGGAAAGGTTGAGTAAATAACTACAAACAAGGGATTACAGTATACAATAATGTAGACCAATGGAATGTAATTGTCTCACATGTTGTAGAGAATCAGCCCTAACACTAGCCTCAGATTGAGGAACAGCAGACAATTTCAAATGCAGAGAAACCTTCTTCCTTTTCATCTCCCCTTCTTCCATTCTCTCTCTCTCTCCACATTTAATTTGCTCTCCTCCATTTCCTCTCTTCCTTCTCTGTTCCTCTGCTCCATTCCCTCGACCTTTCTCTCTCTCCTCTGTTCGTCTTCCCCATTCTCCCTCTTTGTCCCCTCTCCTCCATTCTGTTTCCTCTGTTTCTCTCCTCCATTACTTCTCTCCATCTCATCAATCCTCTTTGTCTCTCTCCTCTGTTCCTCTCCTCAATTCCCCCACTTTTTCTCTCCTCCCTTTTCTCTCATCTGTTTCCCTCCATCTGCACACAAAAACATTTTTAATTTCAGACTGACAGTTGATACTATGACTTTCAAAAATGCTCTCTGCTAAATGCTCATTTTACATATGTGACCTTAAAAGCAGGACTGCAAGATGTGTATTCATCTCTACTATATTTATTAAACATCAGTAGCCTCAAATCACCCAAACTGATGAATCACACTGTCAGATGAAATAGGTTTGTGCGATCATGAAATAAAGCTAGCATGGATACATTAGGCCGAATGGCCTTGCTGTACATTCTATGTAATTCTGCACAATCACAGAAGATCAATATAATTCGATCAATGTTGTTGTCAAAAGTTACTTGGAATAGAGCTCTATGTCCAGCAGGTGGTGCTCATTTTGAGAATGCCCCAGTCAACACTGCCAGCTACCAGTACATAGGGACAACATCAGCACTGCTCGCTCACACACTGACTGGCATCGGGCTGTCTCTCCTCACTGTCTGACTGCACACTGTACACCGCATCATAGGTGGCTTTGTTGGTCACTTCGTTGGAAAGAACGTACCACAGACAAAATTGACCAGCGAACCTCAGACAAAAGTATGAGATTTTTCTTTGTTGCAAGTGAGAAAAAGAGGAACTATTTCAGAGCGTTAAGTGTCATTGATACCACTCAGGAAATCAAACGCAAAACTGTAGCAGTAGTAACATTACACAGCGATCTAATAATTCACAATTTATAGGAACTTAAAAGAACATAATGCCCCTCTTGTTATAGGATGCAAGAGATATCTACATGAAATTTAGTGGGATTGGAAAACTAACTGAGGAAAATAATCCGAGGGGTAAAAGGCAAGGAAACCTCTGGGAAGTTTCTTTCTGATAAATAAATCCAGTTCTGCAGATTTGATGCTGCATCCTACACTGATTTAGATGGAATAAACAAAATGAGTTATCAATGCTCACATCTGATTTTATACTTCTGGGCTGAGCAAGAACATCAGGTTTTGACTTGTTCACTGCGAATTTTGCTTCTCTGTGGTTGTGAAATTGCCAGAAGCCTTCCAAAATAGTAAAACAGACTTGAGGAAAATCTTTTGCTTGCCCTACCCCTGCTTTTTGTCTGGGCCATTATCCTAATTTTAAAGGGACAGGTTAAACACTTCCAGTGAAACAGCCAAGAGGAATCTGGTTGGAATGTGAGCTGCACAGACACTTGGCTTGTGGTTTCTTGCAAAAAAAGTAAGTGTGGAAACTCAGGTGTAGGGAGCGGTGCAGAAATTCTGTGAGTCTCAAATGGGACTGCAGTGCTTCAAGAAGTCAGATTGCCACCACCTTCTCAAGGGGCAACTAGGGTCAGGGCATAAATGCTGGTCCACGGATGAATGTAGAAGGATTAAAATGATCAAGGAAATAAAGTGACAGCTAGCAAGAAATAAATGAGCAAATAAAATCAGCAGTTGCTGGAAAAGCTCAGCAGGTCTGGCAGCATCTGTGGAGAGAAATCAGAGTTAACATTTCCAAAACGTTAATTTCTGATTTCTCTCCACAGTTGCTGCCAGACCTATTGACTTTTTCTAGCAACTGCTGTTTTTGTTTCCTCATTTCCAGCATCCACAGTTCTTTGATTTTTATAAACAAGGAAATGTGGGCAGGGTGGTTCTGGTGAGTTTCTGAGTTGTCCTGGTGAGAAGCAGTCAGCAGGGAGGATGCAGTACTGTGATTTAATCCCACAGAAAAGGTGGAAAAAGCTAGCCAGGGTGATACTCATGACAGTGTGGCCAAATTTCATCTGAACGCCAGCTACAAGGAGGACTGTTGTCAGCTGGATATCAAACAATGACAGGACTGAACACAGAAAGGAGATAGAATGCTTGGTGTTTGGTGCAAAGATAATAATTTCTCTCTCAATATCAGCAAAACTAAAGAGCTAATCATCAACTTCAGGAAGGAAGGAGGAGGATAAGGCCCTAACTACATCAATGGAGCTGAGGAGGAGAGGGTTGACAGCGTCAGGTTCCTGGGAGTGACAATAACTAACAATCTGTCCTGGACCAACCATTTTTGACGCACCGGTCAAGAAGGCACAACAATGCCTCTTCTTCCTCAGGAACCTAAGGAAATTCAGCATGTCCATAAGGACCCTCACCAACTTTTACAGATGCACCATAGAAAGCATTCTATTCGGGTGCATCACAGCTTAGTATGGCAACCGCTCTGCCCAGGACCATAAGAAACTAAAGAGAGTTGTGAACACAACCCAGACCACCACACAAGCCAACCTCCCATCCATTGACTCCATCGGTTACCTCTCCCTTAACCTTCTTTCCTTGAGCATTTTAATTTTGATTTTTTTTTACATTCACACGGAAAAGCAGCTACATCATTAAAGACCCCTCCCGCCCCGGTTATAATCTCTTCCAACTTCTTCCATCAGGTAGAAGATACGCACATAGCAATAGGTGCAGAACAGCTTCTCACTTGCTGTTAATAGACTTCTGAATGGACCTCTCTAGTCTCAAACCTTAGGCTGATCTTGCTTTTGTGCACCTCCTGTGCAACCATAACTTTACATTCCTCGCTCTGTTCACCCTGTGATCTGTATTTACTTGAATGTTATGATTAGATTAGATTCCCTACAGTGTGGAAACAAGCCCTTCAGCCCAACAAGTCCACACCGAACCTTTGAAGAGTAACCCACCCAGTCCTATTTCCCTCTGACAAACACCTAACACTTTGGGCAATTTAGCATTGCCAATTCACCTGACCTGCACATCTTTGGACTGTGGGAGGAAACCGGAGCACCCAGAGGAAACCCACGCAGACACGGGGAGAATGTGCAAAGCCTGAGGCTGGAATCGAACCTGGCACCCTGGTGCTCTGAGACAGCAGTGCTAATGATCTGCTTGCACTGCATGCAAAACAAAACTTGTCACTGTCCTGAGGTCCATATGACGACAATGAATCAAATTAAATCAAATCAAAATGATTAACCAGTGGATCATTAGATTATTTCAGAAAACAAACTGCAGGATATGAGACATAATCAAGTTGTAAAATGACATGCAGTAATTGTGGCTGGCTTGGGAGTAACTTGGAACTGTTTGTTAGATTTTCTTCAGGAATTGTCCTGGAAGTTCTATGAATTGAGGATTAATCTCTGCAAAAAAAAAAAGAATTCACGGAGAAACTCAGCAGATCTGTCAGCATCTGTAGAGAGAAAGCAGAGTCAAAGTTTCAGGTCTAGTGGCCCTTCTCAGATTATTGATCTCTGAGACACGGCTGTGAGTCAGCCAGGAGAAAAAGTGCTAAGTTATTATTAATAACAGACATTTTGGCATTTTCTTTGAACACTTTTATTTCTAAACAGTCGTTTGGTGATGCATATTTGAACCTGGCTGAAAAAGATGTATTGTCAAGGTTTTTCACCTTATATGCATCAGGATGCACACAGGAATGCCAAATTGCAAATAATCACCACAACTTGGGTTATAGGATGGTGATTGGTTGTCACGTTGACACTGATTGGCTGAGGTATTGCCAAAGAGAAAACAATAAGAGGTTCCAGGCTTCAAAGGAAAGTGCAAGATTTTAATGTATTCTTGTTGTTCGTAGAGAATGGGTCCCTCAAATATGTTGCTTATAGGGAACATAAATGAGTCTCATTACAATCCTCAGTGATTATCTTAAATTGGTTGCTAGTGCAGCAATTACCACAGTCAGAATTGGTGAGCAAGTGCTCCCCAATCTCAAAATTATTAAATCAGGAAATAGTTTGTTTTGGCTTTCGCAACCAGTGCCTGATTGATTACATTCTGTACTCAGTCTCTTAGAAACAACTGAACGAAATGTACTGTTTTATTCGAACAGCCAATCACTTAGACATATCGTAGATGCTTTACAGTGTAGAACCAGGCCACTCGCCCTATGGAGTCCACACTGACCCTCCAAAGAGCATCTCACCCAGACCCACCCCTCTATCTGATTCCTGTAATGCCACATGTCCCATGGGCTAACCCACCTAGCCTGCATATTCCTGGACACTTGGGGAAATTTAGCATGGCCAATCCACCCTAACCTGCACACCGTTGCACTGTGGGAGGACCCAGAGGATGCCCACGCAGACACGGGTGGAATGTGCAAACCCCACACAAATAGCCAGCTGAGAGTGGAATTGAACACATGTCCTGGCGCTGTGAGGCATCAGTGCTGACCACTGAGCCACTGTGCTGCCATTTGGTCTACATATCTGGCTGTGTGCCAGCACTGACATTCATACACAGCATTGGTCCATCATCTGGGAGGCAGGATGTCTTGGGGATTGATGGATAGATTCTGTTAATGGAAGATACCACTTGTGTTGCCATCTTATGGTAGCAGCATGGGACCATCCCATTGGTTGGCTCCACTCTCAGTTATCGATAGAGTGATCAAAGGTGTCATTAACAGTGCTGTCAAGCAACAGTTGCTCAGCAATAACCTGCTCAGCAACGACCAGTTTAGGTTCTGCCAGGGCCACTCAGCTCCTGACCTCATTACAGCCTTGGTTCAAACATGGCCAAAGAAGGTGAATTCCAGAGATGTTGTTAGAATGACAGCCCTTGACATCAAGACTGCATCTAACTGACAGGGGCATCAAGGAGCCCTAGTAAAACTGGAATCTTTGGGAATCCAGGTACAAACTCTCCAGTGGATGGAGCCATACTTGGCACATAGGAAGATGGTTGTGGTTGTTGGAGATCCGTCAACTCAGCTCTGTCTCTGCAGGAACTCCTCAGAGTATGGGCGACACGGTGGCACTGTGGTTAGCACGGCTGCCTCACAGCGCCAGAGACCCGGGTTCAGTTCTCGCTTCAGGCGACTGTGTGGAGTTTGCACATTGTCTGCGTGGGTTTCCTCCGGGTGCTCCGGTTTCCTCCCACACTCCAAAAATGTGCAGATTAGGTGAATTGGCCATGCTAAATTGCCCGTAGTGTTAGGTGAAGGGGTAAATGTAGGGGAATGGGTCTGGGTGGGTTGCGCTTCGGCGGGTTGGTGTGCACTTGTTGGGCCGAAGGGCCTGTTTCCACTACTGTAAGTAATCTAATGTCCTAGGCCCAACCATCTTCAGCTGCTTCATCAATTACCTTCCCTCCATTGTAAGATCAGACGTGGGGAGGTTTGCTGATGATTACACAATGTTCAGAACCATTCACAACTCCTCATGTTATTGAAGCGGTCCTTGTTCAAATGCAGCAAGTCCTGGACAACATTCGGGTTTGAGCTGCCAAGTTGCAAATAACATTCACATCACACTAGTGCCAGGCAGTGACTATCTCCAACAAAAGTGAATCTAACCATTGTCCCTTTGACATTCGATTCCATTACCATCACTGAATGCCTCACTATCAACATCCTGGGGTTACTATTGATCAGAAACTAAATTGGACTAGCCATATAAATACTGTGGCTACAAGAGCATGTCAAAGGTGAGGAATCCTGCAGTGGGTAACTCACCTCCTGATTCTCCAAAGCCAGCCCACCATCATATGACAAGACACGAGTGTCAAACATTTTTCTCCATTTACCTGGATGAGTACAACTCCAACAATCCTCAAGAAGCTTAACACCCTCCCAAACAAACCCATATTTTCACTCCCTGCACCCTCTGCATAGTAGCTGCAGTGCGTACAATCCATAAGGTGCACTGCAGAAAATACTCCAAGGCTCCTTAGACAGCACTTTCCAAACACACAACCACTTCCATCTAGAAGGACAAGGCCAGCAGATATATGGGAACACCACCAACTGCAAGTTTCCCTCCAAGCACGGCAAGGCGGCTCAGTCATTAGCGCTGCTGCCTCACAGCACCAGGGACCCCAGTTCAATTCCCACCTTGGGCGATTGTGTGGATTTTGCACATTCTCCCCGAGTCTGTGTGGGTTTCCTCCGGGTGCTCTGGTTTCCTCCCACAATCCAAAGATGTGCAGGTCAGGTGAATTGGCCATGCTAAATTGCTCACAGTGCTAGGTGCATTAGTTGGGGGTAAATATGGGTCTGGGTGGGTTACTGTTCGGAGGATCTGTGTAGACTTGTTGGGCTGAAGGGCCTGTTTCCATACTGTAGGTAATCTATCTAAAAGCCACTCACCATCCTGACTTGGAAATATATTGCTGTTCCTTCACTGTCGCTGGGTCAAAATCCTGGAATTACTTCCCTAAGGGCATTGTCGGTGAATAGCACAAGAAGGCAGCTCAGCACTACTTTCTCAAGAGATGGATAATAGCATTGCCCACATTCCATGAATAAACAAAAAAGAAACAGCTTGCTTAACTTTTTTTTATTGCTATAAAAGTACTGAGGATGTGAGTAAGCACCAGGGTATTGTACCGTGAGGCAAGAAGTCATGTGATGAAGCATTAAACCAAACTCTGTGATTCCATATAGCATTGCCCATACTCTCTGCACTGTTAAACAGATTCCAAGCCAGTTGGTGAGATAGAAACTGTGGTGGAGAAAGTTTCTTGACTTCCTCAGTCTCTCGGATCTCATACCATACCTCGATGTCACAGCTGCTCTCTATTTATATGTGCAGAACCAAAATTAACAACCACCATCTATTTCTCTTAAAGTCAATGTCATGATTGTAACAAGAGCCAGATGAATGTCATCGACTATGAAATCCTTGGTTGGGGCTGTTAACCTGGGCTGATCAGGAAGCCCTGGCTGACTGATACAAACAGGAGATACAATTTAGGAAAAGGTGGGCACCACGGGAATGGAGTACCTTATTTCCCTCTCTAACTCTATTTTGATCTGGTCCCTACTCTCCCCTTCACCATTTTTTCCCGTAAGCAGTGCTCGCTCTGGGCTTTGCTTGTTACTGGTTCACTGGCCGCACGGGTGGTGGAGTGGTAATAAAGAAATTTTCACTTGGTGCTTTTCACTATATCTTGCACCCGCACCCACACAAACATGGGTGCTCTGGAATATGAGCACTACTGCAGTGCAGCAGTAGTGTCGTGGAGGAACAACAACAAAAAAAACCCAGGAGATTAGAATCTCCTCAGTTCAGGTGACTGGCTCTGAGCTCACTGGCCACAGCCAGTGCATTGTGCACCCAAGTAAATAAAGGGTGAGTTCTTAAAGAAAAAGGGTAAAAAACAAAACAAAATACAAACAGGAGATTCAGAGAGTCCTCTCACTCTAAGGACTGGCTCTGAGCTGGCTGGCCAGAGCCCATTGTACTGCACAGAGGTTTATATCCTGTCACCTTTATTTACATGTGCACAGTACATAGGCACTTACCTGCCAGCTCAGAGCCAGGATCTTACAGTCGATGAGATCCACCTGGCCCTTATAACAATCACTACGATTAACAAAGACGTTAACAGACCTACAACATGATTGAACAAATGAACAGAATTAAGCTCATATCTGGGTCTAATACAGACTAACTCAGAGTCAGTGGTACCATATCAAGTTTAATATCATCGTACTAAGTATCAGGATGGGAGAAGACAAACTCTCTCTCTCCCTTTCTCTAGCAGTCCCTCAAAGTGAGGAGGATGCTTTGCAGAAGCCCATGACAAGTGGCTCTGTGTGGAGTTTTTGATTATTTAATGCAAAGAGGCTGTTGCTGTGCAGTTACCACAGATTTCTGGGTGGCAAGGCAATGCTCTCACTCTTGCCACCCCCACAACAATATCAGAAGGTCCTCAGGTGGCACTTGAGCCCAGCGTTTCCTGGTTCAGAGGCTGGGACACTACCCATGGCTCTGTAAGACCTCCTGGAAGGTGAACCAGTGTAATCTTGGCTGTTTGCTTCATCACAATCCTAGATTTTCCCAAAGGCCTAGCATAAACCAAGGGGGTATAAAAGCCAATGGGGAGGTGATGGCCTAGTGGGATTATCGCTATATTATTAATCCATGTAATGTTCTCGGCCCCTGGGTTCAAATCCCACCATGCCAGACAGTAGAATTTGAATTCAATAAATAATCTGGAATTAAGGGTCTAATGATGACTCATGTTGATTGTCAGAAAAACCCATCTGGTTCACTAATGTCCTTCAGGGAAGGAAATCTGCCATCCTTTCCTGATCTGGCCTATGTGAGTCTCCAGACCCACAGCAATGTGGTTGACTCTTAACTGCCTACTGGGCAATGAGGGGATGGGCAATAAATGGTGGCCTGGTCAAAGAAGCCCTCATCCTGCCAGTGAATAAAACAAAATGGAAAGATATCTGTCCTGCACTTATGTTGTTCCTTTCATGACTTCAAGATGTCTCAAGTGCTTCAGAGCCAAATAAGTAATCTTTGAAGTGTGTTTATTGTCATAATATAACAACCACGGTGGTCAATTTGCCCGCAGCAAGCCCTCCCAAACAGCAATGTGGTCTTGGATAAAAGATAAATATTATTCAGGTAGTAAATTCTGATTGTTTTTCAGGATGGTGCCATGAGGTCTTTTATATCTTAATTGGATTGTCCTCAGCAAAATTGATTTAAAAGTTGCTAAATTTGTTATTTTTCTAAATTGGTTATTTTTCTAGAGCATTCTTTCCACACTTGCTTCCAACTCTCTGCTCCCCCCATTCTCTAATCATTTGTTTTGCATTAGTTGTGAGAATGAGGTAAATTTAATGAGTTGGCTCTCACTCGCTCGATGGGAAAGTCAGTTGAAACATTGCAGCCTGCAATGTTAAAATGAATAAGCAAAACGTTAGGGCGGCCCTTGAGGAGGAGAACTGACTTACTTTCAACATTGGCTGATCTGTTAACCAATCAACACATCAAATTCATCCCCACAGAATGACGCGGTTGTGGATAAGAAATAAAATGAACCATGGTGCAATCAGAAATCTAGGTTTCTGATTGGGTTATAAGGTCTGCTTGACAGCATGGAAAGAAAATCCATCTGGCTCATTGTGAACTGACTCCACTTGTATCTCAGGTGCCAGTCTCAATAGCAGCCAAGTATCCAGCATTATCAAACGGCTGTGCTTGTGGAGAAATGTGATGCTGCAATACTTAAAGGGCTGCAGCAACATCATGAGGCATTCCCTTGTGTTTTTTTTTTATGCAATAGATGTTTCTGGCAATGCACATTATCTGGGCAAGCTTCAGGAACTGACAATTCAGGCCCAAATCCTCTCATTTCGTTGTCCCACCTCGAAACATCCCATGAAGCTGCATACCTCAGAGACTGGGACACAGCCTACATTGTCTGTTGAGAAACCAATATCAGACAACCTTTTTGGTAAGTTATAACAACAGCTGGCATTTCTGTAGCACCTTTGATTTAGCATAAATGTCCCAAAATACTTCACTGGAATGATCATCTGACGGAGTTATGTCGAAAAATACGGCATTGGAAAACGTCAGCGTTTTTCCAGTGCCAGACCTTTTGACTCTGATCTCCAGCATCTGCAGTCCTCACTTTCTATTGATGGAGTTATGTATCAAACCGCGTTGAGATTTAAGTTCAGATCACCCAAGTCTTGGTTAAAAAAAAACTTTTAAGAAGTGAAATATAGAAGGCAAAGAAAGAAGACGGTTTTAGCGACAGATTTTCAGAGTTTAGGACCCAGTCAGCTGAAGGAGAAATATATTTGTAAACTGTGACCTGTCACACAACGTTTGTTATAGTTGTTGAGGCATGGAACTGAGGACAGGACCCCTAATATTACAAGGAAAAATATCAGGGATCTTCGGAGGTCAGAATTGAGGGATTTAGAGCTGGAAGTGATTGGGGATAGATAAGGACTTGGAGGAATTTGATGAGATGGATGAGAATTCAATGACCTACAATTGTCAGCACTCAGTCAACAGTGGTTGTGATGATATATACATAATGCAAGTGAACTACACAGAAGGACTACTTGTCACTGAGTCTATATAGGAATGTGAGTGAAGATCTGGGTCTACGTGATGGCTGTTGTTTTCTCCCCAAATGTTTATTCTAGTCAGAATTTGTGGAAGCAATTCACAGCAATTCAAACATTACATTGCATAAAGTGGAACACAGATCAGTTAAATCAAGTGGACTTCAGCAGTTCAAGAAGGCAGCCCACTACCACCTTCTCAGGACAATTAGAGATGGTGTGGGTCAGCCAGTGAGCCCACATTCCAAAAATGAATCAAAAACCTTTCTTTCAATCCAGCATAAAGTGCCATGATAGATTGTCTTTACAATATACATTCATGTCAAATAATGTCTCGTGTATATAACCTGAGAGACTTTATAGAGTTTCCAGCTCCTTGACATAGTATGACATATGGACCAGAAACAGCAGCCTTCCCTCACTGCACCTCTGTGGCGGCTGCCCCAAGCATTGGTCCATCCCTCGGCATGTAATCCTGGATCATTGAATGTGCCAGTCTGCAACACTAGGTTCAGACAATCCTTTGAGTGAAAGACCAGCAAGTTTCAGACAGACCAAAGAGTGTCTTTCACTGAGTTATTGGGCCTCAAACAGCCAGAGCTGCCTTACAAAAGCAGATTCCAGCAATGGGTGGGGGGAGGGGAGGAATGGTTTCTTCTCCACTCTAGCTGCTCCGAGGGTGATGGGGCCTTCTGCCAACTGACTTTGACAATCTGCTCAGGGAGCCATCCAACAGGAGCCACCATCTTCTTTTCTGGCAGGAACTTGAAGACCATTACCTGATGGACTTATGACCAAAAGGGTTTTAGCACAACTTTTCTCTGAGGGACAGCAGATACAGCGTGGCCCAACTGAATGGGGCTTTTTCTGTGAATTGGCCAGACAATCCTTCGCAATTCCAGGATCAGGCAGAATATCTGCATGAATTAACATTTGGTGCTTACATGCTGAGGGTCTTGACACTGACTGATTCAATTGGACATAAGGGAGGCCATCAGATGAAGGTAACTTTAGTTGAGCTTTAGCCCGTCTTTATCCAGAGGTTTGTACATTTGACCTCCAGTTAAAATGGTAGATCAAAGCTGAAATGAGGTGTGGAGGGATTTGTTTGGGGTGTGGGTAGGGAGTTAATGGTTGTAGGATGCTGGTGGCGAAAAGACGTTGATAGTTCAGATTAAACACTGAATACCCCACCACCATGCCCAAACTATTAGAATAAATAGTTGATCATAAAATTTGTAAAAGGCATCACAAAATTGATTTAAAAGTTATCGAAAGTTCACCTTGTCTCCAGACAGAATATACCATTCTTAACTGCCTCAATACAACTCTAGTATTTACAATTTATATTCCATATCAAGCATGTGGACTGTGGGCAAAAACATTTCAAATTAAGAATACAGCTGGATGTAAGTTTGCTCGCTGAGATGGAAGGCTCATTTTCAGACATTTCATCCCTATGCTAGGTGAAGCATTGGTGTTGGTGACCCACTTTCTATTTATGTGTTTAGATTTCCTTGGGTTGATGATGTCATTTCTTGTGGTGACATCATATCTTGTGGTGATGTCATTTCCTGTTCTCTTTCTCAGAGGGTGGAAATGGGATCCAAGTCGATGTGTTTGTTGATAGAGTTCCAGTTTTCAAGCGTGTGTCTATTTGGCTAACATCACCAACCCAAGGAAACCTAACCACATAAATGGAAAGCGGGTCACTAACACAAGTGCTTCACCAGAGGCTCACTGATGATGTTACCTAGTATGGTGACGAAACATCTAAAAATGAACTTTCTAGCTCAGTGAGAAGACTTACATCCAGAACCTCAACAGGACCTACAAATCTTCTCAAAACTCACTAAAGATTACAGCACTCAAAACTGAAGTAAACTTTTCCCCATTTGCCACATTCTACGCTGAGGTGCATCAATATGATTTCAGGACCCTTGATATTCACAATGAACATAGAATCCTTACAGTGTGGGTGTAGGCCATTCAGCCCATTGAGCCCACAGCAAACCTCTGAAGAGCATTCCACCCACATCCACCTCCCTACCCTATAATCCTGCATTTCCCATGGCTAATCCACCTATCCTGCATAATCCTGTGCACCTTGGGCAATTTAGCATGGCCAATCCACCCCAACCTGCACATCTTTGGTCTGTGGGATGGAATCGGAGAGCACCCAGAGGATACCCACACAGACAATGAGCAAAGTCCATACAGACAGTCACCCGAGGGTGGGATTGAACCCAAAGCCATTGACTGCTTTCCTTAGTCTAATCTAAGTTGAATATTGGCAGGTAGTGGAATTCTGCAACTGTATAATTGAACCCAGGTGCCTAGTTCTGTGAGGCAGCTGTGCTAACCACAGAGTCACTGTGCCGCCCCAACATTTCTTGCCTGGTGCACAGCCCAAGGGGCTCTGCAGGTTCCAGGCTCTTAGTGTTCTATGGCTGAAAGGCCTTAGGCAGTGATCCTCCCCTATTATGTTTTTGTAAGTGGATGACTCGTGATTTAATGTGTCACCCAACAGAGAGACCTGGACCTTGGAATGTGGCAATTTGCAACACTCAGTTGAGACAACTCTTTGCACTGTAAGATCAGCCGGTTTTGGGCAGACTGAAGGCCATCTTTCACCAACTTGAAAGCCCTGAGGTGATGTTTGTCTCAGTGTATATCTGTGAGAACAGCCCATAGAGCACAGCTCCCTGTATCACATCTCTGCTGAGGTTGAACCTTGCCACAACACTACTCCAGAGCTGTGAGCCCAGTCCCTCTTCTGTTTCTCTGAACCTTCCAGGCAAACCAAGCCTAAATTGGCAGGCTCCCTTAAAACGAAGGCATCTAATTGGCTGCCTGAGAATTTTCCCATTTCTCCATGCTGGGACAATTCCAGGTTCTATGTGTAGGTAGCTGAATTTAACCCATACTGGCTGGGTCTTTCAGACCTCCTTTCCATTCTCAAGCTGATATCTCCTCCGGGGTTTACACATGGGAAAATATCACTGCAGCTTTTAGCCTGGGCTATTAAAGGTTCAAATATGAGGACAAGCTGCTTAAACCAGGCTTCCCTTGAAGGACATTAAAGAGTGACCGAAGATGATAAAAGGAGTTGAAGGGATAGAGAGAGAAGAACAAATGTTTCCTCTGGCCGTAAGTTCAGAAGTAATATCAGGACGAATTCTTCACAGAAAGAGTTAGGAAAATCTGAAATTCTTTTGAAGCGAAGAGCTTTTTGGAAGAACACAGCAAGCCAGGTGGCATCAGGAGATGGAGAAGTCAATGTTGCAGGTATTAACCCTTATTCAGTCCTGAAGAAGGGTTAATACCTAGAATGTTGACTTCTCCATCTCCTGATGCTGCCTGGCTTGCTATGTTCTTCCAGCCTCCTGTTTGTCTACTTTGGATTCTAGCATCTGCAGCTTTTTTGTCTCTAGCTATAGATTTTTGTTGGGCTGTATAGATCTTGGATGTGTGCACAATTACAAAACACTCAGATAAGTACAGGAGTAGGAAAGGTTTGGAGAGATGTGGGCCAGGAGCAGGCAGGTGGGACTAGTTTAGTTTGGGATTATGTTCAGCATGGACTGATTGGACTGAAGTGTCCATTTCCATGCTGTATGTCTCTATGACTCTAAGATATTATTAAATGCTGGAACTGACTTGAGGGGCTGAATGGTCTACTCATATTTTGCTTAAACTTGTTAAAGTCTGAGCGTCAGAGTGCCCTTATATTCAATGAGTTACCATGACTTGTGTTTCGGGTGAGGACTTGTGGGCAGTCTGCCAACCACTTTCAATCCATTAAAAAGTAAGTTTAGAAAATCCAACCTTTCGCAAACAAAGAGTTTCGGCAAACAGAGTGGAGAGGATGGTTAATCTGTAACCGTCCTGTAATGGCGTCATTTTGGAAACTGCAATGTGTCGTTTATTCATGTGGTTTCAGTTCATTAATGAAATATAGAGAAGCATCTGTAAGTGGCTTCATTCCTGGCACACAGTCTGTGCAGGCCAGAGAGTAAGCTACGAAGCAGGTCCTTGCTTCTCCAGCTTGTGCTCATTGATTTCCAGGCTTTGCACAGATACCACAGGTTCCCCCACAATGATTGCTCTCAATTAGCCAAGAGATGGAGGTAGCATGATGATCTCATGAACAGGGAGAAGCATTCCATGCTCCTTTGGGCCTGGCTTCGTCAGCAGTCAGAGTGCTGTCGCTTTTATCTTTCACAGGCTGTGGTCACTGCTATACCTTTTTCACAAGTTTCTGCCTTCACAGGTTTCCAGCCGCATTCTCTTTGTTTTAGATTAGATTCCCTACAGTGTGGAAACAGGCCCTTCGGCACAACAAGTCCTCACCAACCCTCCGAAGAGCAACACACCCAGACCCATTCCCCTCTATTTACCCCTGAGTAATACACCTAACACTACGGGCAATTTAGCATGGCCAATTCACCTGACTTGCACATCTTTGGACTGTGGGAGGAAACCGGAGCACCCAGAGGAAATCCCCGCAGACAAGGGGAGAATATGCAAACTCCACACAGACAGTTGGCGGGGCGGGAATTGAACCTGGGTCCCTGGCGCTGTGAGGCAGCAGTGCTAACCACTAAGCCACCGAGCCATCTCCTAATTGACATTCAACCTTCCCCAGAGCCAGATCATAAAACTGGCACTTCAAATCAAATGGTTGTGAAACGCTAAAAGTTCACTCCCAGCGGGCCTAACCACCTCAGAGACAATGCAGGGTAGCCAACGCTGAGGTGGAGGGAAGCCATTTTGATTGCATCCATAGCAAGAAGACGGTAATCTGTTTGTTATACTGTACGTTGAGGCAATTATTAGTGGCGAGGTCCACTTGAGAATTGTCCACTCCTTTAAAAAAATGAGCGTGGAATTTTTGAAGGGCAGCAGCAATTGACATTAGCAAGCTTGTAACCATTTGTTCAGAGTGGTGACAAATTGAGCATCAAACTTTGAGTCATCATGTTTCAACTATGAGGCAGAGTGGCAGCAGAGAGAGAAAAGGAAGCAAATCTCGCACTCTGGATCTTAATGCCTTGCGGGATCTCCTAAGCCCACATTTCTAAAGATCTGTGGGTTTGAAATCAGCCTGTTCAGTCTCAATGCAACCCATGACCCTGAGCAGACATCATCCTCAAACTGAGAGGCAGCCCATGCCGATGGGATCTTTGCACAGCCAGTTCCATAGTTTCACAGAAAAAAACGAAAGAACTGCGGATGCCGGAAATCAGAAACAAATACAGAAATTGCTGGAAAAACTCAACAGATTTGGCAGCATTTGTGGACAGAAATCAGAGTTAACATATTGGGTTCAGTGAGCCGAAGAAAGGTTCTGAAGAAGGCTTATTGTTTTGTTGCTACAGTTTAGCATCTTGCCAGGTTGGAAAACAGCACCTATTGTGTACTCAGCTTTGATGCTGTGCTCACATTTCTAGAGATGGATTTGAACTCATGACCTAATGACTTAAATGGAAAAATGGGCGACACGGTAGCACAGTGGTTAGCACTGCTGCCTCACAGTGCCAGAGACCTGGGTTCAATTCCCGCCTCAGGCGACTGACTGTGGAGTTTGTACATTCTCCCCGTGTCTGCGTGGGTTTCCTCCGAGTGCTCCGGTTTCCTCCCACAGTCCAAAAATGTGCAGATCAGGTGAATTGGCCATGCTAAATTGCCCGTAGTGTTAGTAGAAAGGGTAAATGTGGGGGAGTGGGTCTGGGTGGGTGGCAGGTCGGTGTGGACTTGTTGGGCCAAAGGGCCTGTTTCCACACTGTAAGAAATTTAATCTAAAAGTAAGTGACAGCTTTGAAGTACAGGGGTTAGAATCACTATATTTAACCACCTTGATGTTGTGGGCAGTTCCTGTAGTTTTTAAAAAAAAATCCCTGGAGACATTTCAAGTTGTGCAAGTGTGCTAAAAGTGGGCTGTTACTTTTTAATCCACATTGATGTTTAATATTGAAATAATTTCCAATATAGTGACGTGAATTCCATGCCAATACCTGTCCATACATGAATATCCTTTCAGAATTGCACAGGAGAGAGCAGTACAGGTATTTCATGTTCTATCTATGAATATTCAGCAAAATAATTCAAACTCTTACGACACACTGAAATATTCATTTGCTCTTTTGAGTTATGTTTGTACTTTAGTCTCTCAGGCTCCTTAGCCAAGCTCTGTTACCTTGATGCTGCACCTGCCTCTTTTCTTCCTGAGTTCTTTGGAGTTATGGGCAATTAATCAGCAGTTCATTCGGTTGGAAGATGGCCCAGGAAATTCTATTTCCGTCTCTAAAATCCTTACGTTGAGCCCTAATCCCATTCTGTGTGAGTTGTGGGGTCTGGGTGGCTTTGAGGAATTAAAAACTTGCCGACTGAATCCCCCCACTTACTCAGTCGAAATGATTTTTTGACCACACGAGGGATAAAAGAAGGACAATTAAAGGAGGAAATTTACTCAATCCCCTCAGCGTCGCTTTCATTTACTATTTTGTGAAGATTTTCCTTTTTTTTTACCTGTTACCCAATCCAGGAATCCATTCCACGTCTTGTTAACTCATTGATTTGAGACTATATTCCGAACATCATTGCTAACCTCGGCCTTTACCAGTTTGAACCCAGGTTCCACGGTCAGTGGTTTCATCCAAAGTAGTGAAGCGTACCTTCCCGCTTTTATTTTCTTTATTAACTTAGATCTTCAACAGGTCACAGATAAATTCCAAACTGAAAGGACAGATGGTACTTTCAGATCGCTGAATACCCAAGGGACAAGTGTGTCAGGTTGACCACAGACAGGTAAAACAGACAGGTAGGGTTATGGTGAGAATCACTGACTGTGGAACCTAGGTTCAAATTGGGAAAGGAAAAGGTTAGGAATGAGAAATATTGTAGCAAAACAAAGAGTTAAAAAGACATGGAATGGATTCATGGATTGGGTAACGGGACAGAAAAAAACAGTAAAACCTTCATAAAACAACAAATGAATGTGAGGCTGAGGGGATTAGACTGTCATAGGTTGAGTAAATTTCCTCTTATAATCAGTTCTCTATTATCCCTCAAGTGTTCAAGACCTCATTTCAATTGGTTAAGTGAGGGGAGTCAGTGAGATTTTAACTCGTGAGTCAGCAACTCAAGAAAATCCAAGGTAAATGTTGAAGTCTACCAAATCTCTGCCATCTGCCCACTCTCATTTGTCATAACCTTTGACTTGGTGTCTTGACTTGGGCCTGGAGCTTACTGTACATGGGTGATGTGGTTATCATCATCAACAATATGGTAGAGGGACAGGCCCAAGATGAAAGTGCAAGAATGCAGAGCTGAGCTTAAATAAAATGATTTATGATCTTATTGAATGGAAGCGCAGGCTCAAAGGGCTGAGTGGCCTGCTCTCATTCCTTGTTGTGAAAACAAAACCCCCAGGATAATAGTGGGCTAAAGATGTGCAGCAAGAATCTGCATACCTGCCCTTTTATGAAAAAAAGGGGAAAGCAGAACAGTAAGGTTTCTCTTCCTGACATGGTCTCAGCTTGGTCTTCTGGTCTTGAGGTGGTTCCAGAGCAATCTCCTGGCCTTGTGAACCCTGAGGTGAAGGCCGGCATGGACTGGAGTCAAGGCCTGGTGCGGACTGAAGTCAAGGCCCAGCACGGTTTGGAGTCAAGACCCAGTACGGTTTGGAGTCAAGACCCAGTACGGTTTGGAGTCAAGGCCCAGTACGGTTTGGAGTCAAGGCCCAGTACGGTTTGGAGTCAAGACCCAGTACGGTTTGGAGTCAAGACCCAGTACGGTTTGGAGTCAAGACCCAGTATGGTTTGGAGTCAAGGCCCAGTACGGTTTGGAGTCAAGACCCAGTACGGGACTGGAGTCAAGGCCCAGTATGGTTTGGAGTCAAGGCCCGGCACAGACTGGAGTCAAGCCCGGCAAAGACTAGAATCAAGATCCGGCAAGGACTGGAGTCAAGGCCCGGTATGGACTGGAGTCAAGGCCCAGCACGGTTTGGAGTCAAGACCCAGCACGGTTTGGAGTCAAGGCCCGGTATGGACTGGAGTCAAGGCCCGGTGCAGACTGGAGTCAAGGCCCGGTGCGGACTGGAGTCAAGGCCCAGCATGGATTGGAGTCAAGGCCCGGTGCAGACCGGAGTCAAGGCCCGGTGCGGACTGGAGTCAAGGCCCGGTGCCGACTGGAGTCAAGGCCCGGTGCGCACTGGAGTCAAGGCCCGGCATGGATTGGAGTCAAGGCCCGGTGCGGACTGGAGTCAAGGCCCGGCATGGATTGGAGTCAAGGCCCAGTATGGACTGGAGTCAAGGCCCAGCATGGACTGGAGTCAAGGCCCGGTATGGACTGGAGTTAAGGCCCGGTATGGACTGGAATCAAGGCCCGGTATGGACTGGAATCAAGGCCCGGCATGGACTGGAGTTAAGGCCCGGTGCGGACTGGAGTCAAGGCCCGGTGCGGACTGGAGTCAAGGCCCGGCATGGATTGGAGTCAAGGCCCGGTATGGACTTGAGTCAAGGCCCAGCATGGACTGGAGTCAAGGCCCGGTATGGACTGGAGTCAAGGCCCGGTGCGGACTGGAGTCAAGGCCCGGTGCGGACTGGAGTCAAGGCCCGGCATGGATTGGAGTCAATGCCCGGCATGGATTGGAGTCAAGGCCCGGTATGGACTGGAGTCAAGGCCCAGCATGGACTGGAGTCAAGGCCCGGTATGGACTGGAGTCAAGGCCCGGTATGGACTGGAATCAAGGCCCGGTATGGACTGGAATCAAGACCCGGCAAGGACTGGAGTCAAGGCCCGGCATGGACTGGAGTCAAGGCCCGGTGCAGACTGGAGTCAAGGCCCGGCATGGACTAGAGGCTCGGCCCAAGGCAGACTAGAGGCTAGGTGTCTGCATGGTCTGGGTTAGTAGACTATTGTTATGACCTTTTTTTCTCCATTTCATAACATAATCTATTCCTAAAATCTGCAATGCTGGACTTTTAACTTCTCTAGTTTTCTAAGAACGATAACTGAAGAAGGTGTACCTCGGAACCTTTGTACCTAAGATGGCACCATTAGCGTAGACTTGTACACTTTTCACTGTACTCACTTGAGTAAATGTGAAAATAAAGCTAATTCTAATTCTAGATAGCCATCACTGTCAGAAGTGTGAAAGATGTGGGCATTTAAATACCTGGGCTCAGTAATTCCTGATGAAGGGCTTATGCCTGAAATGTCAACTCTCCTGCTCCTCAGATGCTGACTCACCTGCTGTGCTTTTCCAGCACCACACTTTTCGACTCTGACTCTCCAGCATCTGCAGTTCTCACTTTCTCTCAACAATCGAGCAGGATGGCAGGCTGTGGGGGTGTCAATGACAAGAGAGAACATAAGGTGCACAAGAAAGCTATGGAGATTTTGTGGGTAGTATTAAATAGAAAGAGTTAAAAATTATTTTGTGCAGGGTCCTCAGTTGGAACTGCAAAGCAGCCAATTTGGTCTTCATAGTGGAGGACACAAATAACATGTCAGTAGTTGACAAAGAGACATAGGTAGGTGAGGACCTAGAAACAATCATTATCATGAAAGAGGTCGTGTTCGGCAAGCTAATGGAGCTAAGGGTAGACAAGACTCCTGGTCTGAATGGAGTCAATCCCAGGGTGCTTCAATAAATGGCGGGAGAAATAGCAAATGCTCTTGTGGTAATTTTCCAAACTTTACTGAACTCTGGGGCAGTTCCAGTAGAATGTAAAACAGCAAATGTGATGCCACTGTTTAAAAAGGAGGTAGACAAAAGATGAGAAATTATAGACCGATTTGCTTAACCTTTGTAGTGGGGAAAATGCTTGAATCTATTATCATATAAGAAATAGCAAAACAGCTAGATAGAAATTATCTCATTGGGCAGACATAGCATGGATTCATGAAGGGCAGATATGCTCAATCAGTCTACTGGAGGACATTAGGAACACGGTGGACAATGGGGACCCAGTGGATGTGGTGTACCTAGATTTCCAAAAGGCCTTCGACAAGGTGCTGCACAAAAGGCTGCTGCATAAGATAGAGATGCAAAGCATTACAGGCAATGTATTAGCATGAATAGAGGATTGGTTAATTAAGAGGAAGCAAAGAGTGGGAGTAAATGAGTGCTTTTCTAGTTCGCGATCAGTGACTTGTGGTGTGCCTCAGGAATCACTGTTGGAACCACAATTATTCACAATTTATATAGATGATTTGGAGTTGGGGACTATGAGTGGTGTGTCAGGATTTGCGGATAAGTGGTAGAGCCAAGTGTGCAGAGGACTGTGAAACTTTGCAAAGGGACGTAGATAGTTTAAGTGAGTGGGCAAAGGTCTGGCAGATTGAATACAATGTTAATAAATGTGAAGTCATCCATTTTAGTAGGAGTAACAGTAAAAAGGACTATTACTCGAATGGTAAAAGTTGCAGCATGCTGCTATGCAGAGGGATCTGGGTGTCCTTGTGCCTGAATTACAGAAGGTTGGTCTGCAGGTACAACAAGTAATTAGGAAGGCAAATAGAATTTTGTCCTTCATTGCTAAAGGCATTGAGTTTAAAAGCAGCGAGGTTATATTGCAGCTGTACAGGGCACTGGTGAGGCTACACCCCGAGTACCGTGTGCTGTTTTGGTCTCCTTACTTGAGAAAGGATGTAATGGCACAGGAGGAGGTGCAGAGGAGGTTCACTGGGTTGATTCCAGAGTTGAGGGGGTTGGCTTATGAGGAGAGACTGAGCAGACTGGGACTATACTCATTGGAATTTAGAAGAATGAGGGGGAATCTTACAGAAATATATAAAATTATGAAGGGAATAGATAAGATAGAAGTTGAGTGGATGTTTCCACTGGCTGGTGAAACTTGGTTTAAGTGGGCATAGCCTCAAAATCAGGGGGAGCAGATTGAGGACTGAATTGAGGAGGAACATCTTTGCCCAGAGGGTTGTGAATCGATGGAATTCCCTGCCCAGTGAAACAGTTGAGGCTTCCTCAGTAAATGCTTTTAAATCTAAGATAGATAATGTTTTGAACAGTTTAGGAAATAAAGGTTATAGTGAGAGGGTGGGTAAGTGGAGCTGAGGCCATGAAAAGATCAGCCATGATCTTATTGAGTGGTGGAGCAGACTCGAAGGGCCAGGCGGCCTCCTCCTCCTCCTGGTTCCTGTGTTCTTATGTTCAATTGCAGATCAAGTCAAAAAGTGTGATGTTGGAAAAGCACAGCCAGTCAGGCAGCATCCGAGGAGCAGGAGTTTCAACGTTTAGAGCGTAAGCTCGTCATCAGGAATCCTCCTGCTCCTCGGATGCTGCCTGACCGGCTGTACCTTTCCAGCACCACACATTTAGACTCTGATCTCCAGCATCTTCAGTCCTCACTTTCTCCCTTCTATTGCAGATATACAAGGATTAGATTAAGTGTGTCGAAAAGGCTGAGTAATTTTAATGAAGTATTTAAACTTTCATATCAATTGGGACTATTACTCTAACATGCCAGTAACATAATGAATTTTATCAGAGTGTCCGAGGTAATTTTCAACAACAATATTTCCTGGAACCAACAAGAGGGCAGACCATATTAGATTTGGTAATGAGTTATGAGCCAGATTTAATTAACAGCACACCGAGCGTGAATATTTATCTAATAATGTACATAATATGATGGAGTGTATGCAATGCTTATATGAGAGATATATAAACAGCAACTAAGATTTTAGATTCAGCTCACAATAACTACAAATGGGGTGAGACTGAAACTGCCCTCTGTAAACTGGATCCACCATTTTTCTAGTTGATAAAATGATAGAACATCAGTGGGAGGTTTCAAAACAGAATTTAATATGATATGGAGATAGTTTATACCCCTCAGAGGCAAGAGATCTACCTGCCAAGAAAGAAAGGACAACTAAATAGTTTATAGATAATGTAAAATTTAAAAAAGGAAACATAGCAATGTATAAAAACATAGATCCCGGTGATTGGGACAGATTAAAAAAAAAACGCACAAGGTGACAAATCAGATAATGATAACAAAAAGAAAGCTTAAGTACATTTCTAAGGGATATTAAAATCAACACAAGATATCTGTACAACCATATTAAGAAAAAAAAGTGGAAAGCAGAAATGTGAATCGCTTGATAACAAATAATGGTGATATTGTCAATTGTGTGTGGTCCAAAGCTGCTGTAGCAAGCTCCGATAGAGTTGACCTGTGTCGGTGCCATCTTGAAACTACTCCAGTATATATATATCAATGGAGCTGAGGTGGAGATGGTCGATAGCATCAAGTTCCTCTGAGTGACAATCACCAACAATCTGTCCTGAACCATGCACGTTGATGCGATGGTCAAGAAGGCAAAACAATGCCTCTTCTTCCTCAGGAGGCTAAGGAAATTCAACATGTCCATAAGGACCCTCACCAACCTTTGCAGATGCACCATAGAAAGCATTCTATCTGAATGCATCATGGCTTGGTTCAGCAACTGCTTTACTCAGGAGTGTAGAGAAAATACAGAGAGTTGCGAACACAGCCCAGACCTTCCATCCACTGACTCCATCTATACTTCTTGTTTCCATGGGAAGGCAGCCAACACCACCAAAGACCCCTCTCACCCTGGTTATAATCTCTTCTAACCTCAGTCATAAGATACAAAACAAACGTACCAACAGGTTCAAGTTTAACTTATTCCCAGCTGTTATTAGACTTCCGAATGGACATCTCAAATTTCAAATCTAATGTTTATCTTGCTTTTTATGCACCTTCTTTGCTGCCATAATGTTCGATTCCTCACTCTTTTTTATCACCCTATGATCTTTGTTATATTGTGATCTACCTGCACTGCACACAAAACAAAACTTTTCACTGTATCTAGGTACATGTGCCAATGATAAGTCAAATCAAATCAAAGCTGGTTGTTGGGGAGAGTTTTAATGTTGAAATCACTTCAATGACAAGAGAGGATGTAAGGAAATTCAAGAAGGTAGTGGAGCTTTTATGGGTGGTATTAAATCAAAAGTATTTAAGACTATTTTGTATGGCTCCTCAGTAGGAACTGTGAAGCAACAGATTGCAGCATACAAAAATTAGATTAAGTGTGTAGAAAAAGAGTTAGAATTCATAATATTTAAGACACAAAATATTCCAATTAGTTATGTTTGATCCTGCCTCGAAACAAGGGTGGGACTTACTAGGAGGTCAAATAATTCACTCAAATCAGACCAAGGATCAGTAAACAAGGGTCAGTCAGGTTTGGTCAGAGAGTATGTTAGTATATGGGTAAACAGGTCCCAGGCAGCTAAAGTGCTGCTATTAGTTGATTCAGTGCAGTCGGGGCTCAGGGAAGCCCATGGGGAACTGTTTGGTAGCTCGGTGCTGCTGGATTATGTGATCCCTTGGGCACTTTCCAGCTCAGTAGAGTTAAAGGAACACTGCCTGCTAGAGAGCTGGTGAGTTGGAAAGGAAACATTTGAAAGTCGCATCAGCTCAGCGAATTGGTTACTACATTGAAATTGCGTCAATAATATATCTAATGTACCAGTCATCTAACGCTTGCAAGCATCTCAGGTATCCTGGGGTACTGGGTATCGGAAGAAGAGATTGAACTACTAGCACATGTTGAGATAGTTTTATTTAGATTGGTTTTGAGGAAGTTCAGAGACTAGATCTTTGAAAGTGTGGATTTGATATCCCTTGTGAAGGATGAAAGTTTAATGAGATTTGATGATCCACAGTGTCAGTAATGTCTGAGTGGTTTGCTAAGAATTCCATCCGTCTTCATTGCATCTGAAATCTGAGGTGTTGTTTGGGGTGCTTGACCACACCTATTCTGTTAACCTACATTTATCACATGTTAATTCTTCATATTAGCCTATAGTTTACATAATTACATATCATAGATTGTTTTACTTTTCTAACTTGGGGGAGTAAAGTTTATTTTGTTTGTTTAAAACCACGTATTCTTGTGGCTTTATTCCCTTGGTAATATTTCAAACTGCATCTACTTTAAACTAAAATAAGTTAACCAGACCACAACATAATATTGCTTGGGATCATAAGAAATGAAAGTAAGGAAATGGTGAGCTTGCTAAATAATCACTTTGTCTCAGTATTTACAGTAGGGGAAGAGTAACCATGCTGGGCATCTCAAGGCAACTAATATTGAATCAGGGACAGGGACTCATGAAAATGAATGTAAATAAAGTGACAGCTATTTTATATTTACACAAAGGTTATGGACATCTCGGCTGGGCCATCATTTCTTGCCTATTCCACTGTCCCTAGTTGCCCCTTGAAAAGGTGGTGGTAAGCTGCTCTCTTGAACTGCTGCACTCCCGTGTTGTGGGTTGATCCACAATGTGCTTAAGGAGGGAATTCCAGGATTTTTGACCCAGCGACAGCGGAGGTCAAAATTTCCCATTGATATATTTCCAACTCAAGATGATGAGTGGCTTGGAGGGGAACTTTATGTGTTGGTGCTTGCTGCTCTTATCTTTAGGGAATGAATATGGTTGAGACTTTATAATGTGCTGCCGAAGGAGCCTTGTTAAATTTATGCAGTGCATCTTGTAGATGGTACGCTCTGCTGCTTTGTGAATTGGTAGTAGGGTGACTGAATGCTGAGTGTTTGTGGATTTGGTCCCAATCCCAAACGGGCTGCTTTGTTCTGGTTGGTTTCAAACTCCTTGAGTGTTATTGCAGCTGCATTCATCCAGACAAGTGGGGACTATTCCATCACACTCCTGAGTTGTGCCTTATTGACAGGTACTGGGGAGTCAGATGGTGAGTTACTCTCTGCTCTTGTAGCCACAATATTTATATGGCTATTCCAATTCAGTTTCTGGTCAATGGTAACCCCTAGGATGTTGATAATGGTAGATTCAGATGTAGATTCAGAGCTGGTAACACCATTGAATGTCAAGAGGTTAGATTTTCTCATGTTGGAGATGGTCATTGCTTGGCAGTTGTGTGGTACAAAGTTACTTGCCACTTGTCAATCCGAGCCTGGACGTTGCCCAATTTGAATATTGTCTGCTTCAATATCTGAGGAGTCAGGAATAATGCTGAACATAGTGCAATCATTGGTGACCATGCCCATATCTGACTTTATGATAGAGGCAAAGTCATTGATGAAGCAGCTGAAGATATTTGGACCTAGGATACTCCCCTGAGGAATTCATGTACAGATGTGCTGGAGCTGAGGTGACTGACTCCGCCACAAATTCACCTGAACCTCCACACACATCATTTACTGCATCCGCTGCACCCGATGTGGCCTCCTCTATATTGAGGAGACAGGCCATACTACTTGCGGAACGTTTCAGAGAACACCTTTGGGACACCCGGACCAACCAACCCAACCACTCCATGGCTCAACACTTCAACTCCCCCTCCCACTCCACCAAGTACATGCAGGTCCTTGGACTCCTCCATCACCAGACCATAGCAACACGACGGTTGGAGGAAGAGCGCCTCATCTTCCGCCTAGGAACCCTCCAACCACAAGGGATGAACTCAGATTTCTCCAGTTTCCTCATTTCCCCTCCCCCCACCTTGTCTCAGCCAA
>NC_057731.1:4844793-4851885 GCF_004010195.1 Chiloscyllium plagiosum | reverse complement strand
TCGATTCTCCTGCTCCTTGGATGCTGCCTGACCTGCTGCGCTTTTCCAGCAACACATTTTCAGCTCTGATCTCCAGCATCTGCAGCCCTCACTTTCTCCTTACAACAATCATAACCATCTTCCAGGTATGACTCTAAACAGCAGAGAGTTTCCCCCCAGTACCCATTAATTCCAATTCTGCTAGTACTCCTCAATGACACACTCAGTCGAATGTGGCCTTAATGTCGAGGGATTTCACTCTTATCTAACCCCTGGAATTCAGCTCTTTTGCTTATTTGAACCAAGGCTGTAATGAGGTCAGGAGCTGAGAGGCCCTGGCAGAACTTAAGCTGAGCGTCACTGAGCAGGTTATTGCTGAGCAGGTACTGCTTGATATCACTGCTGATGACACCTTCCATCACTTTACTGATGGGGCAATAAATGGCTGGGCTGGATTATCCTGCTCTTAGTGGACAGGACATGAAGAAAATAATAGCACTAACTGGTGATAACTCCTCAGGATTTCAAGCCAGGGTTTGAAGGAAAGGATAACAACATTTCAGATTCCATAAATATAATTTTCCAAAGTTCTCTTGACTTAGGATGCATCGCTTTAAATCATTTCACAAAGGAGAAAGTTGGATACCAAAAATTCTGAACCAATTAACTTAGCATCTATTGTCAGGAAATTGCTTAAGCTTGTAATTAAGGATGGGGTAACTAAAAATCTTGAAAATGGTCAGATGATCAGAGGAAGTCATAGAGCGGGTCATACATAACCAACCTGGTTGAACCTTTTGAAGATGTAACTCAAATAGTGAAAAGAGAAATGTCTATGGATGTTATGTATATGGGCATTCAGAAGGCATTTTATAAAATCCCAATTAAGAAACTGAAGCTAAAGTTGTGAATCTTTGACACTGTCTTCCAGAGAAGGTTGTGGAAGCAGTCTCTTTTGTAAGGCAGAAGTAGATAGATTCTTGATGAAGTCAGAAGTCACATGATGCCACGTTATAGTCCAACAGGTTTATTTGAAATCATAGGCTTTTGCAGCGCTGCTGCTTCATCAGGGCTGATGAAGGAGCAGCGCTCCAAAAACTTGTGATTTCAAATAAACCTGTTGGACTATAACCTAGTGTCACGTGACTGCTGACTTTGTCCACCCCAGTCCAACATCAGAACCTCCACATCTTAATGAAAAAGGACATGAAACCTTATTGGGAGTAAATGGAAATGTAGATTTGAGGGTACAATGAGATCAGCCATAATCTTATTAAAGGGCAGCTCAGGCTCAATGATCAATCTTGCTTCTTGTTTGTATTTTTGTATGGTATAGAAGACATGAGCTATCTGAGCAGCCAGAGGTCATGTTTCATTCCAATGTGAACACCAGGGGTGGAAGGAAGAATGGGATTCTGCAGTGCATCTCGGAGTCCAGAATGTGATCTATAAACAGGATCTCAGTAGTGGGCATCTACGAGTGAGGATTGGAAAAGGAGGATCTTGAATGAATGCAGGAGGGAGGGCTTTAGATTCCTGGGACATTGAGCCCAGTTCTATGGAGGGTGAAACCTCTATAGGCCCTCACCATTGCTTCACCTCCATCAGGAGAATGACCAATATTCTTGCAGGAAGAATCATTCAAGTGATAGAAAGTTTTTAGAAATGATATTTAGAGATAAATTCATGGTCACTTTGATAAGTGTGGATTAATTAAGGAAAGCCATCATCAGTTTGTTAAAGACAAATCATATATAATTATCTTAATTAAGTTTTTTTTTTGCAGAGGTAACAGAGAGGGTTGAAGAGGATAATAATGTTGATAATGTGAAAACGTGCTTGATAATTGCATATTTCCAGGCTAGTCAGCAACGCTAAAGCCCCTGGAATAACAATGCGGCATAGAGACAAAGACAGTTCAGTGACAGGAAATTCGGAAATAATGACCAGCTGTTTTTTTTTGACTGGAGGCTGATATACGGTGGAAATCAGCATTAGGACCATCTTTTTTCATTATCACTGTTAATGATGTAGATTTGAGGATACAGAGCACAATTTCAAAATTTGCAGACAACACAAAATTAGACATACGATGAGCTGTGAGGAGACTATGAACACAGGGGAATATAAGATAGGAGCAGGAGTAAGCCAATCGATTCCTCCAGTGTGCTTCGCCGTTCAACCAAACCATTTAAAAAATTCTTTAATGGGATGAGGGTATCACTGAGCAGACCTGAAGTCTGTTGGCCATTCCAGGTCAGGATGGTGAGCAGCTTGGAGGGGAACTTACAGTTGGTGGTGTTCATATTCCTTCTGCCGTCCTGGTCTTTCTTGATGGTGGAAGGTCACTGGTTTAGAAGGTGCTGTTGAAGAGGTTTTAGCTAGTTGCTGCAGTGCCTTTCTAGATGACATATACTATTACCACTGAGCGTCAATGATGAACAGAGTAAATGTTGAAGGCAGTGGCCATGATGCCATTCGAGTTCATTTCTCCTGGATGGTATCAAGCTTCATGAGTGTTGTTGGAGCTGCACCCATCTAGGCAAGTGGGGAGTATTCCATCATACTCCTGACTTGTGCCTTGTAGATGATGGACAGGCTTTGGGGAATCAAAGGTGAGTTACTTGCTAGAGGATTCCTAATCTCTGACCTTCTCTTGTAGTCTCTGTATTTATATGGTCAGTCCAGTTGAGTTTCTGGTCAATGTTAATCTCCAGGTTGTTGATTGTAGTAGGACCATATCAGCTTCCTTGTGAGTGAACAAAATCTAGCTTTATTGGTGGTAACTATTTGCCCAAGACAGAGGAAATTCCTCGAGATTTATGTCAGTTTCTGGCCACAAGGGAGGAAGGAGTATGATTCCAGGAAGCAAATCTGACCCTAAATCCTCATTTCTCACCAGGAAATGTTGTGTCTTCGCAAGACCTGAACTCGGTCCAATTCTGACAAAGTGACCCTGGACTCAAAATGTTAACTCTGCTTTTCTCTGTACAGATGCTGACAAACCTGCTGACTTTCTCTAGCAATTTCTGTTTTAGTTACAGATTTCCAGTATCTGCAGTTCCTGTTTTTATTTCAATTCTGAGTAATCCGTTGATCCTTTCAAAGCCTCATATTATCACATCCTTTGGAACAGAATCTAGCATTTTACCTAGTGCTGATATTTAAACTGACTTCTCTGTCATTCCATTTTCCTTTTTAAAATAGCGGGTTCATTTGCCAACCTCTAATCTGCTTGGACTGTTGCAGAATGTACAGAATTTTGAAAGATGACAACAGACACACTGACTATTTTATGGCCACTTCCTTTAGTGCCCTATCGATGTACCTTGGGGATTTATCAGTTTTCAGGCCCATTAATTTCTCCAGCATTATATTCTTTACCAGTACTAATTTTCTTCAATTCTTTTGTCCCAATGGACTCTTACTTCCTGAATATTTCCAGAAAATAATTTGCATCTCCTTCAATGAAGATAGAACTAAAGTAATTGTATAGTTGTTTTGCCATTTCCTTGTTCTCCATTCTCAATTCTTCTGGTTTAGACTATAAATGAAAAGCATGTGCATTCACTAATTTTTTGCTTTTTACATTCTTATAAATGTTCTTATAGCTTCCTTCCATGCCCTTGCAAGTTTGTTCTTATAGTCCATTTTTCCCCTCTTAATCAATCTCTTAGTCCACCTTTGCTGAATTCTAAACTGCTACCAATCCTGAGCTTGCTACTTTTTTTATAGCAACTTTATATGACTTGTCCTTGGATCTAATATTATCCTTATAATCCCCTTTTGTTAGGCACAGAAGGGCCAATTTTCCTGTTGTTGTAGAGCTCTGGGATGTAGAGGCATCTGAGTGTCCTAGTGCATGAATCATCAAAGGTTAGTCTACAGGTAAGTAATCAGAAAAGCTAACAGAATTTTATGGTTTGTTGAATTGGAGGGAATTGAATGCAAGATAGGGAGGTCATGCTTCAGTTATACAGGACATTGGTGAGATAGTTTCTACAGTATTGTGTACAATGCTGATCACTATACCTCTGGCAGGATGTTAATGAGTTGGAAGCAGTTCAGAGAAGGTTTACTAGACAAATACCTGGCATGAGTGCATTATATTGTGAGGAAAAGTTATGCAAGCCATGCCTGTATCCTCTGGAGTTTAAAAAAGTCAGATATGACTGATTTGAAACATACAAGATCCTCAGGGGACTTGACTGAGTGGATGTTGAAAGGATATTTCCTCTTATTTAAAACTAAAGGGTCACCTATTTAAGGAAACTCTCGGTGAGTTGAGAATTTTTGGAATCCCTTCCTCAAAGACAGTAGATGCAGAATGTTTAAATATTTTTAAGTCAGGTGTAGATATCTTCTTGATTATCAAGGAGTGTAAAGATTATTGGGGATATACAAAATTGTAGAGCTGAGGTTAAAATCAGATCATGACCTTTTTATTACACGGCAGAGCAGGCTGGAAAGGCCATGTGGGTCAGGCAGCATCCGAGGAGCAGGAAAATCGAATGATTCCTGATGAAGGGCTCCTGCCCAAAACATCGATTTTCCTGCTTCTCAGATGCTGCCTGACCTGCTGTGCTTTTCCAGCGCCACTCTAATCTTGACTCTAATCGCCAGCATCTGCAGTCCTCACTTTCACCTGGGAAGGACATGTGGCCTACTCCCATTCCTTGCAAGAACCAGAAAGGACTATAATAATTTTGTTTTCCTTAAATATTAACCACTTCCTAACCACCATTACACCTGTCAACTAAGTTATCCAACTGAGGTTATCTCATGTCTCAGAACTGAGTAGTTTATTTTGTTTAGATTTAGAACTCTAGCTTCGGATTGGACGACTGTACTTTCCATACCAATGAAGAGTTCTATGGTCACTCTTCCCTAAAGGACATTGCACAACAAGATTATTCATTAACCCCTTCTCAGTGCAGAAAATCTAAGATAGCCTGTTCCCCTGTTGGTCCCTTACCATACGATTTTTGAATAAATTCATGGGACAAGGGTATTACTGGCTGGGCCAGCATTAATTGCCCATCTCTAATTGCCCAGTGGGCAGTTAGGAGTCAACCACATTGCTGTGGATATGAAGTGACGTGTAGGCTAGATCCAGGTGCAATTAGCAGATTTCTTTCCCTGAAGGACATGAGTGAACCAGATGGGTTTTTACAACAATCAACAATGATTTTATGGTCATCAGTAGATTCCTGATTCTTTAAAAATTAAACTCAAATTCCACCGTCTGTTGTGGCAGGATTGAAACCCCAGTTCTCAGAATATTAGCTGAGTTTCTGGATTAATAGTCCAGTGATAATATCACTAGGCCATCACCTCTCCCTTAAGGTCTAAAGGAAAATCTTGTATACTGTTCCATGAATCATCTGCCACTATATTATTGTGTATGTGGTTTGCCCAACATATATGTCCACTTATGTCAACTATGATTACTGTAGCATCACATTTCATGCTTCTCTAATTTCCTGTTTAATACTGTCCCCTACCTCACTACTTACCACGACCTGTTTGGAGGCCTATATGCAACATCCAATAAAGCTTTCCACCCTTAGTTGCTTCTTGGCTCCGTTTAGACTGATTCTACATGTAGGCTCTCTGAGCCAATATCCTTTCTCACTTTTGGACTGATTTCATCCTTTACTGACAATGCCAGTCCACCTCCCTTTCCTTGCTGCCTGTCCTTCCTAAGTATTGTATAGCTTTGGATATTGGGTTTCTAGGTCTGGTCACCTTGCAGCCATGCCTCTATAATCACAATCATATCGTACCCATTTACAACTATTTGCACAGTTAATTATCTGCCTTATGTGAATGCTGTGTGCATACAGATACAAAACCTTTAGATTTTGACTTTTTAACCGTCTTCTGCCAATCCTAATACTGTGGCCTTATACGCTGTCAGCTATGTTTCCTGTCCCTTCCACTTTTGCTTTCTACTTCTCGCGCTTTCATCTCTAGTTTTGCTTTCCTTTGTTGTGTCTCCCATCTTAGGTTCCCCTTCCTGTGCTACTCAAGTTTAAACGCACCCCCACAGTACAAGCAGGTGACCCCGTGAAGGTACTGGTCCCAAATCCATCCAGCTTGAACAGGTTCCAAAGTCCCCAGAATCAGGCCCAAAATTATGGGAATCAAATTCCTCCTTTATGCACCATTCCTCTAGCCATACATTCAACTGCCCTATTGTGCCGTTCCCAATCTTAAAAGTAATCTGGACCTCTCCTTTCTGTAAGTAAGGAGGCTAAGTGATTCTTTAGCATGTTCACTATTTCCTCATTTCTGTCAATATCATTGTTATTAGTTTTTAATATTGCTGTTATCACTTTTTTAGAGAGTCATAGAGTCACAAATCATGGAAACAGGCCCTTCGGTCCTATTTGTCCATGTCAGTCAGGTTTTCTAAACTAAACTCGTCCCATTGCCTGCATTCGGTTCATATCCCTTTAAGCCTTTTCTATCCATGTACCTGCCCAAATGTTTTTTAAATGTTGTAATTGTACCCACCTCTGCCACTTCGTTTGGCAGCTCATTCCATACACACACCACCCTTTGTGTGAAAATGTTGTTCCTCGGGTCCCTTTTAAATCTTTCCCCTCCCACCTTAAACCTATGCCCTCTAGTTTTGGCCTATCCTACACTTGGGAAAAGACCTTAGCTACATTCCTAATGAATTTATAGACCTCTGTAAGGTCACTCCTTAGCCTCCGACGCTCCAGGGAAAAAAGTCCTAGCCTATCTAGTCTTTCTTTATAACTACATAGAACATAGAACATAGAATGTTACAGCGCAGTATAGGCCCTTTGGCCCACACTGTTGCGCCGACCTGTGAAATTAATCTAATGCCCATCTAACCTTCACTGTTCCATTATTATCCATATGTATGTTCAATGCCTATTTAAATGCCCTTAACTATTGAGGGCAGACCGTTCCATGTCCCTACTACTCTCTGAGTGAAGAAACTACCCCGATATCTGTCCTAAATCTAACCCCTCAAATTAAAGCTATGTCCCCTTGTGTTAGCCTTCACCATCCGAGGAAAAAGGATCTCACTGTCCACCCTATCTAACCCTTTGTTTATCTTATACATCTCGATTAAGG
>NC_057731.1:4776704-4843827 GCF_004010195.1 Chiloscyllium plagiosum | reverse complement strand
ACTGGTAACTGAGCTCCAGGATGAACATTTCCCATCAACCACCACTTTTCAGCTAGCCAATTTCTAATCCAAACCGCTAAATCACCTTCAATCTCGAAACCCCTTATTTTGTGCAATAGCCTATTGTGTCATCAAATGCCTTACTGAAATCCATATACAGCACATCAATTGCCTCACCTTCATTCATCTGTTTTGTCACCTTATCGAAGAACTCAATAGGTTTATGAGGCACGACCTACCCTTCACAAAACCGAGTTGACTATCCCGAATCAAATTATTCCTTTCCAGATGATTATAATCTTTTCCAACACCTTACCCACAACCAAAGTAAGGCTCACTGGCCTATAATTACCAGGGTTGTCCTGACTCCCCTTCTTAAATAAGGAAACAACATTTGTTATCCTCTGGCACTACTCCTGTTGACAATGATGACATAAAGATCGAAATCAAATGCTGTGCAATCCCCTCTCTGGCTTCCCAGAGCACACAAGGATAAATCCCATCCATCCCCGGTGTCTTATCTATTTTCAGATCTTCCATAATTGCTAAAACCTCCTCTTCAAACTTCATTGCTAAAACTCAAACCCTCCATTCCCAGCAACATCCTTTTAAATGTTTCTGTACCATCTTAAGTTTAACAACATGTTTTTATAGCAGGGTGGCCAGAACTGAACACAGTATTCCAAAGGTGACCTCACCAATGACTTTTTCAGATGCAACATGATGTCCTAACACCTATATTCAATGAAGGCAAGCATGCTAAATGCCTTCTTCACTACCCTGTTTACCTGTGACATCACTTTCCAAAGGTGACCTCACCAATGACTTTTTCAGATGCAACATGATGTCCCAACACCTATATTCAATGCTCTGACCAATGAAGGCAAGCATGCTAAATGCCTTCTTCACTACCCTGTTTACCTGTGACATCACTTTCAAGGAGCTATGAACCTGCAACTCTAGGTCCCTCTGTTCAACAACATTCTCCAGAACCCTCCATTAACTGTGTAAGTCCTGCCCTGGCTTGTCTTACCAAAATGCAACACCTTGCATTTATCTAAATTAACTTCCATCTGCCACTTCTCAGCCCATTGGCCCAGATGCCGAAGATCTCATTGTACTCTTAGATAACCTTCTTCACAGTCCACTGTGCCACTAATTTTGGCATCATCTGCATAATTACTAACCATACAACCTATATTCTCATCCAAATCATCGATATAAATGACAAACAACAGAACTTGATCCTTGTGGCTCACCGCATTTTTCATACTTTCCAGATATATTTATTTCCAGATGTATGTTATCCAGATATATTTGTTGCATTACTTTTCTGTCAATTCTGATATTCCTTGCAAGTTTCTTTTAATCCTGTGGTTTTGTAGCTCTTAATCCATTTTGTCACCTTTTGCAGCTGCAATCTCTCCCACTCAGCAAATCTCTGTTTATTGTTTCCATTTAGTTTTCCCTTTATTCAGTTTTATGTGTCTCATGACTCAGTTGTCCACTGTATTTTTTTTGGCAAGTAGAACTTTTGCCCTTTCGGGTAAAAAGTGGTTCTGTATCTTATTCAATTCTTATTTGAACATCATCTGCTGATGTTCTGTCAGTTTATCTATTAACAGTATAAGGAAGTGTTCAGTATACAGCGGGCAATCTCTGTTTCATCCTATTGAAGTCATGCTTACCTAACTTTTACAAGTTTCTCCTTTTCCAGTATTCTATGAGCTTGATCATATTTTGATGATTATTGGAGAAATATTCTTGTGTCTTTGGACGAGTACTGAAATCATTAATTAACATAAGACCTGTACCCTTGCTGGTTTTGGGATATCGTGCTGCAGTAAACTGTCTCAGACACATGCAGGAAATTCCCTGCAATTCTGATTGCTTGTCCTAATCTAATTGGACGTTCAATTATACAACCTTTATTTGACAAGGTGCAAGATCTAAATTATATCTGACTAGGAGTTGCATTGACTTATATCTGAGCATGAACAGCGTCAAAGCTCTGTCTGAGCTGGAACAGTGTCTTAGCTGTATCTGAGCAGGAATGGTATCTTAGCTGTATCCCAGCAGAATAGGTACCAACACTGTATCTGAGCAGGAACAGTGCAACTAGGAAGTATACCTGAATCTAACCAGAAGCAATCTTCATCCTATATCCAGCCAAGATAATAAGGTCATATCTCCACAATAGAGCTTCTCTAACAAAGATGACAGTATGATCATTCAGCCAAGCCTGACATATTATAGCAGTTTGGTGTATAACAGCAGAGGACACCAAGGAAACCAAGTTTTATTCCTAATTTGAAAGGTGTGCACCTATTTTCAAAAGATCTGGGTTTTGCACTACGTGTGGTGTATCTCCAATATTGTATGTAGTCTAGTATTAATTGGATCTGAAACGACACTTTAAAATTTAGTGAAAGAAATTGGTTAATGTCAGGAGAGGGGAGGGGGTCCTCACTTGTCCATTATTTCATATTTTGGTTAGGTGCTAAGGAACAGGTACATTTTGTAGCTAAGTCAATTCTGGTCTAAAGTCTGACTTAAGTGCTCTGACAGAACATTGTCTTATATATTTACTGGTTTGTAATCCATATATATTTACTCATTTGTACTCAGTCTCTGTACTATAATAGCAAAGTTTAAAATAACTTCAGCAATGGATGTAGAGATGTATTGAGCAACGTCAAAGCATTCTCTGACAGGAAAGCAGCAGCAGAACCTGGGAGGAGTGTAGATGGTGTTACAATCTCTTTTGATGTTATTAATTGACAAGTCAGATCCCATAATGAAAACATGTCAGATAGGTTTTGTTTAACTTACTGGGCCAGTCTATCACTGGAACATAAGCACACAGGTTTCAGATGTTGTTTAACAATACAACATAAATTAAATACATAAAAGGAAAAAAAGGCAGCAAAATTAAACAGATATCAAACTATCTAAATATGCAAATACAATTTGAAAAATCTTAAAATATACCACAAAACAAAATACCATTGCTGTCACCTTACAGAGTGAAACCCAGAGAATCTCAAATTTTTAAATGCAATTCAACTGACTCTTGCCCATAGTGTCCAGGGATGTGCAGGCAAGATGGGTTAGCTATGGGAAATGCAGAGTTACAGGAAGGGGGTGGGAGGCACATTTGGGTGAGATGCTCTTCGGAGGGTTGGTGTGGACTAATGGCCCTTTCCATACTGTAGGGATTCTATGACTAAAATCTTATCAGTTTGTAATGATGTATATTATTAAGCTTAACATGAGGCTGGACTCATAATCTTCTGTCTCATAACTCTGCTGCAAGTGATCTCTTACTATAGATGTAGGCTGATCAGTTATACATTTGATTATTAACTCTCTGCTCTGCAGTAATGTGGACACTTCTGACCTTGCCCTGACTGCTGCTCCATGTTGATTGCAGAGGAGGGACTTAATATACGTGTGAATATCTAATGAAGGCAAATAGAGGAAATAACTTTGTCAGACAGAGCAAAGCTTTGGTGCACACTCTAAAAGAGAAATGCACAGGAAACTGAGGTGGAGAACTAACCATAATTATTTATACAGCATTAAAAGGTGCTTATGTTGTGCTTGCAGATTAAGCATAGCCCAATATTTGTGACTTCACTTTCTGCAAGCTGATTTTACATAAAGCACATAAGAAACAGGAGCTCAAGGAGATCATTCAACCTTTCAGTCCATTCAATGAGATCATGTCTGATCATTTATTTCAATACCACTTCCCTGCATAATGACTGTATTCCTTGATATTTTTAATATGTAGAAATCCATCGATCATTGTCTTGAACATACTCAATGACTGAGCTTCCAGAGCCTGTGGGATGAAGAATTTGAAAGATTCATCACTCTCTGAATGAAGAAATCCTCTCTTATCTCCATCCTAAATAACGTCCCCCTTATTCAGGATCATTATTCCCCAGTACTAGAAATCCACCCCCCACTTCAGCAAGGGGAAACATCCTTCCTACATTGACCCTGTCAAGTGCTGTTTTACATGTTTCATACCTTTCATTTGTCTATACTCCAGAAAGTAAAGGATCAGTCTTCCCAGTCTCTCCGCACTGGACAATTCCTCCATTTCAGGGGTTGGTTTGAGAACCGTCATTGCACTCCCTCTATGCTAGATAAATCTTTCCGTAGGTCAGGAGACCAAAACTGTAAACAATATTCCAGTTATGGTCCCACCAAAGCTCTCTGTAACTGTGGTAAGAAGTCTTTACTCCTGTACTCAAATCCTCTTGTAATAAAGGTTAACATATCGCTTGTGTTTAATTGCTGGCTGTGCCCACACATAAACTTTCATTGACTCATGAACAAGGATACCCAAGACCCTTTGAAGCTCAACACTTCCTAACCTCCCACTATTTAAGAATATTCTGTATTTCTGTTTTTTTCTGCCAAACTGGATAACCTAACCTTTTGAGTATAGCATTGTACCTCTGATGTTAAACTAAGCAATTTGCTGCCACTGGTTAGCCCCAATACATCCTAATTTCTCACTAACACACACAGGGTGAAACTTTCCAACTTAGGCCTTGATGAACATTTGAATAAAATAAACCCTTGATAAGGATCAAGGATTTACAGTTGCAACACATATGCTTGGTAGTTCCTGTCTGAAAGTGCCACAGTGATATTAATAAACTCAAAAGTACTGATTCACAACAGCTTTTAGTTTTGCAAAGTGAATGATACTTACCTAGGAGGTGGGGGTGAGTAATTGCGGCTATACATACAGCATTTCTCTGTGTTCTTTCCTTACCTTTACATTGTGGAAACAACACAGAGTGGAAGAAAGAGAGTAGTGGAAGATTGTAGGTGCTGCCCCACTGTCTTACTCATTATTTAAAGCACTCCCACATGATTAGCTATGGTCGTGTCAGTCTGCCAATGTGGTTCTTGTCCAGAGGAAGTGGTCTGAATTCTATACTCCGCATTGGAGAAATACAGTTTGTATTTTTACAAGCTGCACTGAAATAACAAAATGGTATTTTTTCCCCATCTGACGTGGTGGGAGAAGACACTGACTCATTACTTGATAGAATACTGAGATTAGCCAAGGTCCAGACCTTTGTGACGTCTGTACGTTTATTACTTTTCGTTCAGAATTGAGGTGGTCCTCAACACTCTGTTCCATCTTCTGGAGTGACCAAGCGAGATGCTCTGTTACCAAACTACCAAGAAAAAGCCAGAAACAAATGAAATTATGCAGACAGCCCAGCACCAAGAAGGGTCCACTCAGAAGTGACAATTTTAAACCCTGAACATCCAACTGTGCAACAAAGTCCTCCTTAATAATGCCCAGGGCTTGTGCTCAAAATGGGAAATCTGTCCCACAAACTAGTCAAGAAACATGCAGCAAGACCTGGACACCATTCAAGCTTGGCTTGATAAATGGTAAGTAACATTTATGTCACACAAATGCCAGGCAATGACTATGTCTGACAAAAGAGAGTCCAACCATCACCCCTTTAAATTCAATGGCATTACCACTGACAGGAAACTGGATTGGACTGGCCATAAAAATACTGTAGCTACAACAGCAGGTCAGAGGTTGGGAACTCTATCGTGACTAACTCACTTCCTGACTCCCCAAAGCCTATTCTCCATCCACAAAGCCCAAGTCAGGAATGTGATGGAATACTCCCCACTTGCAGTTTCAATAACATTCAACAAATTTGATATCCAAAAAGCAGCCCCTTTGTGGTTCAAGCAGGTAACTCACTACCATCTTCGCCAGGGCAACTACTGAGGGATAACAAGGGCTGGCCAAGCTAGTAACACCCACACCCCATGAAAGATTAAATTTCCCAATCAAAGAATTCCCGGTCTCACCTATTTTAGCGGAATGGTAAGGAGCTGTCCATCAAGCAAACTCTCCTCCAAAGTGACACAGTCATACTTGCTGTCTGTGTCCCCGACAAGCTATTTGCCTCAAGTTCCTTTTAAACTTCTTTCAAAAGTAGAGTAAATACATTGAGCTCAAGGATGGCCAATGTGCAGAACTGCTTACCTCCAGTATGTCATGAAAGATTTGAGGCCTGAGGATGCCTCCGTAGGATCCAATGGATTGACTGGCCTCTCTCTGTTCTGTAAACATTCTATGACTTCTCTGATTCACCTACTTTACAACAGTGATCCCATGAATGCTTCATTGGCTGTAATGCATTTTGGAACGTCTTGGTTTAAAAACGTGAGTCTGCTTTCTCTTTCTCAGCACATTCTGCTCCTGAAGAGGTGACAGGGACAATTGCATAGCTAGTGAGCCCCAAGCACAAGGGTAACTTCATCAACCGCATTCCACCAGTTTTTTCTTTCCTGCTATCTCCTCACGCCCAGTAGCATTGTTCATTGTCCCTGAAGCAGAGTCGTATCAAACTCGTAATGTTCACACTCCACAGATGCTAGTAATTTCTCCAGCTTTCTGTGTGTTTGTTTCAGATTTCCAGTATCCACAGTATTTTGATTTTATTTAAGCATGTGATTATTTCTATTTCCAAGACTAGATTTTCCAAGAACAAGTTGCTAACTTGTCGGCAGAGAGTGTGGTTTGAGGGGCGTCACACTGCATCAAGATTGGCTGAGTACGTATCTTTGCTACTGTAATCCTAACCCAAACGCTGGCATTTGTTATAGGCATATTGGAATGATTTACAATTGATAGTCAACTTGTTCAGCCACAGTATGAATACACTTTCTTTGGCTATCAAGTTCTGAAGGGGACTTGAACCCAGAACTTTGGGCTCAGAGACTGCAGATTACCACTGCATTATAAGACCCTGGGACACTCAGGGGCTGAAACTGATCTTAGGTGATGAGCACAAATTGGGTAACAGCAAACTGACAGCCAGTTTACACCTTAGTCAAATTTGGAAAATAACATCAGACAAGTTATAAACTGAGTTGTAGAGTCATACAGCATGGAAACAGACCCTTCAGTCCAACTAACCCATGCTTATTATGTTGCCAAACTAAACTAATCCCGACTACCTGCACTTGGCCTATATCCCTCTGAATATTGCCTATTCATTAACTCATCCAAACGTTTTTTAAACATTGTAACTATACCCACATCTGAAAATTCATTCCCCACACAAACACACTCTGTGCAAAAAAAAGTTGTTTTAGATTACTTACAATGTAGAAACAGGCCCTTCGGCCCAACAAGTCCACACAGCCCCGCCGAAGCACAACCCACCCATACATTTACCCCTTACCTAACACTACAGGCAATTTAGCATGGCCAATTCACCTGACCTGCACATCTTTGGATTGTGGGAGGAAACCGGAGCACCCGGAGGAAACCCACACAGACACAGGGAGAACGTGCAAACTCCACACAGTCAGTTGCCTGAGGCGGGAACTGAACCCGGGTCTCTGGCGCTGTGAGGCAGCAGTGCTAACCACGGTGCCACCGTGCCGCCCGTTCCTCAGATCTTTTTAAAATCCTTCTTCTTTCACCTTAAGCTTATGCTCTCTAGTTTTGGACTCTTTTACCCGAGGGAAAAGATCTTGGCTATTCACCTTATCTACGCTCCTCATGATTTTATAAACTCCTATGTCACCCCTCGACTTCCTGCACTCCAGTGAAAAAAGTCCCAGCCTATCCAGCCTCTCCTTATAACTCAAACCTTCCATCCCTGGCAATATCCCAATAAATCACTTCTGAAGTCACGTGAGTTTAACAGCATTCTTCCTATAACAAGGCAACCAGAACTCACGCTCAACTATTCTGCTCTTTTGAAAAAGGTTGTTCATGGGACATGTGGGTCACTGGTTGGACTAGCCTTAGCTGCCATTTCTGATTGGCTTTGAGAGAATGGTGGTGAGCTGTATTCTTGAACCATGTGCGATTCATCTGGTACAGGTACACCCACAGTGCTGTTAGGGAAGGAGCTGCAGGATTTTGACTCAGCAATAATGAAGGAATGGCAAGTAAGTCCCAGAATGGCTGGGAGGGAAACTGGTGTTTGGTGATGTTCCATTGTTCCTACTGCCCTTATCTTTCCAGGTAGTGGTAGATATTCTAGGCTTGGAAGGTGCTAACAACAGAGGCTTATTGCAGTGCAACTTGTCCTTGATACACACTGCTACCACTCTGCTCCAGTGGTGGTGGGTCAAATATTTTAGATGGTTGATAGGGTGCCAATCAACAGACTGCTTTGTTCTGGATTATGTTCACTCATTCAGGTAACCGTGGTGCAACTGTAAATGGTGGATATGCTTTAAGGAGTCTGAAGATGAGTTTTCACTACTGAACTCCCAGCCTCTGATCTGCTTTTGTAGTCCCAGTACTTAGATGGTTGGTCCAGTTAAGTTGATGGTCAACGGTAATACAAAGGATATTGTTTGTGGAGTTTCAGCAATGGTAATGCTGTTGACTATCAAGGGGAGATGGTTAGATTCTCTGCTGCTACGTGTGCACATAAATCATTTTACTGCAAATATTACTGAATTCTGCGCAAACATCAGAAAATATTAGAGAAAATTGGGGAGCCAAAGAGAGAACATAATAAATTACTGGCATGCAATTCTAAAAATGCCCAAAGATGTTTTATAATCACAGAAAAAGCAAGAGGACAATTAAGGAAAGAATGAAATCTGTGGAAGACCTTTTCATGGAGGCTGAGAATGTGGGAAGATTCTCAATGAATACTTTGCAACTATCTTCGCAAAACAGGAAGCTACAGAAAACGCCAAAAGTTGTGGAGAAAGAGCGTGAACCGTTGAATGGGATTAGCATTACCAATGAGGAAATATTGAAGGGTTTAAGGTCTTTGATAAGTAGTAGGCTCTGATGAAATATATCCCAGGGAGTTAAAGAAGGTAGTGAAGGTATCTGTAGAGACTCCAACCAGCATATTTCAATCCTTCTTGGATTACTAATGTTGCAGCAATGTTTAGAAAAGGAATAGTCTGAGTAATGGTGGTTCAGTTGGCTTCACTTTGGATTTTAGGCAAAATATTGGAGCAAATTCTGTCAGGCAGCATAACCTTTCATCAAGAAAGACATGAACATGACACGGGTCAACATAAATTTGTTAAGGCAAAGTTCTGTTCAGGACTTATACTCTTAATGGTAAGGTCCTAAGGAGCGTTGCTGAACAAAGAGACCTTGAGTGCAAGTTCATAGCTCCTTGAAAGTGGAGTCGCAGGTAGATAGGATAGTGAAGAAGGCATTTGGTATGCTTTCCTTTATTGGTCAGAGTATCGAGTACAGGAGTTGGGAGGTCATGTTGCAGCTGTACAGGGCATTGGTTATTCCAACATTGGCCACTGTTGGAATATAACATGCAATTCTGGTCTCCATCCCATTGGAAAGATGTTGTGAAACTTGAAAGGGTTCAGAAAAGATCTACAAGTATGTTGCCATGGTTGGACGATTTGAGCTATAGGAAGAGGTTAAATAGGCTAGGACTGTTTTCCCTGGAGCATCGGGTGACCTTATAGAGGTTTATAAATTTATGAGGGGCATGGATAGGATAAATAGACAAAGTCTCTTCCCTGCGATGGGGGAGTCCAGAACTAGAAGGCACAGGTTTAGGGTGAGAGGGGAAATATATAAAAGAGACCTAAGGATCACCTTTTCCATGCAGAGGGTGGTACGTGTATGGAATGAGCTGCCAGAGGGAGTAGTGGAGGCTGGTACAATTGCAATATTTAAGAGGTATTTGGGTGAATAGGAAGGGTTTGGAGGGATATGGGCCGGGTGCTGGCAGGTAGGACTAGATTGGGTTGGGATATCTGGTTGGCATGGACAAGTTGGACCGAAGGGTCTGTTTCCGTGCTGTACATCTCTATGACTCTATAATTAACTTGACTGAATTTTTTTTGAGGGAGTTGATGAGAACAGCATAGTGTATATGGTCCACATGGATTTTAGTGAGGCTTTTAATAAAGAACAGAGCAAGCTGGTCAAAAAAATAAATGGGAATCCTCAGGAGAATGAAAAATTGGATCCAAATTGACTAAGAGGCCGGAAGCAAAGCATAATTGATTGGTATTTTTGCAACTGGAAACTGTTACGAGTGAGGTTCCACAGGGTTTACTGTTCAGTCCTTTGCCATTTTTTAAACAATTTCTATGAATGATTGAGGCTCAAATGCCAGGGAATAATAAAGATATTTGTAAAAAAAACTGGTCCTGTGATTGACGGTGATGAGAAAAACTTGGAATTCAGTTTGGGAGAACTGTGAATCATTTATGTGCAACAAAGCAAGAGAATTCACAATAAGATGAAGGATACCGTGTAAGGTGATAGAAAACAAAGACATTGAAGTGTATGTCCACAGAGCCCGGAAGGTAGAGGACAGGTTATTTTGGTGGTTAAGAAGGTATATGATATGTTTTCCTTTATTAGCAGTGACATAGAGTTCAAGAGAAGGGAGATGATGCTCAGACTATATACGACACTACACAAGAGCAGTGTTGAATGTTAGTTACATTGTAGTATTGCCAGAAAGAAAGAAGCGATTGCACAGAAAAAGCTACAACAGGAGCTTAATGAAGATGTTGCCTGGACTGAAACATTTTAACGATGAGGAGAGACTGGATAGGCTGGGTTTGTTTTCCTTGAAGCAGGTGAGGTTTTGGGGGCGACTTAATTGAGGTGTGGAAGATTACAAGGTGTCTAGACAGGAGACAGGTCAAAATCTAGAGGCATGGATTTAAACTAATTGGTAAAAGGCTTAGAGGGGAGATGAGGAAACATTTTTTTTCAACCACAAAGGCTGGGAGGGATCTGGAACCCGAAAGAGAGGAAAGACAGAAAGTCACCTTATTTAAAAAATTACTCGGATGTCTACTTGATGAATCATGAACTGCGGAAAGCTATTAGAAAAGGAAGCTCTTCAACAACTGGTAGAGTTATAATGGGCTGAATGCCCTCCTTCTGTGTTTTACATTTTCTGTGATGAAGATCTTCCCACTTCTGATCTTCGGATGGAATGTCATTGACGAAGACACTGAAGATGGTTGGGTATATCACACCATCCTGAGGAACTGATGCAATATTTTCCTGAGACTGACTTCCAACAACAATGACTGTCTTCTTTTCTGTTGGATATGATTCCAAACAGTGGAGAGCTCCCCCACGATTGTCCCTGACATTTACAAAGACCCTATGGTCAAAGCGCCCTCTTGATATCCAGGACAGTCATTCTCACCTCACCTTTCAACTCAAGACCAATTCTAACAGCATCCAATCCCCTCGGTATTGCTGTGGGGTGCCAGCCAAGAGATCATGGTTAGCTTCTGCCAGTAGGACTTAAAGTCTCAAGTTTCTGATTTAGAGGCCAGAGCATTATCTGTAAGCCACGGCTGACAATTTATGTAAGTTTTATCCAGACCTAATTAAATGTCACATGATTGTTGGTTGAAAAGATTCAAAGATAGCAGTCCTCTCAGACCCCAGTCTGACTCCTGATTTCCAACTAAGGTACAAGCATTCAGCTGGGCCAAATGTCTTCATCACTCTGTTCCGAGTGGCTCTCAGGTAAATCCTGGAAAGGGAACAGGACTATGGGCACAGTGATAATTGTGGTGTGACCATGACCTGTTCGAAAATGGTTGTAACAACGATCGGATTTTTTTTCCCAATCACAAAAACCACGTTTTGCTTCATGTCAGTTGCTGCTCAAAGCCTCATCTCATGATTCAACTTCTCCAATACTCCTCTGGTTAACCTCTTCTTCAGTTCACTCAAGCCTCTGCTGTATATGCTATTCATTTGCCACCTTGCTCTTCACTTACACTGCTTCCTTGTTCCTCAATCCCTTAAAATTAAACGTGCCGTCCTCTTTGTCTAAACCACACTATGGCCCAATTCTTTCGCCTGGCTTCAATCTTTTGTCGAGTTACCTCTCACCTTAAGTCTCCAATGATGGCCGTGTCTCCAGTCACCTAGTTTCATCCAATGGAATTTTTCGCAAAACGCCTCTATCCATTTCTTTCTTCATTCAAGGTCAAAACCAAAAAAATTGATCAAACTTCTGGTCCTAATATTTATGCATTGCTGGGGTTGGGGGGGTGGGGGTGCAGGGTGCGGGGTTGGGGTGGGAATGCATGGTGGCTCAGTGGTTAGCACTGCTGCCTCACAACACCTCCACCCTCGGGCGACTGTCTGTGTGGAGTTTGCACATTCTCCCAGCGTCTGTGTGGGTTTTCTCCAGGTGATCCGGTTTCCTCCTATGGTCCAAAAATATGAAGGTTAGGAGGATTAGCCATGGGAAAGACAGGGTTACGGGGATGGGATAAGGTAGGTCTGGATGGGCTGCTCCTCAGAGAGTCAGTGTGGACTTGATGGGATCCTATAGGGATTCTATGATATTCCTTTTATTCAATTCCTGATGAAGTGCCTTTGCAATGTTTTGTTACATTAAAACTCTATGTCACTGCAAGATATTGTTGTTCTGATGACGACATGTCCATTCTGGAATCAGGTTTCTTGGCTGAAAGCTCTTAGAATCATTGAATCCCTACAGTGTGGAAGCAGGCCTTTCGGCCCATCGAATCCACACTGACGCTCTGAAGAGCATCCCAACCAGACCCAATCCCATCCCTGTAGCCATGCATTTCCCATAGCTAATCCACTGAACCTGCATATTTTTGAACCGTGGGAGGAAACTGGAGCACCTGGAGGTAACCCACGCAAACACCGAGAGAATGTGCAAACTCCACACAGACAATTGCCCGAGGCTGGAATCAAACCCAAGTCCCTGATGCTGCAAAACAGCTCTGCTAACCACTGAGCCACCATGCTGCCCTAATGCTTCTCGTCATCAAATAACAAAATGCTGGAGAACTCCAGAATTCCAAGCCTACCTTTACACTTTCCTCAACACTGTAAGTTTTCATGGAAGCAAGAATTGGGTGCTTCCTTCCTCTGATCTGCACCTACCAGAGAGGACTCCACCTAAAGATATATAAGGTCTGGCAAAAGCTGAATAAAACAAATGGGGATTTAGGGAGGAAATTGAGTACTGAGGATTGAGATAACTGAAGGGATTGAAAATCAGAGTAAAATCTGGCGGTTATACTCGGGACAATGAAATATCTCCAAACTATTTGTTCACTCGTCAGCAAATTCTGATCTCCATCACAACTGTTTACAGTACTGAACATCCCTCTGCTGCTCAGTGAGCAGTACTGAAGGAGATTGGGGAACTATGGAAACTAGCTCATCGCAATAGCCGAGGGTTAAAATCCTTTGGGATGCAGTGTTACAGTCAAGTGGAACATCCACAACCTTAATTTTGGAACTGGAGGTTGCAAAATAGAACCTCCAGAAAATGACTAATCCAAAATCTCAGTAAATTCCCTTGGGTCAGTCAAGACCTCAGAAAGCCCTGGCAATTCAGCTTCTGAATATATGAATGGAGGTTTAGAAACTCCCAACAGAACTGATTTGGTTAACAGCAAAAGTTGACAATGGACGCTTTAAAGGGAATTTAAACACATCATTAAAATATCAAGATTTACCACATGTTTGTAGGTAAAAATGTGTCAATATGTTTGCTAAAAGTGCAGTGGAAGAATCTGGAGGTGGGGACAATTTTTTTGTCGGTACTGTACTTAACATTGCACTGCAATTGGCTTCTGTACAATAAAGCCCCAAACACTCCAAAACAACTTGCTGCTTAACTTTGGGCCCTGATATAACCACTACTCCCAATTTGCATAAGATTCCTTTAGTGCGGTTGCAATATTCAGATCATGGAAAGGAGTTTAAACACACGGGAGTTTTTCTCGTTGTTGTTGAAATGAATACCTCCAGAATCAGCTGCTAATACTGGTGACCTTTTTGTGAGAATTCAAGTGTTTAATGAGACTTTGGGCTACTAGAGGTCACACACTAGAGTTCAGATTAATCCAGGCTGAAACTTTATTGCTGGAACAGCACAGCAGGTCAGGCAGCATCTAGGGAACAGAAGATTCGACGTTTCGGGCACAAGTGTTTAATGAGACTTTGGGCTACTAGAGGTCACACACTAAAGTTCAGATTAATCCAGTCAGTCTTCTATTCGGCTGCTCTTGCCACAGTGACCAGGAGAGTGAGCAAGACCTTTGAAAACATGAGCAATTCTATATCTACCAAACTAGCTTGGTGTTGTAGAAGTTTATGCCCGAAACGTCGATTCTCCTGCTCCTCAGATGCTGCCTGACCTCCTGTGCTTTTCCAGCACCACACTCTTGACTCTGACACCGCCCCCTTGACCAGTCCTACCTTGACCTGCAATCTTCTTCCCGACCACCTCCACCCCCTCTCCGGCCTATCACCCTCACCTTAACCTCCATACACCTATCGCATTCCCAGCTACCTTCCCCCCCAGCCCCACCCCTTCCCCTTTATCTCTCAGCCCCCTTGGCCTACAAGCCTCATTCCTGATGAAGGGCTTATGCCCGAAATGTTGATTCTCCTGCTCCTCGATGCTGCCTGACCTGCTGTGCTTTTCAAGCACCACACTTTCTACTGGTATCATAGAGTCCTTACAGTGTGGAAGCAGGCCATTCAGCCCATTGAATCCACAATGACTGTCCGAAAAACATCCCACCCAGAGTCCTACCCCATCCCTGTAATCCTGCATTTTCCCATGGCTAATCCATTCAGCCTGCACTTCCCTGGACACTGTGGGCAATTTAGCATTGCCAATCCACCTAACCTGCACATCTTTGGACTGTGGGAGGAAACCAGAACATCCAGAGGAAACCCACGCAGATATAAAAAGAATGTGCAAACTCCACACATTCGACTGAGGAATTGAGCCCAGTTCCCTGGTGCTGTGAGGCAGCAGTGCTAACCATTGAGCCACTGGGCATCTAATATTGGAATGATATTAACAATGAGAGAGTACAAATTCAATGTTTCCTTAGCTGGAATGCGTTAGTAAGCAGCCTGTGAAAGGGGAAATATATTATGTTAGAAAGAAATTGTACATATTAGTTTCAGTAGGAGCCTATGTAAATTGATGGCCTTCCTACATTTTTGGAAGTATGGGCTGGGTTCACAGTTTTGGATGTTGTGTTTTTAAAGAACATTCATAGGATGTGGGAGTCACTCATATGGTCAGTAATTATTCAATCCTAAGGCACCCTTGATATGTTGGTGGTGGACCATTAACATAAGTCACTGAAGCCGGGGTTGTGAATGAACTGCCCCACTGGTGCTAGACAGAGAGTTCCAGGAATTTGACCAGGCCACAATGAAGGTGCTGCCAAAAGAACCTCAGCAAGATTTTGACGTCTTACATGGTCTGTATTTTTCACAATGGAACAGTTTGCCAATGCCTCCACCTTAACTGAAAGGGCAAGTCTTCCCAATTCTGGTGAACAACTCCCGGGCTGCAGGAAGTTCTTTGAGACATTTGACAATACACTTAGGATTACGTGTTATTAAACTGGTAGCCACACTTCCATAATACCAGTTTTTTGAAGGCATTAAGCCACTGAAATGGATTGGGATAAATATACATTTGTGTAAAAGACCATTTTGATTCATTTCGCCAGACCAGGGTTCAAGAATACTAGTTAGTTAGTCCATTATCTAAATATTCAATTGCTTTGCCTGTCTTATTTTCTCTCTGAATTGCTCAGACATCCCATTCTGAACATTATCACCCTCTATATTTCTATCCAATTTGGCCTCTATATTTCTATCCATTATCCCTCACCTGAACACCCGCTTACATCATGGGCGGCACGGTGGCACAGTGGTTAGCACTGCTGCCTCACAGCGCCAGAGACCCGGATTCAATTCCCGCCTCAGGCGACTGACTGTGTGGACTCTGCACGTTCTCCCCGTGTCTGCGTGGGTTTCCTCCGGGTGCTCCGGTTTCCTCCAACCATCCAAAGATGTGCAGGGTCAGGTGAATTGGCCTTACTAAATTGCCTGTAGTGTTAGGTAAGGGGTAAATGTAGGGGTATGGGTGGGTTTCGCTTCGGCGGGTCGGTGTGGACTTGTTGGGCCGAAGGGCCTGTTTCCACACTGTAATCTAATCTAAATCTAAATCATAAGATTGTTCTCAGATTCAGCTTTAAGAATATTGAAAAAAGCCCTCCTTATTTTTCTCTTCTCTGAACTCAGCTCAATATGTCTTCAATATGCCACTAGGCCCAACTCCCACAACAGAGACTGGAGAACAAAAATTGAGCTCAACACATATGAACGTGGCAGATGCAGTATAATGTGGACACTATGAGGTTAGCAAAAACAGAAAGACAGATTATTTACTGAATGTTGATAAAATAGGAAGGAAGGACATGCAATGAGACCTGGGTTTCTTTGTACACCAGTTGCTGAAAGTAAGCATGCAGGTACAGTAGGCGGTGAGGATGGTTGGTCTTTATAGTGAGTGGGATTCAAATACAGGAGCAGGGATGTCTTGCTGCAATTGTGCAGAATCTTGGTGAGACTCCAGCTGGAGTAGTGTGTGCAGTTTTGGTCTCCTTATCTGAGGAGGGATGTTCCGACCGAGCGCAGCAATGGTTTTCCAGATTAATTCCTGGCATGGCAGGACTGATGTCTGAAGAGGGACTGAATTGGTTAAGACAATATTCACTGGTGTTTAGAAAAACGAGGTGGGGGTGTGTAACTCATAGAAGCTTATTAAATGTTAACGAGATCAGACAGAATTAACACAGGAAGGCCATGGGTGCTGGGGAAAAAAAAAATAATAAGCACTACCGCACTTAGGTGGTAGTGTGGGGGAAAAAAAGAAAAACAGGTGTGCTTTAAAAAAAAAGAAGAAAAAAAAAGGAAAAAAAAAATTAACACAGGAAGGATGCTCCCAATGATTGGGGAATCTGGAACTGCAGTCTAAGGCCATTCAGGACTGAGATGAGGAGAAATTTCTTCATCCAGAGAGTGATGAGCCTGAGGATTTATCCGACACAGAAAGTGGTTGAGGCCAAGTCATTGAATGCTTTCAAGAAAGAGTTAAACCATAGTTCTTAGGATTAAAATGGATGGGGAGAAAGTGGAAACAGGGTACTTAGATGGATGATCAGCCATGATCATATTGAATGATGGGACAGACTCAAAGGACTGAATGGCCTACTCCTGTTCCTATTTTCTATGTGTCTATGTACAAATTAGGAGCAAAGGAAGGCCAATTGGCTCTCACCATTCAATAAAATCATTGCTGATTGGATAGTGTTTTGAATTCCAGATTCCCACTAGCCCCTGGCGGATTCCAATGGAGGTACTATCTTTCAGACGGAATGTTAAAGTACCAGGACAGACGTCATGGCCCTGCTCAGACAAGGATGGGTTTTCTTCCTCTGCCTCAGTCAATATTTATTCCTTAACCAACACTCATCAAACATTGTGGTTTGTGGGATTTTGCTTTGTTAATATCGGCTGCAGCATTTTCTCCATTCCTATGGCACTACATTGTCCGTAAAGTTGCTTTGTTGAAAAGGAACACTTCTCAAATTGAAGAATAGTGCCTGACTGCAGTTAGAATGTTGCATTTGTGAAGATCGCAAACTGAAAGTGCAGTCTACAGAGAGAGGTTGCATGACTCAGCTCTTGGGGGGTAGGGTGGGGTGGGGGTTACAAACCAACAAACAAAGAGAGAAAGATAGCCACAAGACAAAAGGCAAACAGCATTTCCAACCCCAAGCCACCTTTACCTCGTTTCTCTGAAACCTCTCTCATCAAAGCTGAGTTAATGATTTGAAATCTGGGTCAGTGGTGCTGGAAGAGCACAGCAATTCAGGCAGCATCCGTCGAGCAGCAAAATCGACGTTTCGGGCAAAAGCCCTTCATCAGCATCGTCGGATGCTGTCTGAATTGCTGTGCTCTTCCAGCACTACTGATCCAGAATCTGGTTTCCAGCATCTGCAGTCATTGTTTTTACCACCTTAATGATTTGAAAGCCCACTGGAAGTTTTCATTGGTGCATCTCAAGAGTTGTAAATGTAGAATTTTGAATTAAATGTACTGAGATTTGCCCCAGCCACAACTACAGAGCAAACACTGCAGTAAGAATCTTCAATACCAGGAGCTATGGTGAGAAAACTCGTCCGTCAGCTGGAACAACATCTCTGGACTGAACATGAACTATTTTCGTTCCCTGGAGCATCAGAGGTTGAGGAGTGACATTATATAAGTTCATGACATCATGAGGGGCATGGATAGGGTGAATAGCCAAGATCTTTTTCCCATAGTAGGGAAGTCAAAAACTAGAGGGTGTAGGTTTGATACAAGAGGGACATAAAGGGGCAACTTTTACCCTCAGAGGGTCGCGCGTGTATAGAATGAGTTGCCAGAGGAAGGGGGTACAATTACATTTCAAAGGCATTTGGATGGGTACATGACTAGGAAGGGTTTAGAGAGATTTGGGACAAATGGTGGAAAATGGGACTAGATTAATTTAGAATATCTGGTTGGCATAGCCAAGTTGGATTGAAGGGTCTGTTCCTGTACTGTACAGCCCAATGACTCTATGCCAATGACTTCACTTGTTACTTGGCCAAATTTTAAGATCTGATACTTGGCAGAGTTTTTTAAAATCTGTCTTTATCTCCCGCATTCTTAGGCATATGTGTGCATTGTTTATGCATTTTTGGGTGCTTTTACATTTAAACTTTGTGCTAATAATTTCTGCATCTTCGCTTGAGTGAGTTTTGGAAATAAAACAATTTCCTTATTCAGATAAGAAACCTGACTCATTTATTTCAGACATGAAGCAACACAAAGTAAATTTGTTGAATTGGCACTATCTCCTTCCTTTTAAATTCAACATCTGTTGTCACCAACCTGGGAGTGGAGAGAAGGGAGGGGTCAGTTCACCCCTCCTGACTTGGCAAAACTCCATTTCTTTATTTTTAATCATCTGGCACCTAATCCTGATTTTTCTGATATGCCCAGTATCCTAATACCATTTAGTTTAGTTTAAAATTCCAATATTTATTCTTCTTCCTAATTTCAACAATTTGTACTCATCATGGTTAAATTCCTTTTGCCATTTCTTTGCCCCATGTCCAATTCTATCTGGACCCACAGCAGAAGACCTAATCAGTATTGTCGCATCATCTGCAATTCCCTCATCTGGCTGCTATCATCAGCTTCTGACCTGTCTGACTCATTCATACAGTATCACAGTCTCAGACTTGGTGCTAGCCCCCTCACACTGTTTGTCTCAAAATCTGCTGGCAACCCAGTATCATACTGGCGTATTGCACTGGCACTGCCTGTCTCAATCTCCCTTTCATTGTTTTACTCAAGCAGTCTGTCCGTCTCCCAATCTGAGATAGCTCACTGGCACTGTCCCTTTCATATTACCCCTTCATTATTGATTCCCCTTCCAGAAGAAATGGCTTTTCCTTATGAAGGGGCTTTGAATAAAATAGTAATTTTAAAAACACCCATTAAATTTATGATAATCTCCTCTGCCTATGAAAATCATCCCAGTATCTTGAGTAGCCCATTATAACTGGAGTTTTCTATCCTGGGGATCAAGCTGATCCACCTCAGAGAAGTGGTGCTACAATGGCAATAACAATAAACTACTATACCAAAGATCCAGGTTAATGCTCTGAGGATCCTGGTTCAAACCCTAGGTGGGGCAGATGGTGATCTTTGATTTCAATAAAAATCTGAATAAAAAGTTAGGTGACCATTGTTTAAGACCAAAATGTCTGATTTATAAATGGCATTTGATTGATTATTGTCACATGTACCGAGATACAGTGAAAAGTATTGTTTTACATGCTATCGAGGCAAATCATACCATACATGAGTACATCAGGGTAATAGAACAGAAGGCAGAATATAGTGTTACAGCTACAGAGAAGGTACAGAGAAAGATCAACTCTAATATACGAGAGGGCCGTTCTTAAGTCTGAAACAGCGGGGAAGAAACTGTTCCTGAATCTGTTGGTAAGTGTTTTTAAACTTCTGTTATCTTGTATCTGACAGAAGAGGGTGGAAGAGAGTATAACTGGGGTGGGAAGGGTCTTTGATTATGTTGCCTGCTTTCCCAAGGCAGTGGGAAGTGTAGATGGGGTCAATTGAAGGAAGGCTGGTTTTCGTGATGGACTACATTCACAATGCTCTGTAATTATCTGGTCTGATCTTACTTGTGACTTCAGATCCACAGCAAAGTGGTTGACTCTTAATTGCCTTCCGAAATGGCCCCAACAAATCACTGAAGGGGCAATTAGGGATAGGCAATAAATGCAGGCTTAGAGAGTGACAACCACATTCCTTGAACTGAAAAAAAATAAACATCCCAACTACTCTTTAACTGTGGCCTAGCCATTGACTTGAGAAAAGGTTTCATTACTGTTTTCCACTTGTTATATGGTATAATACTGAACCTCCTTTCCTTCAACCAACCATTCTAACTATTATTAACATTCATCATGCTTTCTGTTTCATTCATAGTTCAGTCCACAATCCCACAACTCTCCCTGTACAAAAAAAACTCCTCCTACTCATCTTCATAAATCTACACTCAATAGGTCCCCTCTGGCCTGTTCATGACTTCAATTCTTATCTAACATGGATGACTTAAACGATTTCTGAACTAAATTAGAAATTCACTACTTACAGAAAAAGGTGAGCTGCTCCATGAGGTCAGAAGGGGGATGTTCGCTGATGATTGCACAGTGTTCAGCACCATTCACAACTCCTCAGCTACTGACGCAGTCCGTGTGCAAATGCAATAAAATCTGGACAATGTCCAGGTTTGGGCTGACAAGCGGCAACTAATGTTTGTATCACACAAATGCTAGGCAATGACCAGACCCAAGAAGAGGTGATATAATCATCATCCCTTGACATTCAATGGCATTACCATCACTGAATCCCCCATTATCAACATCCTGGGGGTTACCATTGATCAGAAACTCAGGTGGACTCATCACATTAACACAATGGCGAGAAGAGCGGTCAGGGGCTAGGAATACTGCAGTGACTAACTCACCTTCTGACTCCCCATCTACAAGGCACAAGTCAGGAGTGTGAAGGAATACTTCCCACTTTCCTGATGGGTGCAGCTCCAACAACATACAAGAAGCTTGCTATCACCCAGGACAAAGCAGCCCGCTTTATTTGCTCCACACCTACAAACATCCACTCTCTCCATCACTGACACTCAGTATCAACAGTGTGTACTGTCTACAAGATGCATAACAGAAATTCACCAAAGATCCTCAGACAGCACCTTCCAAACCCACGACCACTTCCATCTAGAAAGTCAAGGGCAGCAGATACATGGGAACACCACCCCCTGCAAGTTTCCCTCCAAGTCACTCACCATCCTGACCTGGAAATATCACCAATATTTCAGTGTTGCAGGATCAAAATCCTGGAATTCCCTCCCTAAGGGCATTATGGGTCTACCTACAGCACATGGACTGTAGTGGTTCAAGAAGGCAGCTCACCATCACCTTCTCAAGGGCAACAAGGAATGGACAATAAATGCTGGTCCAGCCAACAACACCCATATCTATGAGTGAATTTTAAAAAAATCAGGGCAGCTAAGTGTGCACAATAAATGCCAGTCATGCCACAAAATGTTTTTTAAAAGAGCAGGCAACGTGCTCACTAAGTAACCCCCAAAATAGCAAGTGGATATACTTTTCTGATGATTTGGTGGTCACAGTCTTTATCTGGGTATTTGGAATGCTTCCGGGTTTGCTTCAGTATCGGGATATTAAATTGATACAGTCAACACAACAATGGATAGCATTGGATATTAAATCCAGGAGGCCTTTGATGCAGCGAAAGAGCACATTGGAAGGCTGATGCACTCACAAAGGCTCCTTCACAAGACCCGCAAACTCTACTACTTAGAAGGACGAGGACGGCAGATGCATGGGAATATCCCCATCTGCAAGTTCCTCTCCAAGATATTCACCATTCCTTACTTGGAAATACGTTGTCGCTCCTTCAGTGTTGATGGATTAAGGTCCTGGAATTCCCTCCCTCGTGGCACAGTGGGTGTCACTACAATGCGTGGACAGCAGTGGTTCAAGAAAGTGGCTCACCACCACCTTCGCAAGGTCAACTAGGGGCAGGCAATAAATGCAGCGCCCAGCTAGTGACACCCACATGCCAGAAATAAATAAAAATATTGGGAAAGCTCACAGGGTGAATCAGCAATCACAGAGATCTGTAAAAGAGCGAATGAGTCAAAGATAACAGTTTATTTAAAGACTCTTTAATAGCAATCTGTACAAATTATTGAAAGCTTTATAGAAGACTGTATAATAGTGTCAATGCTATTGGCATATTGAAAATGTACCAAGAAAGGATTTCAGCTAAAACAGGCAGGATTCTGGAAGCTTATCCTTAGGACAGATAGAAATTATTAGAACCATTCATTAAGAGATTAAATGAGTTGCGACATCTCCATGCAAATAAACCCACAGCTTCATTCCACCTTTACCTTATTGATTTGGTGGTGTCTGACATCACTGAGTCCACTGACTCTTGGGTCTGGTGCTGCCAATTCCCAATCTATTCAACCCTGAAATTTGCTGGTGAAGTCTTCAGCTGTCTTTCCCCCAAGCCCCCTTTTGGTTTCTGTTTCTCACCTCACAAATAATAGTTACCTCAAAACTTAACTTTGCACAATAACCCGCAGTCTATCTCCCTTAAATCTTCTGCCACTCGGTTGAATCACAACTCATCCTGCTCCAAAACCTTCCACCATTCTCTCTTAGACGATGTAACTTTTTATTTTAGCGACATTCCACACCTGCAAATTGTCAGATGTCGTGACTTTGAGATTCCTTATTTCACATTCTCTATTGCAATTTTGTCGCCCTTCCAATCAATTAGCATTTTGCAAAATTATCACCATGACCACACATTGACAGTTACATTCTTGAGATTTTAGACCACATATCAAAGACTCCAAGGCCATTCTCATATTTGGACATAAACTGGAGAGTGCCTTTATCTATCCACTTGAATACAGTGAGATTCCATGGTCAAACAATAAAACTTTTTAAACTTAATGGTGTACATTTTTGCCTCCTATTTTTTGGTGCTGTAATTCTAAATTTCCTGAACATATGGATAAACTATTTTAGTCCCTGTAATACATAGCCTATGACTGTAAAGAGGAGAAATTAACTTTGGGGAATGGCACCAAATAAGCCACGACAAATTAGCAGGAAAAGCAAATCGAAAACAGTTGCATAGAGCTGCGACTCACAAACAATTTCATCCATTGACTCCCAATTTTGGATTAAACTGCATTTTAAATATCCCTAATGTTTACGTCTCTACTTTACTGTCTAGGTAATTGCTGTCAGATGTCTTGAACTTAATTGAATGTTTATCCAAACACCTCCAAACCCTTCCCTGATGTAGCAAACTGTTACCATCTCTCGTGCCTCAAATAACACGAAAGTTAATACCACAAGTAAACTGTGCATGAACTAACCTGTTTAATTACTTCTTCTAATCAGGACTGGATGCTTCCTCTAGTCATTTCTGCTAAATTGCAATATTATCAGGCAGTTACATAATTGTTATGGAGACTGCAAACGTTCCCTTTATTAGAAAGTGTGCATTTATAAAGGTAATATTGGCCCACAATGTCTAACATAGAGAGAAAAAGCACCTACATTGTAATGCTTGCATTAGAGTATTTCGTAGCCTCAAAGAGTGTGCTGCTGGAAAAGCACAGCATATGCCCGAAATGTCGATTCTCCTGCTCCTCGGATGCTGCCTGACTGGCTGTGCTCTTCTAGCACCACATTCTTGACTCTGATCTCCAGCATCTGCAGTACTCACTTTCTCCCAGTATCCCATAGGCTGTCAAATAGTTTGGAACACCCTGAAATAGTGAATGATAAATGCAGGCTTACCTTTTGTTAATCTCAGGCCTCTCTGATATTGTAAATATTCAAAAGAAATAGACATTCAAACTTACAAAAGATAAGGTTTCTTCTGAATCTTCCCATCAGCCTCAACATTGGGGCTGGATGGGTAAATAGCCTTTCAACGGTCATCAGTTACTCAGTGAAAGGCTTCAGTTGGTGCAGAGTGGCCTACGCCTGTTGCCCTGTAGATCTGCAGAAAAGGCAGGGCAGATGGCAGGGAAGGAAGCAGAAATGCCATCTGGGGAAATCTAAGGGCAACCCTTCCCACCACAACAATCTACAAACCTGTTGGTGTGGACAGTAAGATTCAGACCCATGCGAGGTATGAACAGGAAGAGATTCTACTCAACATTTAACACATCTCTGACTATCAGCACCTCATCATACAAGTGAAAGCCCTCGTGGGCTTGACAGTGTGACCTGTAATCCACCCCAAGGCAATTTTCAAGTGGGTAAGATGTATAAGATAAGACATAAGAGCAGAAGTAAGCCAGTCAGCCCATCGAGTTTGCTCTGCCATTCAATGAGATCATGGGTGATCGGATAACCATCAACTCCACTTTCCAGCCTTTTCCACATAATCCTTGATTCCCTTCCTGATTAAAAATCTGTTGATCTCAGCCTTATGTCTTGACTTAGGTGGTGACTGCCCACACTGGAAATGGGTTAGAATGTGCTCATTCCATGTACTTTATGACCTTGAGGCTTTCTTGTTAGCTCCAATGGGACTTGTCCTTGTCATTAAACTCGCCCACTACTCAGGGAAGGTTATGGCCAAATTTCAGCAAAGATTAAAGGGTCTTCTATGTGCGGATCTGGGAATAATATTACTTTATTGGTTAGGGGATGACTTAAATTGTCCTTCATGCTCCTTCTTGCAGTGCCTAGCCCTTTAGATTTCAGCCTCATTCACTGGCACCACTAGTCAAACAGTCCAGCTCTCCTGCTGGTTGCCCTGGGTGACTTCCCAGCCCCCACTCTAGTCACATGGGCAACTCACCAAATACATTGAATTGAGGCCTACACCTCAGGATGACTGGGACGTCTCTTTGGCAACATCTTGCAAAAACATGCCTCATGGTCAAAATTGGACAGAGCACATGCTGTAGTCAAAAAGTGTGGTGCTGCAAAAGCACAGCAGGTGAGGCAGCATCCGAGGAGCAGGAGAATCGACATTTTGGGCAAAAGCCCTTCATCAGGAAAGAGGGGGATCAGGGAGGGGGCTGAGGGATAAATAGGAGGGTGGGGGTGGGGCAGGGGGAAGGTAGCTGGGAAGGCAATAGGTAGATGGAGGTGGAAGGTGATGGTGATAGGTCGGAGAGGAGGCTGTAGTGGATAGATGGGAAGGAAGATGGATAAGTACGTCAATTTAAGAGGGTGGTGTCGAGTTGGAGGGTTGGATCTGGGATGAGGTGGGGGTAGGGGAGCTAACAGAACTCGTGAAATTGAGTTCCCAAGGCAGAAGATGAGGTGTTCTTCCTCCAGGCATTGGGTGGGAATGGTCTCTGTAGAACGCTGATATGGGGGGGGAGGGAAATATACCTCTATCCTTGTTGTGGTTAGAGGGGTGGGATTCAAGGGCAGAGCTGCAGAAAGTGGAGGAAATGCGCTAAAGGGCATTGTTGACATGTGGGAGGGGAAATTGCAGTCCTTGAAGCAGAAGGCCATCTGGGATGCCTGGACTGGAATTGTTCCTCCATGGAAGCAGATACAGTGGAGGCAGGGGAATTCGGTGTAAGGGACAGCGTTTTTCAGGAGGGGATTGGGAGTAATCCAGGTAGCTGTGGGAGTTGGTGGGTTTGAAGTAGATGTTCATGTTGAGTCGGTCACTGGAGATGGAAACGGAGAGGTCAAGGACGGGGAGGGAGGTGTCCGATATGGTCCAGGTGAACTTGAGATCAGGATGAAAGGTGTTCGTGAAGTTGATGAACTGTTCAACGCCCTCATGGGAGCACAAGGTGGAACCGATAGTCATCAATGTAGCAGAGGAAAAGGTGGGGAATGGTGCCAGTGTGACTGCAGAAGATGGACTGTTCCAAGTATCTGACAAAGAGACAGGCATATCTGAGGCCCATTTAGGTGCCCAAAGCTACCCCTCTGGTCTGAAGGAAGTGGGAGGATTCGAAGGAGAAGTTGTTGAAGATGAGGACCAGTTTCGCCAATCGAATGAGTGTGTCGGTGGAGGAGACTGGTTGGGTCAGTGGGACAGGAAGAAACAGAGGACTTGGAGGCCTTTGCCATGCCGGAGGGACATGTATGGGGACTGGATGTCTATTTGTACATTTGTACTTGAACTAAATGGCTTGGCAACCATCTTGGATACCTGCTTGATAATAATCAATGATTCAGAAATCAGTGAATTAAAGTGATCTAGAATGGATGTGGATATGATGGTTCCACCAGCAGGAGAGACTAGGACTTAAATGCACAGGGTCAGAGTGAAGGGACAACTCGTTAGAACAGAGATGAGAAGGAATTTCTTCAGCCAGAGGGTGGTCACTCTGGAGCTCACAGAGACCTATGGAGGGCAAGTTATTAAGTATATTTAAGACAGAGGTAGATAGGTTCTTGATTAGTCAGGGAATCAAGGATCGGGGGAGAAGACAGGAGGATGGAGTTTAAAAACATATTAGCCATGATCAAATGGTGGAGCAGACTTGATGGGCTGAATGGCCTAATTCTGGCACTATGTCTCATAAATTTTTGTCTTCAAGACAGGAAAAATATCCATCTCATACAGAGTCGTTCCATGGTAATGAGCTCTAAACACACAATTTCTGCTCCATTCAGGGTGAGAGTGTGAACAAAATGGGCCATCTTCTTCTGGGAGTAGTTCAGAGGTAGCCACAGGCATGGGTGAGTGGCAGCACGGCTTAGAAGAAGGACTGCCTTGCTTCTCTGAGACTTTGGAGCATTTGCAATAAAGGCTGTTAAGCCCTCTAGCTCTCACACCTCAGCCAACAAGCATCCTCATTCTTCCTCATAACCTCCATGTTCTCATACCCTCACACCACCTCCATTTTCCTGTACCATCAATGTCCTCTCATAATTTACACCAGTGCCTGCTCGTATTCCCATGTCCCTTAGATACTCAAGCAACACCTCGGCCTCCTATAGCGTCATAGCTACTCACCTAGTATCCATTATCTCAAGATCCATGTGGTGATGACAAAATTGAAAGCTTTCATTTATATTGACTTGATGGTGAAAAATAATCTGTCATGAGATTTTGCATTTAATGAAACCCATTCAAAAATGTTAAATCCACTTGAGTGATCAATCTGTTATAAAACAAACTTATTCACTAACCACATAAAAGGGACACAAGGGACAACTTTTTCACACAGAGGATGGTACGTGTATGGAATGAGCTGCAGAGGAAGTGGTAGAGGCTGGTACAATTGCAACATTTAAAAGGCGTCTGTATGGGTATACGAACAAGAAGGGTTTAGAGGGTGCTGGCAGGTGGGACTAGATTAGGTTGGGATATCTGGTCAGCATGGATGAGTTGGACCAAAGGGTTTGTTTCTGTGCTGTACATCTCTATGACTGTGTGACTATGACAAATCCATTGCAACTAATCCTTTAATAGACTCTTAAAACTGTCAAAGTATAAGCTCACCACCCTGCTGAGATATGTATTTCTGGAACCTTTCAAGCCTAGCCATAATAACAATGCTGACAAATGTCAACATTGAAGTCTAGTGAAGCTGGAGGAATAGATGGCTGAAGGATTTTTCTGTGTTACATTAGATTATTTGTCAATAAGGCAGTACAGCAGCATTTTTACTACAGTTTGCATTTTTACTCTGGCAGCTCCAGAATAACGGCTTCCCTTTGCTATTGTTAAAGGTTTGGTATATTTAAATAACTTCAGATTATGACACTTAAATAAAACTTAATTGTTGAGCATTAAAACTTCAGCATCTGATTTCTCTCCACAGATGCTGCCAGACTTGCTGAGCTTTCCCATCTTTCAGATGCTGAACTTTTTTTATTCTTAAATAAACTTTATCAGCCTTTCTCAAGTGTTGGCCCCAAGTCCATGGTTTGCACACTATGGGTTTAGGATCCCAGAATAGCAAAATTGAGCTGTTTTGAACTAACTTTAAATGGCCCTGTGGAGTTTGGGTTTCCTGCTTCTGTGAATCACACCCCCGTCCCTTCCCAATGCCAGAAAAACAGGATCTGTTCGAAATGCAGGAGGGGATCTATAGCCATCTGTTGTTTTTTAAAGGCCACAGGAAACAGCCGAACTTTGCAAAAATCCAGCCCAATATTTTTCTTGTGCTTTCAAATGAACCAATGAACTGGGAGTGGGATTGGACTGGGGTTGGAGTCCTTTTTGCTTTGGTGAAGACCCCAAACTGCTTCTTGATGGCTCCTGGACGTTTCATCAACATAAACAGGAGTCAGATCATTATCTAAGTCGTACTTTCCATGGTTCAGCCTTTGGCGCACCATTCATCTATTTTACAGTGACAAAGACTGATCCTTCTTTCTCCCAGTACCAGTTTTGCTGCTGTGGTCTCTGTTGCACGGAATTAACAAATTAAACCTACAGGAATGAATACTGAGGTACCACTAATTACTTCTCATTAGACATGTATGGACTGTTACTCTGTGGGTGGAGTTTTTAAAAGATTATTTATGTTGCTCTCCCACCTCTTTGCAGCCTAGTTCTTCCACCACAACAGTGATGACTAAGTCCCACACATGATTCCATCGGCTGGGCAAATGGCCAACATTCTATTCTGTAAATTCCAGCATCAGTATTGCTCCATTACTCAATCACAGGCACGTTCACTTTGGTGAGGACAAGCAAACTATGTGTATTTCCTCACCTAACATGCAATGTGAGCTAACAAAAGCCAATGAACACACAGCTAGTACTCTTCAACAGAGGGATGTTGATGAGATGGTGATGTGAAGGGATTGAGTTTAAAAGCAGAGAGGTAATGTTGCAGCTGTACAGGGTTGCTGGTGAGGTCACACCTGGAATACTGCATGCAGGCTTGGTCTCCTTCCTTCAGAAAGGATACACTGGCACTAGAGGGGTTGCAGAGGAGGTTCACTAGGTTGATTCTGGAGTTGAGGGGGTTCTGGAGATGTGGAGAGACTGAGTAGACTGGGATTATATTCATTGGAATTCAGAAGAATGAGGGGAGATTGTATAGCAACATATAATGTTATGAAAGGAATAGATAAGATAGAAGTAGAGAGGATGTTTCCACTAGCCGATGCAATTAGGGCAAGAGGGCATAGCCTCAAAATTAGGAGGAGCAGATTTGGGACTGAATTGAGAAAGAACTTCTTCACTCAGAGGGTTATAAATCTGTGGAATTCCCTGCCCAGTGAAGTAGTTGATCCTTCCTCAGTAAGTGCTTTTAAAGCTAAGATAGATAACTTTTTGAACAGCAAAGGAATTAAAGGCTATGGTGAGAGGGTGGGTAAGTGGAGCTGAGGCCATGAGAAGATCAACCAAGATCTTATTGAATGGCAGAGCAGGCTTGAAGGGCCAAATGGCCTAGTCCTGCTCCTAGTTCTTATGTTCTATGTTCTGATTCCTGTCTCCTGAAGCCTAGTAGAAGTCAGGTAACAATGTAGGAAACAGAACAAGGTGCAAAATATCCTTGGAGATAGGGACTGGCCCTGCATCAGTCATTTCAGTTGTCCCATTGGATACCTGTGCATAGCCGAGCCACTGGGAATATGGCTCAGTTGTAGGAAGCCATCGGGCAGCCTCCAGGTTCCTTGCCCATTGTTTTGCCAGCTCTGCCACCTTTCAATCCTTCAGCAATCTCAAGCTTTTAGTCTTGACTCATTGTGGGCCATTGGATGGAATATCAACTAAGATTAGTTACAACATATGCAGTCAGATTATTGTGTTCTCTTAACTTCAATAGGCCCCAGAAACATGGTTTATAATGCCTTGATGTTTCATTGTGATGTAGGTTTTGGTCATTAGGACATCAGTCCTAATGTCTTCTTCTTTGGTTCATTATTTTTATTTCGTCCAATTATACTTCTCTGACAGATTCCTTTGTTGCAGGGTGCTATTTAATTGCAAGTTGCTGTTGTTGGTTGTAGGTTTTACAGAAAATGTGCAAAAAAGTCCAGAAACAACAAACAATTTTCATGGACAATTCAGTTTATATTCATGTAGGAACAACCCCTCAGTTCTGCTCTGCCACTTTAACTCGATCATGGCATATCAATATTTCAACCTCACTCACCCTACATTTTCACCATTCGCCAAAAATAAAGCGATCCCATGCTTGACCATTTTAATCAATTCTAGCCTTGACCATTTTAATCAATCGCAGACTTGACCATTTTAATCAATCGCAGACTTGACCATCTTAATCTCAGTTTTGACCATTTTAATCTCAGCCTTGACCATTTTAATCAAGCCCAGACTTGACCATTTTAATCCCAGCCTTGACCATTTTAATCAATCCCAGTCTTGACCATTTTAATCAATCCCAAACTTGACCATTTTAAGCTCAGCCTTGACCATTTTAATCAATCCCAGCTTTGAACATTTTATTCCCAGCCTTGACCATTTTAATCAATCCCAGCTTTGAACATTTTATTCCCAGACTTGATCATTTTAATCAATCCTAGCCTTGACCATTTTAGCCAAAAGCAGACTTGACCATTTTAATCAATCCCAGCCTTGACCATTTTAATCCTGCCTTGACCATTTTAATCAATCCCAGACCTGACCATTTTAATCAATCCCAGCCTTGACCATTTTAATCAATCCCAGACTTGACCATTTTAACTAATCTCAACCTTGACCATTTCAATCAATCCCAGCTTTGACCGGTTTAATTAATCCCAGACTTGACCATTTTAATCAATCCCAGCCATGACCATTTTAATCCCAGACGACCATTTTAATCAATCCCAGACTTGACCATTTTAATCAATCCAAGCCTTGACCATTTTAACTAATCTCAGCCATGACCATTTTAATCCCAGACGACCATTTTAATCAATCCCAGACTTGACCATTTTAATCAATCCAAGCCTTGACCATTTTAACTAATCTCAGCCTTGACCAGTTTAATCAATCCCAGTTTTGACCGTTTTAATTAATCCCAACTTGACCATTTTAATCAATCCCAGGCATGACCGTTTTAATCCCAGACGACCATTTTAATCAACCCCAGACTTGACCATTTTAATCTCAGCCTTGACACTTTTAAACAATCCAAGCCTTGACCATTTTAACTAATCTCAGCCTTGACCATTTTAATCAATCCCAGTTTTGACCGTTTTAATTAATCCCAGACTTGACCATTTTAATCAATCCCAGCCTTGATCATTTTAATCCCAGCCTTAACCATTTCAATCAATCCCAGACTTGACCATTTTAATCAATCCCAGCTTTGATCATTTTAATAAATCCCAAGCCTTGACCATTTTAATCCCAGCCTTGATCATTTTAATATCAGACTTGACCATTTTAATCAATCCCAGCCATGACTATTTTAATTCAGCCTCAACATTTTTCTTTGCTTTGGATAAAAGCTTCCTTCCAGATTATTATTTGGCATTTATTGAAGCCTGTGCAATCTGTAGTGATTTTGCAAAATACAAAATGACATAAAACTAAACTACAATACACAAGGAGACCATTTGGCTCATGAAGTCTTTGCCAGTTGAGGAATATCTCTCTATTCTAATCCACCTGGAGAGTCTGTAGCCCTGAAGATCATGGTTCTTTAAGGTGGTCTTTTGGTTCTTTTTAAATGCAGTGAGTGTTTTTGCCTCTTCCATTCATTCTTGCTGGGAGTTCCAGGTCCCGGCTACAACTCTGGGTGATAAAATGCTTCCTTTCTTTCCTCTCTCTACCATTCTTTTCTCTATTACCTTAGAGTTATGGCTTTTGACCCATCTGCTAAGGGGATTTAGTCATCTCTATTTATCCCCATCTAAGCTGCTCATATTTTCTTCATTGCCCTCAATTAAGTCACCTCTCAACCTCCTAGGTTGCAATGAAAACAACTTCAACCTCTACAATGTTTCCTGACAGCTATACTAATCCACTGAAGGTAATATCATCTCCGCACCCCCTCTACAGTAATTACATCTTCACTGTAAGGTGGTGACCAGAAGTGCATGCTGTGGTTTAACTAATGCTGCATGCATGATCTTCCTGCTTTTGTATCTTATGAAGCAGAGCGTGTCTTATGCCTCCTTAACTAGCTGATTCACCTGTCCTGTTATCTTAAATATACTCAAAAGGCTCCTCTGTTCCTGCAAAGTACTCAATAAGGGCGGCACGGTGGCTCACAGCGCCAGGGTCCCAGGTTCGATTCCCACCTCAGGCAACTGTCTGTGTAGAGTTTACATATTCTCTCTGTGTCTGCGTGGGTTTCCTCCCACAGTCCAAAGATGTGCAGGTCAGATGAATTGGCCATGCTAAATTGCCCATTGTGTTAGGTGCATTAGTCTGGGGTAAATATGGTGGGATGGGACCATTTGCCGCCGCCGATTAGCCACTGCCCTTTCACTGCCGAGGACGCTTTGCCACCGCCCATTGGCCGCTGAGGACGATTCTCCACCGCATGTGTTTGTAACTCATTTTTATGTATAAACCAATAAAATGATATTTATTTCACCTCTTTTTTTATCAATGTGTACTATGTAGTTGTATAAACAAAGGGGAGTGAGAAGTATGAAAGAACAGGCGGGAGGGAAAACAATCAGTACATGTATATATTTCCGGTGGCAAATAGTCTCCAGATGTCAACCAACCCCAGTGGAGAAACGTTGGTGGCGAACCGGCAGTGGCTAATCGGCGGCAGCGAATGTGCCGCGGCGAATCATCACCAACTCAAATATGGGGAATGGGTCTGGGTGGGTTACTCTACAGAGGGTCAGTGTGGGATTGTCGGGCCGAAGGGCCTGTTTCCATACTGTATGGAATTTAATCTAATCTAAAAAAATCTTTAATTTAATCTTAATCTAAAATATCCTTCCACTTATTGTATATTCCCTTGCTTTGTTCCAAAGTACATTGCCTCAAACGTCTCCAGACTGAATTCTACTTTCCACCTTTTATCGAACTAACCAGACCATATTTTCTTGCAGTGTAATGTTTTCCTCATTACTATCAGCAACAGGACCACTTTTTGCATTATCTGTCTTTGACATTCCCCTACATGTGTGTCAAAATTATTAATACAAATGACAAACAGCAAAGGACTGATCCTTGCGGAACCCCATTGGTTACAAGCTTCCAGTTACAAAAAGCACTCATCAACAATTACCCCATGTTTTCTGCCACTAAGGTACTTTTGGATCTAATTTGTCACTCTCCCTTGGATCCCAGGGGCTTTTACGGTTTTAATCCTTGTGCCAGCTGGCACCTTGTTAAAGGCCTCGCTAAAATCTCTGACCATCACATCCACCATTGCTGCTCTCACCAATCCCACTTTTCAAACTCCGCCAAAATATTCATCAAGTCAGTCAAACATAACCTGTCCTTAACAAATCCATATTGACCTCCCTAGATTAAGATATGTCTTTCTAAATGAAAGTTTATGCTGAATTTACTCCAATAATTTGCTCACATCTGAAATGATACCAGCTGAACTAGAGTTACTCAGACTATTCCTTCCCTTTGGTTTTAACAATGGTGTAATATTGGTAGTCCTCCAATCCCAAAGCACCACTCTGCAACATTAGAGCATTGAAATATAATGGTTGGAGGCTCCACAATTTCTTCTTTGCTTGTTTTGACAACCTGGGATATATTTCATCCTGACATCACTTCAATGTTAATCCCATCCAAACTTTCATACTCTTCCTTCAAAACCACAACATCATCAGCCCCTCTTTTCTGAATATAGAAGCAAAGCATTCATTAAAAAGATTACCCACATCCTCTGCCTCCACACACAGGTTACCATTTTAGTGTCTATTAGCAGTCTGTTGTTCAACTGCTACTCATCTGTAGACCATAGTATGGTTCTTCTTTCATAAACTTTTTATTTATATCTCTTTATTCAATTCAAACACAAATCTGCTTTTCCTAATCCACATCCATTACTGGGGAGAAGCCCCTTCTTTCCAAAATAAAAGTAATGTCCTGACACAGCTCCAGCAAATTTGAATCCAAAATTTTTCAGTTTTGTATTCGGGACTATAGTCTCATGATTGATCTCAGACTGTGAACCAGAGGTTGGATCCTGGAGCAGTGGGGTTGGAACCTGGGGGAAGGGAGAAGAGTCAGGTTGAGGGACATTTTTCTGTTTCCATCTTTCAAATATGCATGAGAACATGGTTAAAAGCCAGTCTGAATCCTGGTCTTCATGTGTTAGTGAGTGGAGATGCGTGCTGTGAGGGTCATAGCTGAGAAAACAGCTTGTCACTCCTGCGCTGCAGGTAAAAATTAGAAACTTCCAGTGGAGACACTACCACTGTGCAAGAGGGACCCTCAGACACTGGCCTATTTTTAAAATTACCAAATCAACCAGTTAATAAATTAAAACAATCGACTAAGGCAAAAAAGAGGGTAGAAAGAGATGGAGAGGATAAATTAAAATGGATGTCGGTGGGGAGGGAAATCCTGCTCTGCCCACTGTTCTCTGAAAGCTTTAAGGGTGTTGGTGGGCACTATGTGCTCTTTCTCCAAGGATGCCCTGCCACAAATGTAGCCATGGAGGAGAGGCAGGCAGTCGCGAACGAGGAGGCCCCTCCCCTGCAGAGCCTACTGTTTGTAGCTGCTGAGGCTCCTTTAGCCAGGCTGAGGAGCAGGTCCCCATCGAGTCCCTCTTCCTTACAGAAACTGACCTTTCTTTTTGAAAGCCCACTGCCAAATCACTGTCCACCAGGGGCAGTGCAACAACAAACAAAAGAGGAGAGCGGTGCCTAGAACCTGACCTTTCCCACCTTTGCCCACCTCAGACTGGGGAAGGTGCCACAGACCTGTCACCTTCACTCTGTCGTTCTTTCTCCATAGATGCTAGCCTGACCTGCTGCATCTTCAGTTGCATCTTTGGATTGTTTATATTTTCTCATCAGCCTGTTCAGAGATGTTGTGATGTACCTCTGGAACAGGTGAGACATGAACCAGGATCCCCGGAACCAGAAGCAGAGACAGGGGCACTACCATTATGTCACAAGAGCCCTCAGTGATATTTTCTGACCAATGTATTAAGGGATTTTATTACACAGCTCTGGAGCATTGATTTGGAGATGCCGTGTTGGACTGGGGTGAATAAAGTTAAAAATCACATGACACCAGGTTATAGCCCAACAGGTTTATTTGGAGGCACTAGCTTTCAGAGCGCTGCTCCTTCATCAACACCAGATGAAGGAGCAGCGCTCTGAAAGCTAGTGCTTCCAATTAAACCTGTTGGACCATAACCTGGTGTTGTGTGATTTTTAACCTGGAGCAGTGGGGTTGGAACCTGGAGCAATGGGGTTGGAACCTGGAGCAGTGCGGTTGGAACCTGGAGCATTGGGGTTGGAACCTGGAGCAATGGGGTTGGAACCTGGAGCAGTGGGGTTGGAACCTGGAGCAGTGGGGTTGGAACCTGGAGCAGTGGGGTTGGAACCTGGAGCAATGGGGTTGGAACCTGGAGCAGTGGTTTGGAACCTGGAGCACTGGGGTTGGAACCTGGAGCAGTGGGGTTGGAACCTGGAGCAGTGGGACTGGAACCTGGAGCAGTCGGGTTGGAACCTGGAGCAATGGGGTTAGAACCTGGAGCAGTGGGGTTGGAACCTGGAGCAATGGGGTTGGAACCTGGAGCAGTGGGGCTGGAACCTGGAGCAGTGTGGTTGGAACCTGGAGCAGTAGGGCTGGAACCTGGAGCAATGGAGTTGGAACCTGGAGCAGTGGGGTTGGAACCTGAAGCAGTGGGGTTGGAACTTGGAGCAATGGGGTTGGAACCTGGAGCAGTGGGGTTGGAACCTGGAGCAGTGGGGTTGGAAACTGGAGCAGTGCAGTTGGAACCTGGAGCATTGGGGTTGGAACCTGGAGCAATGGGGTTGGAACCTGGAGCAATGGGGTTGGAACCTGGAGCAATGGGGTTGGAACCTGGAGCAATGGGGTTGGAACCTGGAGCAATGGGGTTGGAACCTGGAGCAGTGGGGTTGGAGAACCTGGAGCACTGCGGTTGGAACCTGGAGCAGTGGGGTTGGAACCTGGAGCAATGGGGTTGGAACCTGGAGCAGTGGGTTTGGAACATGGAGCAATCGGGTTGGAACCTGGAGCAATGGGGTTGGAACCTGGAGCAATGGGGTTGGAACCTGGAGCAGTGTGGTTGGAACCCCTGGAGCAGTGGGTGTGAAACCTGGAGCAGTGGGGTTGGAACCTGGAGTAGTGGGGTTGGAACCTGGAGCAGTGGGGTTGGAACCTGGAGCAATGGGGTTGGAACCTGGAGCAGTGGGGTTGGAACCTGGAGCAATGGGGCTGGAACCTGGAGCAATGGGGTTGGAACCTGGAGCAATGCGGTTGGAACCTGGAGCAATGGGGTTGGAACCTGGAGCAATGGGGTTGGAACCTGGAGCAGTGGGGTTCGAACCTGGAGCAGTGTTCTTGGAACCTGGAGCAATGGGGTTGCAACCTGGAGCAATGGGGTTGGAACCTGGAGCAATGCGGTTGGAACCTGGAGCAGTGGGGTTCGAACCTGGAGCAGTGGGGTTGGAACCTGGAGCAGTGGGGTTGGAACCTGGAGCAATGGGGTTGGAGCCTGGAGCAGTGTGTTTGGAACCTGGAGTAATGGGGTTGGTACCTGGAGCAATGGGGTTGGAGCCTGAAGCAGTGGGGTTGGAACCTGGAGCAGTGGGATTGAAACCCCTGGAGCAGTGGGATCGGAACCCCTGGAGCAGTGGGTTTGGAACCTGGAGTAATGGGGTTGGTACCTGGAGCAATGGGGTTGGAACCTGGAGCAGTGGGATTGAAACCCCTGGAGCAGTGGGATTGGAACCCCTGGAGCAGTGGGGTTGGAACCCCTGGAGCAATGGGGTTGGAACCCAGGTTTCTCAGTTCAGGGGGTGGGGATACTACCTCATAAACTCTAGGCTCTACAAAGCTTCACCTTCTCCCTATCATCTCTTGAGTATGTCCTTAAAGAGACCATCATTTACAATTCTGTGACCTGTTCGTATTTAATATTTTGCTCTTATGAAATGGCTTCAGATTTTCATATATCTTATTTGGCAGTATTTCTTCATGCTTTCTCTTTGCTCTCTCAAGTACTCTTTTAATTCTGTTGCTACGTTTTCGCTCTTCTTCTGGACTCTCTGATGTATTCTCAGTGTCTGACATGATTCCTCACTTAGTCTTCGTGGGGTTGGAACCTGGAGCAATGGGGTTGGAACCTGGAGCAGTGGGGTTGGAACCTGGAGCAATGGGGTTGGAACCTGGAGCAATGGGGTTGGAACCCCTGGAGCAGTGGGTGTGAAACCTGGAGCAGTGGGGTTGGAACCTGGAGCAATGGGGTTGGAACCTGGAGCAATGGGGTTGGAGCCTGGAGCAGTGGGGTTGGAACCTGGAGCAGTGGGGTTGGAACCCAGGTTTCTCAGTTCAGGGGGTGGGGATACTACCTCAGAAACTCTAGGCTCTACAAAGCTTCACCTTCTCCCTATCATCTCTTGAGTATGTCCTTAAAGAGACCATCATTTACAATTCTGTGACCTGTTCGTATTTAATATTTTGCTCTTATGAAATGGCTTCAGATTTTCATACATCTTATTTGGCAGTATTTCTTCATGCTTTCTCTTTGCTCTCTCAAGTACTCTTTTAATTCTGTTGCTACGTTTTCGCTCTTCTTCTGGACTCTCTGATGTATTCTCAGTGTCTGACATGATTCCTCACTTAGTCTTCGCACCTTGTTATTCAGGGAGCTCAAGATTTGTTTGTTCCACTATTTTTCTTATATTAACCTGTTTATCCTGAACCTCTTGAACTGATTTTCCTTTGAGTAGCTGTTGCCAGTCTGCTTTTGCCAAATCATTAGTGAAATTGGTTATCCTCTAACTCCCTGTAATCCCATTTTATCTTTTTCCGTTTCCATAGTTAGGTTAAATCTAACCGAAATGTGATCACCATCAATTGATTTGCACCATTTCCCAAGCTGGTTCGCTACAGGAGTCTAACTATCACAGTCCACATTACTTCTTGTAACAACACACAAGAGAATATCAGTCAGTTCTGTGCATGTGGCAGCATTTTGATTGCGCTGCATTAAAGCAGCTTGATTAGAAATACAAGTCAGGTACAAATAAAGGGGGAAGCCCTTTCAAGTGACAGCCAAGTGGTAATACTGCTGCAGATTTAACTCGTCTGTGGTCATGTAGATGGGATCTAATTGGCGTTGAGCCAGACAATAAATAAAGTCATGAAAGAAAGTCTTTAAAGACTCATAGGTGTGTTAAAATGTTTTTACAATTACTCTCGTTAAATACGACATGGCTCACATTTTCCCTTGAAAGTGAAGGATTGAAGGCTATGCCTCTACATTTCTTTCTCCAGCCTGAAACCCACAGGAGCCGATTCAGAATCAATGTTGTCCATTAGGAATTCAGCAGGCTGCCTCCAATGCTATAAATGCAAAGACAGATCGTGTGTGCGGAAATTCAAGCAGGGTTCCTGTCCCAATGTATAAAGCATAAGCACGTCTATGATACAGGGCTCCTCAAAAAATGATCACTCTCTCTCACACAAAGACAGCATCAGGAAACTAGTTTAATTATAAAACTGACATAACTGTCTTCCTCCGATATTTAAAAACCTTGATCTGAACTTTTTTTTTCATTTTGGTGCTGTGGGCGATGGGGTGGTGGTGGGTGTTTGTTGAACTTTGCGCTAAGCCACGCCTGAGGGAACCACACTGGTGTGGGATGAATCAGTGAAAGGCCAGACGTTAAGAATGGCAGGTTTCCCTCCGGAAAGAACATCAGCATATCAGTTGTTTTTTTTTTTAACTTCATGTGACAATCATGATCACTTTTACTAACTTTTGAAAGTGACCTCAACATCCACAACGGAAATTAAACTCCCATTATGTTGCCTTATTATTCCAGGCCTATAGATTACTGGCTTATGGAAATAACCACTGCACTATCAAGCCGTGATTTAATTTGATTTATTACCGTCATGTGTACCAAGGAACAATGAAAAGTGTTGTCTTATGTGTTTTACAGGCAGATCGTACTTTACAAGTGCATCTGGGTAACTACAACTGTACAACGACAATTCATTTATTATTCCATTGTTTAATTATGTGTTATCTGTCCTGTGGATTTCAGGTATCACAGTACCAGTTAAATATAAAAATAAACCAGTCATGCAAAATGCTGACACAATGGGTTGATTACCTTCTGTCTGTACCATAACAATTCTGCGATTCAGTGATGTTCGATATAAACTGGGGCTTTTCCACCTTAATCTGGTTTGTAGAATGCAAATGAGGTACATCAGGAAAGGCAATGCTTTCTGTAATAGCGTGAGGAGCTGGCTGCTTGTCATTCCACGCCACCCACATACATGTGGAAATGTTTGCAGACTGTGCAGGAGTTGGACCTTTACAGAAGAGCTTGTCACACTGAAGGCTCTGAGGGTTCCGATTCCTGCTGGGATTGCCGAATTCTCACAGCCCTGTGAATTCAGCACTCTGCGCCCACACTTGCCTTGCAAGATAAAGAGCATCCTTTTGTCTCTGTGTGATATGTGTCAAATACTGCAAAAGGATTGTACTGCCAGGCAATGCTTCAGGTTTTGGTGCTTCCTCACTTTGATCGAGCGCAGAACAATTCAAACGGACAGATTGTTTTCCCTTGATTTGGTTTGGGAGAGACACTGTCCAATTTTGATTCAAATGACAGAGAAGTTTTCATTGTGAGTCTGGGTTAATTGCAAGTTGCGCATTTCATATTATAGATTCTGATGTAATTATGAGCTTCCATAGGCCGTCACTGGCACCAAGATTTAACACACAGATGACCTGAGATCTTAGTCCATGAACAAGCTGTATTGATACCAAGAAATTCTGCATTTTAGCTATCTGCCTCCATGCAGAGGGAACTTGGTGAAACAGGTATCTATGTTGTAATGACCAGCCTCATCACAAAGGTCCCAGTTTATTACAGTTTTAGACTGGATGCCCCAAATTGTCAAGCTCCCATGTGAAGAAGGTTCAACTGGTTCCTCATCACTATTCACCCATCCCCTGGGCTGATCACAACAACATTAATTTGTAAAGGAGCCCTTCCCTTTCTCCCAGAAACAAATGATGTTTTTTAGATATAGGAACCTATTTAACCAGGATTTATTGAGTGAACAAAAGAGCGTAATTATTATTGAACAGCAGAACTAATAATAAGCCAAATCCATATCCAATTCTTCTCTTGATGAACCCCAAAACAAGTGCAATAAAATTAGTGTCAATAAAAACCTTGCTGTATGGCCATTTTGGTGCAGTGAAGCACTGGATTCTAATCAAACGTACCTGTTATCCCATTCATCAACATCAGGTCCTACAGCTGACAGGATATATAACAGGCAGGTCCTACAGATGACAGAATCTACAACAGGCAGGTCTTACAGATGACAGGATATATAACAGGCAGGTCCTACAGCTGACAGGATATATAACAGGCAGGTCTTACAGATGACAGGATCTATAACAGGCAGGTCCTATAGCTGATAGGATCTATAACAGGCAGGACCTACAGATGACAGAATCTACAACCGGCAGGTCCTACAGCTGACAGGATCTATAACAGGCAGGTCCTACAGATGACAGAATCTACAACAGGCAGGACCTACAGATGACAGAATCTACAACCGGCAGGTCCGACAGCTGACAGGATCTATAACAGGCAGGACCTACAGATGACAGAATCTACAACCGGCAGGTCCTACAGCTGACAGGATCTATAACAGGCAGGTCCTACAGATGACAGAATCTACAACAGGCAGGTCCTACAGATGACAGGATCTATAACAGGCAGTTCTTACAGATGACAGGATCTATAACAGGCAGGTCCTTCAGATGACAGAATCTACAACAGGCAGGTCCTACAGATGACAGGATCAATAACAGGCAGGTTCGATAGCTGACAGGATCTGCAACAGGCAAGTCCCTCAGCTGACAGTATCTACAACAGACAGGTCCTACAGCTAACAGGATCTGTAACAGGCAGATCCCACAGCTGAAAGGATCTACAATAGGCAGGTCCTACTGCTGACAGGATCTACAAAGTAGGTCCTACAGCAATCCATATTTGTACCTGTTGAGTGATACAAGAGGCAATAACTGCAACTCGGTTCAAGATTGGTATTGCAACAGACAGTATCAACTACAGGTAGCTCCTAAAATAAGCAAATTCTACAAAAAGTGGATCCTATTGCAGTGTAAAGCTATGGTAGGCAGAATCAACAAGTGGGTGATACATCAAGCATTATCACAAACAGGCAAGACCTACAATAGTTAAGCAATCTGTTCCATGAGAGCATGCCTGAAACAGTGCCCTCGGTGTGTCATGTCCTTAGTGAGCTTACCTCCTCCATACAATTGGCACTTCCTGTAAGTCTGCATTTATCTCCTGTCACACCTTAGCTCTTAGGTCCTACCTCAGCATATCTACCCATTCCTGTTGATTTAAAAGTTAGTGCGTGTGTATGTAGTGTGTAAGAATATATGAGAATGTGTGCGTTTGTCTGTGTGAATATATGTGAATATGTGTGTGTGTGAATATGGGCGCATATGTCCACACATGTGCTTGTTTGAGGGTTATGCTCTACATAAATTTAATGATAACTATGTTGTGTTTCCTATTTTAATACAGCATTGTCTTACAATATAAAAATGTTGATGATGTTCCTTTCTATACTGTAATGTATATGTCCCAATTTAAAGGCTTTAGTTGCCTTTATTTTCCTTTGGGTAAGTGGGATATCAATTATCAATTACATTTTTTCCAACTTTCAAATCGACATGTTACCTGAAGACAGTGTGGCTTCTTAGAAAAAGTTATGTTTGTCAAAGCATTCTGAGCTGCCTCAAGTAAATTATTTGCTGTCAGTTTTTCTAGGGCTGCCTGCTGGTGTAAGGGGGAAGAAATATCCAAAGGTTGGGTTTTAGTGATTGCATCATTATGTCATAGTTAATGTTCAGAATTCCCAAGAACTCAGTTCCTCAGGTTTAGCAGCTGGAGACATTTTACCATAATGTTGAAATCTATCCTTTGACAAAGGTAGAGTGTTTCTAAGTCAACATCAACTCCCCAAGTAAAAGGAGAAGCTGTGCCTGGAAGAGTCAGATTGAGGAACTGAGCATTAGCAGACTGGCTGCATGTTAGACTAATGAGGAAACATGGACAAGCCGTGGGCAAACATGGACAGCTACTGATACCCACTTCCAGACATCTCAAAGCCATAGAAATGATTCTGGAGTGTAGTCGCTGTTGTAATGTTGGCAACGTTAAAAAACCAATATGCACTCAGCAAACTCCAACAAGCAGCAAAGAGACAATGACTGGATTAATAATTCGCATAATGTTGATTGAGGGAGAAATATAGATCAGAGATAATTCATGGGACTTGAATCTAGAAGCTCAGGGCTAGCCATCACCTGAGTCACAGCTCACAATTCAACTCATTCTCTCATTTTCCAACTCACACTGCTTCATAAGAAGTTATTCTGAGTTATTTTGACAAAACGAAGGATATTGCAGAACACAATGAGATTTGTTGGCTTTATTAAGACAAGTAGAATGGGGTAGGTTTTTCTCTTTACACCCGAGTCACTGACCATCATCTAGGGGGTGTCAGTATATGGTCTCCAAACTGTCCTTGCATTCTTTTAAAAAATGGGTTTCCTCCGGGTTCCTCCCAGAGTTCAAAGATGTGCAGGTTAGGTGAATTGGCCATGCGAAATTACCCATAGTGTTCATGGATGTGTAGTTAGTTGCATTAGTCATGGGAAATGTAGAGCAATAGAGTTGGGGAATGGCTCTGGGTGGGTTACTCTTTGGAGGGTTGCTGTGGACTTGCTGGGCGGAATGGCCTGTTTCCACATTGTAGGGATTCTACGATTCTATGAAAATCAGGACAGTTCCCTAGCCATGAATGGGAGAGAGCAGCTCCTGCAGACAGGACAATTGCTTCAAATTCTAGGCAGCAAAGAAAGAGATGCAGCCTGAGCTCTATAGGGTGTCAACGGGTTGGCAGGAGACTTGACTACACAAGGGCCTGAGGAACAGAAAGAAAAAATACATGGTTCAACTCACTCCAAATTCCAATCTGCACACACAAGTGACAACAGCAACCTTCGGCAATGCGAGTACTAGAACAATGAATACACAAAGACTTGTCCAATCCTGTGTTTTCCAAAGCCCTACATGGTCTCCAGGCCATAATACAGCAAGGTCAGAGGTCCACCCACTTACATACTTTCAAAGTATTGCAGTGAGCATCTGCACAGCATTGATTGCTTTGATTCACTGACTCTCACAAGTCTGTGTCCTTCATATGTCTCAATGAATAGCTGTTTATATCCAGCAAGAAATGAAGTCTCGGTTTACACTTAGCTCAGAATAACTTCTTATGAAGCAAAGAAAATGTGAAACAGCTCCACACTATTGGGATATGCTCAGATTCCGTGTGCTTCAATTTGCACATTACAGCTCTGCATAGTATCAGGAGGAGAAAAACGTGAAGCACTCAGGAAGCTAATAGCACTCTGATAGCCTCTTTCATTGGCAACGCTCCTGGCTACAATGACACAGAAACCAATCATATTGAAATGTTGGAGGGACAGGTCATGACAAAATGTCTAATTCTCCATAATTTGTCTGCTGAATGGTTATTTAAAGCAGATAGAATATCAGCCATTTGAAAATAAAATGACCAAAAATTGCCTTTTAGCAGAATGGGGAAAGCTTTGTGATTCCTGTCTTCGAGCAGCCGGAGAGGATTAAGTCAGAAGCTGAAACAGTTACCCAGCCCACTCATAAACAATGGGCACTGTGCTTACACATTCTAATGCATTCATATGAGATTACACATTTATTTTTAGGAGCTAACTGTATGGGGAGCAATATTGATATTTCATGCAATGATGAATGAAGTTAGAAAAGTTAGAAAATCAGGAAACTTACTTTTCATTGAGTCTGACTCTAGAAAGCTGGTTTCTCTTCAAAAGTCAGAGGGACACTCAGCGAACACTCATCCACAAAGCATCTCTGTGTAATCCTCCTCTTCACTGCCAATCATTCAATCTTTCTTCACATGAAACTCATTCACCATTTTGTTGTGTTCTGAAAATAAATATCCACTAATCTCACAGTGTAAAACTGAAGATTTTTGCAGCAATGTATGTCAGTAGTAGTGGCTGAGATATCTGAACAAAGCTATGTGGAACTGAAAGAGTTCTTCCCATTACAACCCAAGCCCACTGAAGTCTTGACATTGAAATTGTCATGGTAATTGACCTGCTCCATGTGTTAAAAACCCCTTCCATCCCACAGAGAGGAACCCCCATTGTAAAAATGGACCAGAGGCTTAAATCTGGACGCCACTAGCACCAACATTGTCCTAAAGATAAAGAACCAGTATCTGTGGGCTGTGGGAATGATATATTCCATCAAAAAAAAAGTCACAAATACAACTGTGTGATTTTACAAAGGAGCCTTATTAAACTGCACAGAAGAGAAGGCTTCTCTCTTGTTTTTAAGTTCTTTCAAACTTCAGAAATATAAAAAAGTGTGACAGAAGTAAGCAACTAAAATAGAGCATGACAAAGCACGGTCTGATTGATTCTATCCCTTTCATTCTGGATATAACTTTTGATCTTTCCAAAACACTTTCTTGAGAAGTACCTTTACACCGTGACTCATATCTCCAATGCAACATCACCAGCACCCCAACTCCTTGTCCACGTATCGTTGTCATTACCTCTCTTTTATTATCATTTATTGCTCTGTTCGTCAAGTTGTTCCCACTGGCTGCCCAGCTAAGATTTCTGTCGCCATGCTGTATACAGTGGATGGTCAAATTTTCATCTGCTGCTCCCATTCTCAGCTGCTCCAAAGTGGTCACAAAGCTGGAAAAGATGCATAACACTCAAGCAAAGCCATTTCCAGGCTAACTTACATCTTGTTAAGGAAGACTTGGCCTCAGTTGCTAAAGGGAAGAGAAACCTGATGTTTCAGGATCAGGTATGAGGGCAGAATTGTATTGAAGCATCAGCGGGTTGGCTGAAGAGCTGAAGAGAGACCCATGGGGCCTGTTAATGGGAAGGCCTCAGGCTATTCAGGCAGTCATTAGGTCACTGACCAGTCTTCTCCTGGAATCAAGGGCAATGGATCAGCATCTTCAGGCTGCACAGATGCTGAACGTAAGGACAGTTTTAAAACCTGTCCTGAGTCTGAGGTGTATCGAGGACCCAGACCTCGATAGTAGATAATGTGGGACTTTACAAGGTAGGAGGCTGTGACTTTAGTAAGACAACAGCAGAGGTACATTATAATTCTACCGTTTTAAAGAAGGGTGGTTAAAAAAGACCTGCATTTATATAATACTTTTTGTGACTCCCAGGAATTTCAAAGAGCTTTACAGCCAGTGAAGTGAGATTGAAGTGCACTCATTGTAGTAATGTAGGAAACAGAGCAACCAGTTTGCGCACAGGAAGCTCCATCAGCAGCAGTGTGATCATGGCCAGATTATTTGTTTTTAGCGATGTTGATCAAGGGTTTGGAATTGGCCAGGATACTGAGATGAACTCTTTGAAATAGTATCACAGGATCATTTAGAGCTTCCTGAAAGCACAGACGGCCTCAGGTTTAACAAGTCATCTGAAAGACAGGACCTCTGACAGTGCTACGCTCTGTCAGGAGTTAAAAATCACACAACACAAGGTTATAGTCCAACAGGTTCAGGACTATCACCTGATGAAGGAGCGTTGCTCCGAAAGCTAACATGCTTTCAATTACACTCCGTCAGTGTTGCACTGCATTGTCAGCCACAGGTTATGTCCTCAAGTCTTTGGAGTGAATCTTGAATCTTCTATTTCACAGGTGAAATGTTACTGCTGGCCTTAATGAATGAGTCCCTAACAAATTTTTAGCAAGGTTGTGTGAAATGGTAAATGTTGACCAACACCACTGGAGAGCTCTGTGTCCTGCAATAAAGCATTGTTGATCTTTAATTTGTTCATTAGCTGAAACTCTGTTTAAATTTGATGATTCAGCACCGTCTCAGTGCTATCTAGAAATCCCTCTCATCATAACTGTGTACCAGGGATTTCCCAGACACCTGCCCTCACCCTGTCAATCATTTGGAAATGACCATGTCTATCATTTCTACAGGTTCCCCACTATGTAGTCTGTTAAAATTTCAGCTGCAGAATTGGAGCACAGCAAAGGATTGGCATGCTTAAATCTTTGCTGTGCACTTTGTAGTTACAAATGAGAAGGAAAAATGTGATCACTGGTCATCTTAATGCTGACAATGTAGTTTCCTAATATCCTCTCCACAGGGTCAGGGTGGGCCAGTTCGCTCAATTAGCTGGACAGTTGGTTTTCAAAGCAGAGTGATGCCAACAGCATGGGTTCGATTCTCACAGTGGCTGAGAACTCTACCTCCCAACCTCTGTCCTCTCCTGAAGTGTGGTGACCCTCAGGTTAACCCACCATCAGTTGTCTCTCTCTCTCTCTCTCTCTCTCTCTCTCTCTCTCTATCACTAATGAGAGAGTAGCCCTATGGTCTGATAAGATCTGGTGACTGAAATAACTCCACAGAAGCCCATATCCTGTCACCAAGTCACCCTTTATTTACATGTGTACTATACATGGACTGTGACCAGCTTGCTCAGAGTCAGTCCTGAGAGTGAGGAGAATCCCTGAGACTCCTGTTTTTATCTGTCAGCCAAGACCCCTGATTGGACCAGATCAACAGCCCCAATCAGGGATCTCATACTCAATGAGATTCACCTGGCCAACCTCATTCCAATCACTGCAGTGACTCTACCCTTCAGTATTATCCTCCCTCAATAGGGAAATCTCTCAAACGTAACACCTTCCTGGGTCTACTCTATGCTTAGACTGCTGAAACAGATATCAACTCTCCCTGCATCCCAACCAGGAGCTTACCGAGCAGTTTAAGCACACGAAGAACTGAAGTAACACATAGAGATCAGCAGTCTTTGATCAATCAATCAACTATGAGTGACAACTATTGGTAGGCCAGTGATATATCACTGCACTACTGTTGAGTGGGGCTGGGTTCAATTAAAATCAGTTGAAAATTTGAACATTTCAAGGTCAGAAATCTTACATTCAAAATCTTGGCTATGTGATTCATCATGAATCACTTGAATCATTACCTCCAGCAGGAAGCATTGAGAAAGTTACAAGCATCACTCGTTTAAATTGTATTTACTGCTACGGCTCAGTCACAAAATGACCAGAGGAATAAAATAAGCTTTGTCACACTTTGCTGTAAGTCAGACCTTGTTCATATTTCTCCAGACTTTCTCCCTCACACTTTATTTAGTGAAAACTCTGTTCTTACTGCTGAGTAGTCAGTGCTGAAATCTCCATTTTTTAAATGTCCTAGTCAGTTTGTGTGTGAAATATCAGAGTGCATCAGGAACATACTTTTACTATTCCATAAGGAATAGAGTTAAAAACCATACAACACCAGGTTATAGTCCAACAGGTTTAATTGGAAGCACTAGCTTTCAGAGCGCTGCTCCTTCATCAGATGGAGCAGCGCTCCGAAAGTTAGTCTTCCGATTAAACCTGTTGGACTATAACCTGGTATTGTGTGATTTTTAACATTGTATACCCCAGTCCAACACCGGCATCTCCAAATCATGACGAGGAATAGATGCCACATTCTCAGGTATTAAAACATGGTGTTGCTTAATTTAGTTGAACACATGGACCTTCGTGAGGCATTCAAAATTGAATGCAGTGAACAGTCATGATCCTGTAGATTAAAGTGGACAACTGGATAGATTCAGATTTCATGTAAGTTCATTGACATTTATGCAATAGAGACGGGTCCCAAAGGCAATTGGCATGACATGTTCCTATCACCCAACCACAAATGAGTCAGACAGAGTTACTGTTCAGCTCGTTTTCATTATCTAATGCCCTGGAGGTCCCTGGTGTGGGCCAATGATAAGACCAATTCTCAGCCAGAATTCCCTGAATTGTGAAGTGATTGCTTCTATTTTTGGAACATTCCAGTGAACTGTCTTCATTCGAGTTGCCACCTGTCTGGTTCCAAACACTCCCTTCTCAATCAGGGTTCTTCATTTCCTGTCATTCATCACTCCCCACAGAGCCAGCCCCTCTTAGCTACTGGTTCCTGCAATCGAAGATTGTCCTGCCACAGAGGTAGCAGTTGCCGACTGTTATTGCATGCACACATACACCAGATAGTTTGATATTAGGCGTCTGATCTAATGTGATAATTATAGCCCCCTCCTTCATACTAAACGCTGACTAACACCTTCAATATTTGTAAAACCGCTGGGGTTTCCCCTCACTCCACCCCCTCCAGACTTCGATGTCTTCTGTTTTGTCACATCTTGTTCCGACATGGAAAATATTTGATTCCCATTGAAATGATTGTGATAAGGGCATCTTACTCACAATTTTATCAGGGAACAGAGAATGACCTGATCGGGTTCTGAGCTGCCAATTGGATTCAGCCGTCACATCTTTCAGTAGCTCCTTATTGTTTAGTACTAAGTAAAAATATGCTACTGAGCAAGTTCCAGTCCAAGATTCTTCTTCCACAACAACAATTTGGATTTATGTACTGCCTTCAGCATACTAAAATGTCCCAATTAAGTGTTTCAGAGATCCTACGATCAGTGACAAACAGCTTGGTCAAGGAGGGAAGCATAAAAATGGTACATAAAGAAGCTGGGTGAGGGTGAGAGATGGAGAGATATAGGGACAAAATTCTAGACTTACAACAGCTGAAAATGCCTGACCTGTGGTGAAGTGAGGCAAATGGCAGTTCTATGCAGCTCTCTCTCACTTGCTAATTGAATTGCGGACCAGACCTGAGGGTCAGAGAGGCCTATTCCTGCTCCAGGTTTCATGGTCATTAATTATCCCATTTTACCCATATTTTAATTTCAGTAGAGAACTCATTTTGAGCAAACCGATGACAGTAAGTGTACTTAAAATGCTTATAATTTCTTTAAAAACATCAACCACTATTGAGAGCACTTTCAAATGCATACACATTACTTTTTCTGTAACTATTCCACCAAGATATGCACCAAAAATATTAAAGTTTACATTTGGATGCCCTGTGGATAAAAGTATTATGATCATGTGCCCAATAATTGTGTCCATTACCCAATTTTGTTTCCTTATCAAAAATATAATTGGCCTTATCTGGATTCCTACTTTACAACATGTAGCTGCTGACTAACGTATTAGACAATATTTATTCAGAAAGCAGTAACATAACAGAGATTAGGACTATTAATCATCACTCAAAGATGACTAATAAGTGATGCAAAATGGACGTACAAAAATGCTTTTGTGTGTAAAGCAGTATTTTCTTTTCAAATCAGCCTCATAATGCCTTACATCATTGCCAAATGTTAGGGTGCTGCTGATGTCAAGTGCCTAGCTCACTGTTCTGCCATCTTACAAACGTCAATCAAAGATGAAAGTGATGTAGTAAACAGTCTGGTCAGAGTGTTTCCTGAAACTTACCAAAGAAATGAACAGTGTTTATCTAGAAATCAACTAACACAAGGGTAGGTTTGCTGCAAATATGGGCCAGAGGGGCTCTCCTGTACTGTAACATTCTATGGTCCTGTGATTCTAAATGACCTCTCAGAATGGCTGCTTCCTTCCTTATTGAAGTGGAAATGGGAAAGCAGTTCTCATTTTCACTCTGCGGTGCCTATGACTGATCTAATGGAAACCAGGTCACAATGCTGTGTCTGCACAAGAGATACATGAAAAACTAAGTGTGCAGACGTACTCCAAGTACCAAAAAAAGAAGCATTAGTTCCTTTTACTAATTTCAGAGATGAAGTGAACTGAAACCCAGAATAAATGGCAAAGAGGCTATTAACAGGATATCTGAAAAGACAGAATTTACTATTCTATATGTGATGATTTGATGTGAATGATTACTTTCATTACAAGGTGTCTTGCTTGGCCTTTGTATCTTTACTTCAATAAAGACAACAGGTTTGAATGGATTACACAATTGTGAAGCTTGTGTGATACTGATCAGCATCACTCTAGGAGAGGTGGGGTATGAACCCTACTGTGCCCTCTCCTGGTGTACAGCGGCTGTGCACATTCAAAAATTTCAGGATCTCAGCTGATCATTAGATGCTGGTCATGTTCATAGTTAGGAAAACACAAGTTTTTGCAATTCCCCAAAACGCTCCACCAGAAGTGTACCCAGCAGATTGTTTATGTAGCAATTGCGTTGTCCAGCTTTTCAGCCTCCAAAACCTCCAAATTTAATTAGATCATGACTTTGCTGTTTTTACCTATTTTTGCTTTATATCCTTCAAATCATAGAATCAAGAAACAGGCCATTTCATCCATTGTATCTCAACTGGATCTTTGAAGGAACTACCAAATGTGTTCCATTCCCCTGATGTTTCCCCATAGCCATCCAACTCATATCCTTGTCGAGTCTAAACCCAATTCCCTTTTGAACTTGCATCTAGTGGTGCAAAGTGGATCATAATAACTCATTAATAAGTTCTCTTTATTTACAAACCGGAATACTGCAGATGCTGCAAATCTGAAATGAAAACAAAAATTTCTGGCAGTAGATCTGGCAGCTTCTGTGGTGAGAGACTCTGGGCTAATGTTTCAGCTCAAGTCTAAAACCTCCATCACATAATATTCTTGAGTTCAGTGGTGTTGTGCTGCTAAATATTGTTAAAGTATGGAAAACATTTCCTTTGTTTAAAAGAACCTTATTGTGGCTTCATCTTGCCATAAAGCTGTGAAAGAGGAGATAATATGTTATTCAATCAGTTCTTGTGACGATGTACATAGTTTTTGAGTATTTTAACACCCACTATAATAACAACTAAAATTACCCCAAAGCTTTCAACGCTGTTTGAAATTAAACTGTATCATAAACATAAGACAATGTAGATTTTGCAAGTCTTGGCTTTCACTACTAAGTTCTTTATGTTTTTGTTGTTTAAGACAGGAGAATAGTAGGATTTAGTAGAGATGGTCACATTAAGAGAGTTTTGATAGCATAGATGGGGAAATGCTATTTTGATTGTTGGAGAGTTGGTAACCAGAAGATATGGGCATATGGTAATTTGCTAAAGAAGCTATTACAGCTCCTCCAAGCCTCTGATTCTACCCCAATATATTACACCCCCTCCAAGCCTCTGACTTCAATTTCTTTTTACAAGGACTTTGTTAGTGTATATGAACCTGTTCTTAGCTCCGTGTCATATAAACATGTCAGATGTAACCCCTTATACTACATCACCCCCAAACCTGTGATTCTACTCATTGTATTCCACCTCCCCTAAGTCTCCGAAGCTACTTATTACATTACACCTTCCCCAAACCTCTGATTTTACCCAATATATTACACCTACCCTAAAGCTCTGATTTTACCCAATATATTACACCTACCCCAAAGCTCTGATTTTACCCAATATATTACACCTCTCCAAACCTCTGATTTTACTCAATATTAGTGCTGGATTGTAACCCAACAGCCATGAGGAATGGTGATGTATTTCCAAGTGTATAGGCTTTGGTGAGTTAGGAATGAGTTACTCACAAGAGTTCCCAATCTTTGACCATATCTTTCCGTCACTGTATCTATATAGCTGGTGCAGTTAAGCTCCTGATTGATCGAAGGTTCTGAGAAGGTAATTCCATTGAATATCTGGGAGATGTAGTCAAAATTGCATTCTGCTTCATAGTGATTTGGACTAGCTCGCGTGGAGATAAGGTGAAATAAATGTCTTCTGGATGCTGTTTTGTGTACAGGCAACAAACTCAACTATTTTGCGGCTTACATGTATTGAGGCTGCAACAAAAGAACTGAGCAAATGGACCTGTTCCCTGACCAGTTAATTGCTTTTTAAGATTGGTAGACAGAACAATGCTTCTCTTAATATTATAAAACATAATTTGTAATTACTTTCATGTGCCTGCATAGTTGATAGTTCTAGGCATTTTCAATATAGTTTTGTAGTTGTTTGGGATGCCATGATGGTTGGGTAAAGCTCAAGTAGCATGAATATAGCACCATTTACAGGAATCTGACATCTTCAAAATGGTGCAATTGTTTATTTTGTAAATACTTAGGGAAGCTACTTTGCATTATAGAATCAGAGAAAATACAAGCAGGTGTAGGCCATTCAACCATTCAACTATTCCTGAAGAAGGGCTTATGCTCGAAATGTCGATTCTCCTGTTCCCTGGATGCTGCCTGACCTGCTGCGCTTTTCCAGCAACACATTTCCAGCTCATTCAACCATTCAAGCCTGTTCCATCATTCACTATGATCATAGTTGGTCATCTAACTTTCCTGCTTTCTCTCTATACCTTTTGATCCCTTTAGCCCTCAGCACTATGTCTAACTCCTTGAAAATATCCAATGTTTTGACTTCAAACACTCTCTGCAGCAGAGAATTCCACAGGCACTCCACCCTTTGGTTGAAGAAATTTCTTCTCATCTTAGTCCTGATTCTTTACAACATTAAAGAGACATCTGGATGGGTATATGAATAGGAAAGGTTTGGAAGGATATGGGCCGGGTGCTGGCAGGTGGGACTAGATTGGGTTGCGATATCTGGTCGGCATGGACAGGTTGGACCGAAGGGTCTGTTTCCATGCTGTACAACTCTATGACTCTATGACTCTATATTACATCTCTCCAAACCTCTGACTTCAATTTCCTTTTACAAGGACTTTACTAGTCCATGTGAACATGTTCTTAGTTCCCTTGGAGGAGATTGGGTATTTGAACCCTCTGTGCGTTCCCTCGGGTTCTGTTGTGCAGAAGAAAAATTGACAGATGACTATAGTTCAGCCATCTGGCTGTCTTCTGATTCTCTTACTGAACACAGCATCTCTGGTCAGTATGACTGTGTTGATGACTGCTTTGAATGTTAGAGGGTCCCTCCACCTTAAATGCCAACTCTCCGCAGACACTGAAAACAACAAGTGCTGGAGATCACAATGGGTCAGACAGCATTCACGGAGAGAGAGAGAGACAGCAAGCTCACATCTCAAGTCTAGGTGATGGATGCTGTCTGACCCATGATCTCCAGCATTTGTTGTTTTCAATACAGATTCCAGCAACTGCAGTAATTTGCTCCTCCACAGGTGCTGCCTGACCTGATATATATCTCCCTCTCTACCTTCAGTTGTTTAGCAAATTGCCATACACCCATGTCTTCTGGTTACCAACTCACTCGACAATCAAAATGGCATTTCCCCATCTATGCTGTCAAAACTCTGCATCCTTATGAACATCTCTATTAAATCTTACTATTCTCCAACAAAAATTTGAAGGAGTCAGTATTGAAAGCCAAACTGATGTAGCAAAACCTACATCAATGTTATTTTTGTGATCAGTTTAATTTTGAACAGTGCTGAAAGCTTTGTGGTCATTTTAGTTGTTATTATTGTGCTGGGATATTGAAGGTGGGTGTTAAAATAATCGAAAACAATCAGATTTCTGAGCGTAATGATTTCAGGCCATGCAATGTCACACTGTAAAACTAGTGGATGAGACAAGAACTATTACATGAGATGAAGAAATAGAATATCTTTTCATTAAGATCAAGCTAACTGTATCATTAACACTTAGCCCTTTTATTGCCTAGAATTAAGATTAATGATCTGTAAAATATGTACACATTTTAATCTTCAGTTTATTGTGCTCATCTCAATTACCTCATCAATAATTATTTCAAGTAATATTTTTGAACTCGCACTAAAAATGAAAGCATTCTCTAAAGAGTAAAATGTGTGGTTATTAGTTTAAACCACCTGTAAGTGAATTAGCACAAGCAAAATCACTGAAGAAAGAACATAGGTTTAAACAGCAGTAACTTCAGGAAATCTCAAAGTGCTTCAAAGAATATTTGAAGAATCACCATTGCACTATGTAGAATGTGTAGCAATATGTGGGAACCAACATAAGAGAAGAAGGACCCACTAACTGCAGTGAGATAAATAAATAGCCAGGCTCTTGAAGGGATATTGAATAAGAGACAAAATATAGATCGGTACACCAGGACAACTCTCTTGTGTGCTCTATTGCCAACCATCAGAAAAGGATTTCATCCAATAGACAGCATTACTGCCTCACAGTGCCAAGGATAAGGGCTCAACTCCACCTTTGGGTGAATGTCTGTGTGGAGTTTACACATTCTTCCTGTGTCTGCATGGATTTCCTCCCACAGGACAAACAGTGCAGGTTAGGTGGATTGGGCATGCTAAATTACCCATGGTGTCAAGGGATGTGCAGGCTACGTGGATTAGTCATGGAAAATGCAGTGATAGGGTAGGGCATGGCTTGGTTGGGATGCTCTTCATAGTGGACCTGATGGGCTGAATGGCCTGCTTCCACACTGTAGATTTTCTATGACTCTACTTTGAAAATTAACACAACTCCTTTTTACGGGCATGAAGCAAGCATAGAGATAACCAATTTAGCAGATGCCACATCCAATCCACATGGAAGTTGGTTCCACTGCTAAGTTAGTTAGACCTTCTTCTTAGGACTCCTGCACATTGAGTCATGAGCGCACTATATTGAGACTGCTGCACTCATTTTGAACTCCGACATTTTTCTGGGTCTTCAGGAATCTGACCAGAGTTCCAGAATGAGTCAGATATGTTGAAAACTATTTCAAATTTTGTGGAGTGTTTAACCTGGCTTCACAAATCAATGAACACTCCACAAAACACCGATATTATTGCTGATTCACCCTCTCCCTTCACCATTGGCACTATATGTTGCCGACCACTGAAAGTCTGACTTTGGACATTGGCGGGTGCCACAATGGTCAGACATTGACATGCAAGCTGTACTGAAGCACTGATTGGTCACTAGAACTTGTCCCATTTGTTCTGAATAGATTCGATTGATTACAATAGACTTTGTTTTTGTGGTTCTTCACTCAGATACCACTGGAGTCACACCTCTGCTTCAGGACAATAAAGAATTTAAGCCTACTACTTTGGACAGTGGGGTGCACTCATCAGCACTGCCCTGACAGTGGAATGCTCCCTCCGCTTTGCACAGAGAGTGGAGTCCATTCAGCCCATCAGGTCCACTGCAACGAGCATCACATCCAGGCCCACCCCATACTCTATCCCTGCATTTCCCATGGCTTATCCACCTGGCCTGCCAGTCGAGCCCTCCCTCAGAACTACGCTGACAGCTGGACTGTTAATTCAGAGATCCAGGTAATGTTCTGGGATCCTGGGTTCGAAGCCCGCCACAGCAGATGGTGGAATTTGAATTCAATAAAAATCTGGAATTAAGAGTCTTTTGATGAACATGAAACCATTGCTGTTTGACATTAAAAACCCATCTGGTTCACTTTTCCTTTGGGAAGGGAAACATGCCCTCCTTACCTGGCCTGGCCTACAAGTGACTCCATACCTACGGCACTGACACCAGCCTGGCTCTGAAGTAACAACCTGAATTCTTCACTACAGTCTTTCAATGTGGCTTAGAATTTCTGACTCATTGAAAAGGGCATGTCAAGCAGAAAGCTAAGTCAATGAAAGGGTAAAGAAACAAGCAACACTACAAATACTGAACATTTGAGCACACGTTATAAATACCTGGCTCATCTGTTAAATGCCCATAAGCCATGGCATTGAGGCCCAGTGAAAGTTAAAACGTTGGAGAATTTTATTTAATGTAGTACTTCTGACCAAATACATCGGGACACTACTCTATAATGGGACGTCATTGGGGTACAGATGCATTTTAAGGGGTTCACTGCACTCAGAGATTAAAACTGATCAGAGACCCCAGTAAAGGTGGAATTAGGAAGAGGGAGGGAGAATGGCAGCTAAAATGTCAAGCATCAAACCACAGAATAGTTATGATCAGAAGACATTTTGAAGGGCAGGTACTCAAATTACGACTTTTGTACCCAGTAGAGTTGCCACTGAATAGAATAGAACACGTACAGTATGGAAACAGGTCCTTCGGCCCAACAAGTCCACACCAACCTTCCGAAGAGTAACCCACCCAGACCCATTATTTACTCCTGACTAATGCACCTAACCTACACATCCCTGAACACTATGGGCAATTCAGCATAGCCAATTCATCTAACCTGCACATCTTTGGATGTTGGACTGTTGGACAATCAAGTGAAGAAAGTACTTATGACCTCCTCCACCAGCTGGAATCGCTTGGGACTTGGTGGTGACAGAGGCTAATGGGCTGATGTTTCGTCAGTGCATGGGGTTCAGTAACAAGGAGGTGAAATTGCTATCATAGTAAAGATGCAAACTCTGACCTGTGGTCACTCTCAACTGTCATTTCACCATGTGGTATTTGACCATGTGACATGCAGTAGATGTTAATTCCAATCATTTGCTTGCAGTTTGCAAGTGTCCCCTGTATCTTTGCCTGATAAGAGTTGGCTCCCACTGTGATGAGTGGCTTTACTTTTAGTTTTGTGCCATTCATTGTTAGAAGGTCTGAGAGCTGCAAAGCCATAAGCGTGCAGGTCTATAGACAAATCATGCAGGTATATACAAACCACAGGCACAAATCACAGACACAACTCACAGGCAGAAGACTCCCATCTCTGCTCCACACAGCTATCATGCCCAGAAATGGAATAACACATGTATATGTTTTAACATAGTCTGTACAATGTAGAATTTTCCAATACTGTTTTTCTTTTTAAAAGGACATTAAGAGCAGATAAGATGGCCATCAATGACTTTTGTAACACGCCCTTTCTCAGAAATATCTCATGGAAAATTTCTATTTGTAAAACGATGGATAGAGTGCCTCACTTGAATGGACATACCAAGACAAAAACTATCTATTAAATTAATGCCTCTTACTGTTTGTAGATTTAATCCAAAACTTAAAATTCATGGACTCCCAAGATCACTGACTCCAAAATCAAAATTTAACAAAGAAGGCTTCATTATAAGTAGATGCGAATGGTTCCATCCATTCCCACCTTGTGTAATAATGATTTCAAACTTAAAACCATTCTGAATGGCAACAGAGGTAATGAGCATACAGTCAGAGAGTCCTACAGCACGGAGGCAGGCTCTTTGGCCCCAACTGGTCCATGCCGACCAAAATGTCCATCCACACTAACCCCATTTCCCTGCACTTGGTCTCTATCCTTCTAATCCTTTCCTATCCATGTATTTGTCCAAATGCCTTTTAAATGTTGTTAATGTACCCGCCTCAACCGGTTTCACTGGCAGCTCATTCCATATGCGTACCACCCTCTGTCCAAAAACGTTGCTCCTTGGGTTTCCTTTTATTCTTTCCATTCTAACCTTAAACGGATGCCCTCCAGTCCTTGATTCTCCAACCATGGGAAAAAGACTGACTGCATTTACCCTATCCATGCCTCCCATGATTTTATATACATATAAGATCCACCCACAGTCTCCTACACTCTAAAGAAAAAACCCAAGCTTGTCCAACCTCTTCTGCACTCTTCCCAGTTTAATAATATCCTTCCTATAGCAAGGTAACCAAAACTGAACTCAATATTCCAAGTGTGGCCTCACCAATGTCCTGTACAACTGCAATGTAACTTCCAAACTTCTGTACTCAAGGCCCTGGCTGATGAAGGCCAGTGTGTCAAAAGCCTTCTTCACTGTCCTGTCTACCTGTGACTCCACTTTCAGTGAACCGTGCACCTGAACTCCATGGTCCCTCTGTTCCACTACACTCCTTAACGCCCGACCATTCACCATGAAACTCCTACTTTGATTTAGCTTTCCAAAATGCAAGACCTCACACTTATCCATCTTAAACTCCATTTGCCACTTCTTGGCTCATTTTCGCAGCTGATCAAGATCTTGTTGCAATTTCTGATAACCTCCCTACTGTCCACCATACCGCCTATTTTAGTGTCACCTGCAAACTTAACAATCATGCCTTGTACATTCTCATCCAAATCATTGATATCGATAACAAGTAACAATGGGTCCAGCACCGACCCCTGAGACATTCCGCTAGTCACAGGCCTCCAGTCCAACAAGCATCCTTCCACTATTATCCTCTGCCTCCTACCATCAAATCAATTGTGTATCCAATTTGCCAGCTCCCTGTGGATTCCATGTGATCTAACCTTCCAGAGCAGCCTACCTGGTGGAACCTTATCAAAAGCCTTACTGAAATCCATATAGTCTACGTCTATCGCCCTGCCCTTGTCAACCTTCCTGGCCACTTCATCAAAGAACTCTAACAAATGTTGTCAATACTATTGGTTGAATTATCCAGGAACCCGGGAGAAACCAGTAGGCTTGTGAACAACACAGCAAGAAACAGCAGCAAAGGTAGCAATCAGTGCGACCATGAAACTGTGGTAATGCCACTGGGGGTCACAGAAACCCAGAGCTAATGATCTGGGACATGGGTTCAAATCTCACTTTGGACGCAGATGAAATTTAAACTTATTTAAGGAAAATAATCTGGAAATGAAAGTTAGTTATTAGCAATGGTGACCAATCATCATAAAATCCCATAATCTGGCCATATGTGATACAATATGGACAATCTGGTTGATCCTCAACTGGTCTTCCAACTGGGTAAAGCGAGGTAAATTAGCAAGTCACTTAAGTCATGAGCAATTAAGGACGGGTACTAAATACTGGGTGTACCAGCAACACCCACATCCCATCAAATAATAAAACAAAATATCCAAACCATAAGACTGAAGACTGCAACAATGTACAGTCTCCGAGCCTGTTCCTTTTCAAATCCACCAATACAGAAACCGATTCCCAAGATTGCATTTTGGCAAACCTGCTGAAGATTGATCTCTGCAAGGCCATCCTGCAATTACTTCAATTATTGAATTCAGCCAACTGCATTGCAAGAGTGAAAAGGAATCCATTCTTCATTAGGCCTGCACCAGGGTGAACCAATGATGTGATTTACAAACTATTCCTTTGTTCGTAACTTGTAGAATTCCCCTTATTTGTTTTAACTATATTTTCTACAATTGTATGGGAAATAAAACTGAGTGAAGAATCTTGGAACCTTGTAGTTCTGAAGAATCACATGTCACTGAGCAGAAAAGGAAGGGAGGGGAATTTGAAGTAACTTTGTCATGGTCTCCTCTACATTGCTGACTTGAACTTTTTTGCAAGTGCAACCACAGAAAATTTTGTCAGTCTTTGCAATTTGGCTTTACTGGCAACTGGGAGTGGGTGGGACACATCTGCTGATATTAGCTAATGGATAGGATCAGTGCATTCTGATGCAATAAATATCACAGCCCACCAGCAGCAAAGCACAAAGGTCCAACTCACTCTCTACCCCGAAGAGTTGTGAAATCTCCATTGTCAAGTATATTGAAGGCTAGGGTGGAGATATGTTTTATCTCTCAGGAGATTAAAGAATATGGGCAGGAGGCAGGAAAATGGAATTAATGTTGACAATCAGCCATGATTGTATTGAATGGTAAACCATGACTGAGGGGGCCACATAATCTATTCTACTCTTATCTTCAATGGCCTTCAGATTGTGGTCAGAATTTCCCATTCAGTCTTCTGGAGACAAAAATAATGACTTATGCTTTAAGGGTCAGTGCAAGTCTAAAATGCTTCATGAGTATTTCTGAATGCTACTTCATAGGAATGAAGATACTGGCAATATCTTGGCTATGGCAGAAATTATAGGGGCAATAAATACATGGGAGCACCACCATATTCTTGCACATCCACCTTCATCACACACTATTCTGACTTGGAACAATATTGGCTGCTCCTTGCTGGATCAAACTCCTGGAAGCCCCTCACTAACAGCACTCTAAGTGTCCTAATACAACACAGACTGTAGCAGTTCAAGAAGAGTTCTTTGATGACGTGACCAGGAAAGTTGATGAGGGCAGGATGATAGGCGTAGTCTGTATGGATTTCCATAAGGTTTTTGATAACGTTCCACATGGTAGGCTGTTCTGGAAGGTTAGATCACATGGAATCCAGGGGGACCTGGCAAATCTGATACACAATTGGATGATGGTAGGAAGCAGAGGACAATAGTTGAAGGATGTTTGTCTGACTGGAGGCCTGTGACTAGTGGAGTGCCTCAGGGGTCAGCGCTGGGCCCATTGCTGCTTGTTATCTATATCAATGATTTGGATGAGAATGTACAAGGCATGATCTGTAAGTTTGCAGATGACACTAAAATAGACGGTATCATGAACAGTGAGGAAGGTTCTCAGAAATTGCAGCAGGACCTTGATCAGCTGGGAAAGTGGGCCGAGAAATGGCAAATGGAATTTAAGATGGATAAGTATGAGTTGCATTTTGGAAAGCTAAATCAAGGTAGGAGTTTCATGGTGAATGGTAGGGCCTTAGGGAGTGTAGTGGAACTGAGGGACCTTGGAGTTTACAAAGTGGAGTCACAGGTAGACAGGGCAGTGAAGAAGGCTTTTGGTACACTGGCCTTCATCAGTCAGGGCACTAAATATAGAAGTTTGCAAGTTATGTTGCAGTTGTACAGGACATTGGTGAGGCCGCACTTGGAATATTGTGTTTAGTTTTGGTCACTATGACATAGGAAGGATGTTATTAAACTGAAAGAAATTTACAAGGATGTTGCCAGGACTCAAGGGTCTGAGTTATAGGGAGAGGTTGGACAAGGTAGGACATTTTTCTTTAGAGCATAGGAGACTGAGGAGGGATCTTATAGAAATGCATAAGATCATGAGAGGCATGGATAGGGTGAATGCACTCAGTGTTTTTCCCAGGAGTTGGGAAATCAAGGACTAGAGGACGTCAGTTTAAGGTTAGAGGGGAAAGAATAAAAGGGAACCTGAGGGGCAACTTTTTTACCCAGAGAGTGGTACGCATATGGAATGAGCTGCCAGCAGAAGTGGTTGAGGCAGATACATTAACAGCATTTAAACAACATTTGGAAAGTACATGGATAGGAAAAGTTTAGAAGGAAATGGGCCAAGTGCAGGGAAATGGGGTTAGTGTGGATGGACATTTTTGCAGGCATGCACCAGTTTGGGCCAAAGAGCCTGTCTCCATCCTGTAGAACTCTATGACTCTGTGTCTCTAAGGGAGCTCCCACCCAACCTTCTCAAGGGAAATTAGGGATGGGCAATAAATTCTGACCTAGACAGTGATGCCCACATACTCAGGAATGAGTAAACAAAGTTTGGAGAAGATTGGGTTAATTAAGGCGAGGCAAGATGGATTGGTAAAGGGCAGATTGTTCTTTCTCATTCATTATGACAAATTTATTTAATTTTATTTGATGAAGTAACCGGGAAGTCTGATGAGGGGAAAACAATTGCGGTTAACTTCAAGAAAACTTTTGACAAAGTATCACATAAATGTGTTATGAGGACACGGTCATGTCAAATAACAATTTTAATTCGTTGGCTGTATGTGGACTTTGGACCTTCAATATGTTAGTTGTTAACTCAAACAAGGACTCTGATTCTAAAAACCTCAGCCCAGAATTTTTGTTACTAGGTAGCCCACCTTGCGTCCTGTTGGAGTGGAGACCCCAGTAGAGACAATCACCTCCTTGGAATGTGTTAATAGCTTTCTGGCTGCATTACTGAAATGAAGATATTCACAGTATTCAATTATGAAAGAAGGAACTATTCTGTAGTTAATTGCTTGAAGATTAAACGAATGACTTTAACCATAACACAAATTGACAAAGAATAAAACAAAACAGGCATGAGCAAATCAAAGTCATCCTTTGCAATATACAATGGATGACCTTTGAACTTCTGTTAGCAACATGAAGAGAGGTCATGTGATACAGCTCTTTTTGGGTGTGTATTTGGGCTGGTCAGGCCAAAGACCCTCAGCGACCAGGAGGGGACTCCACATTTGGAATATTGTGCACAGTTTTGGGCCCCATATCTCAGGAAGGATGCACTGGAGTGTGTTCAGAGGAGGTTCGCGAGAATGGTCCTAGAAACGAAAAGCTTAACATATGAGGAATGCTTAAGGTTTATACTCGATGGAGTTTAGAAGCATGAGGGGTACCTAGTTGAAATGTACAGAATACCAAATGGCCTGGACAGAGTAGATGTTGAGAAAATGTTTCCATTGGTAGGAGGGACTAGGATCTGTGGGCACATCCTTAGAGTAACGGGAAGACCTTTCAGAACAGAGTTAAGGAGAAACCACTTCAGCCAGAGAGTGGTGAATGGATGGAATTCGTTGCCACACAAGGCTGTGGATGCCAGGTCATTGAGTACATTTAAGACTGAGATAGGTAGGTTCTTGAGTAACAAGGGATCAAGGGTTACTGGGGAGAAAGCGGGAGAATGGGGTTGAGAAACTTATCAGCTATGATTGAATGGCAGAGCAGACTTGATGGGCTAAATGGCCTAATTTCTGCTCCTATGTCTTAAGGTCTAAGGAAGTTGCTGTTCTCTGTCTTCCGATATCTCCATCTAAGATGAGCCAGTATTTGCTGAGTTCCGTTGTGTCGACTTTGTTGTAAGCAAATTGAGAACTTTTAAAGGAAGACTCTGTTTCCACAGCAGCATTTCCAGAAGAAGGAATAAACGTCAGCTACAAACTCAAACTGCCTGCCGAGGACAAAGCCTTTCAATAGCTACAAGTGAAGCAGGCAGCCAGCTACTTGCAATGAATGCTCACTTATCTCCTTGTTCCCTTATAGCCAAAGTTAACTTCCTCTATTCTATAACTTGCATTATTGCATGTCCAGTTCAAGTGTGTGGGGTTGTGCGCAGGTTGCAAAAGTTATGGAGAATTTGAACATTTTTAATATTTTTACCTGGGTGTGTGCTGGCACAATAAAGCTAACCCCCTGTTTAACTGAGGAACACCTGTCTGGCTCATTCTTTCTTCATACACAGCCAGTTACACAATGAATTGGTGATACATCCTTTCAAAATTCAAGACTTCTGTCATAATCGAGCAAAGAATGGGAAATGAGGGTAAGCAACCCACCACTCATCTTGTTGTAACAAAAGACTTAGTAAATACAGAGGAACCTTGATTATCTGAATGACATGATTGGGGAGTTTTCTATTCAGATGATCAAATGCCCGATAATTGAATACTGGATAACACAGTTTAGCCAAGCATTGGGACCTTGTGATCTTGTTTGGATAATCCGACATTCGGAAAATCAACGTTCGGATAATCAAGGTTCCTCTGTAGTTTAAAGACTTGGTTTAAGACCAAAAGCCAATGAGTCACAGTAAGTAATTGTTTTTCAAACTAGAGGATATGGGACAGTCATGGCTTTCAAGGGTCAGTGCAGGGACCATTTTATCTTTTATTTATCTGTGTAAATGACATCATTGATATTGGAATGCACAGCAAAATGACAACATGCCTGATGATTCAAAATGTAGAGGTCTGGCAAAAAGTGAGGATGGCAGTAAAAAGAAATGGATAGGCCAGCAGACTAGGCAGATAAATGGCAGATTGAATTTAACACAGGGAGATGTGAGGGGAAGCACTTTGGCAGAAGGAGAGGCAAGATAAACCTTGGAGCAACAGAGACTGAGGAGATTTGAAATGTTTGATCCTGCTTCTCCCTCCACAGACTCTGCCTGACCTGTTGAGTATCTCTAAAACTCTCAGTTTTAATTATTCCAAAGGGCCTCTGCAGAGTCAGGTACAGAAACCACAGGACCTGGTGTTACCTCTCATTTTGGACTTTCTTCCAGAATCCTCTGCCTACCTGGACCCAAGCACAGTGATCCTCTGAAAGCCCAGACCAGGAAGGAGTAAAATTAGAAATAAAGTCTATTTGAAACTGAACGAAATGATACGAAAAAGGGATTGGAAATTCTAATATGTTTATGATTTGTAAAGTATGTCTTAGTTTGGAAGTCTATGAAGCATGGTCAATGTTTGATAACGAATAAGATGGACAATAAGTCCATGCAGGAATATATCATGGAGTTTGAGAGAAATTAAAGTTCAATCTGGATCTTCAGGAGTCTGTGTTGGTGTTCAGCCTAAATCTCACCTACACTTTGACTTTTGGTTCTGACAGTATTCCACTTTGTTGACAATGGACCCCACTTTATAAAGAGAGGCTGCTGCTCTGAGAAATTGGCTGGGGAGATAATCCTGTCCAGTTCCCTCTGCAGGACTTGTTGGGAGCTCTGTGTGATACACAGAATGGGAGATTCTGCATTACTGACTCTTAAAATCAAAAAGGGGGCATGTCACAGACACCCATCTAAGGACGGAGTGACTGAAAGCCTTACACCTTTAACAGATTTCTGAATCAAGTGATTGGGGGTGATGGCTGATCACAAATGAATCCCAGAAAACCACAGGGAATAGTTAATATCACTACATCAGGAATTGTCCAAAGTTAAGGGGTCAAATGTTTGAAGCAAATAGCTCTGAGGGTGAATATACTAAGGATGAACAGCAAGAAAATAAGGTAGGGTAAAGCTGGCAGTATCCCAGAGGACCACAGTGCTCCTTTCTCAGGGAGTAGTGGTTTAACCTAAGGGTTTTTAAATTCATTTGTGGAATATGGACATTTCTGGCTGAGCCAGTATTTATTGCCTGTCCCTTGTTGCCCAGGAGAAGGTGGTGTGAGCTGGCTTCTTGAACCGCTGCAGTCCACCTGCTGTAGATTGACCCATAATGCCACTAGGGAGGGAATTCCAGGATTTTGACCACAAGACCATAAGACCATAAGCCATAGGAGTGGACGTAAGGCCATTTGGCCCATCGAGTCCACACTGCCATTTATTCATGGCTGATGGGCATTTCAACTCCACTTACCTGCACTCTCCCCGTAGCCCTTAATTCCTCGCGAGATCAAGAAATTATCAATCTCTGCCTTGAAGACATTTAACATCCCGGCCTCCACTGCACTACGTGGCAGTGGATTCCACAGGCCCACCATTCTCTGGCTGAAGAAATGTCTCCTTATTTCTGTTCTAAGTTGACCCCCTCTAATTCTAAGGCTGTGCCCACAGGTCCTAGTCTCCCCACCTAACAGAAAGAAATTCCCAGCATCCACCCTTTCTAAGTCAAGCATTATCTTGTACGTTTCTATTAGATCTCCTGTCAACCTTCTAAACTCTAATGAATACAATCCCAGGATCCTCAGCCATTCATCATACGTTAGGCCTACAATTCCAGGGATCATCCATGTGAATCTGTGCTGGACATGCTCCAGTGCCAATATGTCCTTCCTGAGGTGTGCGACACAGAATTCTAAATGGGGCCTAACTAGAACTTTATAAAGTGTCAGAAGCACATCACTACTTTTAATTTCCAATCGTCTTGAGATAAATGACAACATACATTCACTTTCTTAATCACAGACTCAACCTGCAAGTTAACTTTTAGAGAATCCTGGATTAGCATTCCCAAATGCCTTTGTACTTTGGCTTTATACATTGGCTTGACCCAGTGACCCTGAAGGAATGGCAATATATTTCCAAATCAGGATGTTGAGTGACTTGGAGGGGAACTTGAAAATGGTACTGTTCCCAAGTAACTGCTGCCCTTGTCCTTCTGGATGGAAATGGTTGAGGATTTGGAAGAAAGTTGAGAAGTAGAGTCTTTCATGGTAACCTCAGCCAGTGTGGGAATTGAACCCAAGTGCATCACAAACCAGCCATCCAGCCAACCGAGCAAACCAATCCCCTTTAAATGTGTTACACACCGGTGGAAAAGTGTTCATTAAAGCTAAGGGTGTTGAGTCATTGCATCAGACTATCTAGGGGAGGGTTCAGATCTGGTGGCATTGTTTATTATATGGGCAACAGGGATTGGAAAAGGCCAGGAAACATATTGGAGGTGATGGGAAAATGTTCTTCATATAACACAGGAATCAGATTGTAGAGGCACATTCCACATAAACAGAAGGGTTGAGTTATGAAGTTTCAGACATTTGAGAATATGGGAGAAATACCATGTACTTTTTACAACCATGTGTTCTATAATTTGGAAGTGGAGAGGCAGGATTTAAGAGCTCAGGAAATACACCTCAATACACATACTCAATAATAGGAGAAAGTAACCTCATGTGAGAATCATTTGCTCAAAGTAGGTTCACAGGTAGTTTACCAGAGGTCAAATGATTGGAAAGTAGCTGCCATCGTTATATTCATATCATAGATATTCAGGGAAGCCTATGGAATGTGCTCATGTGTAAGACGCGGATCATGAAGTGAGGAGCATGGGTTGGGGTTACAAGAGTGGAGAAGCAGAAATCTCAGTTGCAGTACTGATTGGAGGATACACTTAGGAGGAAATGGGTGGTGTACTGTAAAAAGGATTTCTAGTGGTGATCCTGACAGGAGCATTTCAAAGAGATCTCAATGTGAGGAAAAAGGCCACGACCAGTCAAGGCAAGCAGATAGAAACATAGAAACTAGGAGCAAGAGTAGGCCATTCGGCCCTTCGAGCCTGGTCCACCATTCAATATGATCATGGCAGATCATCTAACTCAGTCCCCTGTTCCCACTTTCTCTCCATACCCTTTGACCCCTTTAGTCCTAAAAACTATGTCTGTCTCCATCATGAACATATTCAATGTTTTGGCCTCAAATCGCTTTTTGTGGCAGAGTACAGGGGAACCTCGATTATCCGAATGCTGATTGTCCGAAAATCGGATTAGACAAAGGAGATCTCCAGGTTCCAATAGAAACATTCCATCAAAGACGTGTTTCCAACAGTGATCGCGGCTTTTGTTTACAGTGATTAAACAGGTACCGTCTCCAAATGACTGACCTCCCGCCCTCTCTCTCTTCCCACACTTTCTCTGGAGTTCTACACAGGGGTGCACCCTCAAACCACCCCACACCCCCCCACTTTCCCCAGATAATCTCACCAACATTGTCCTGGACAGAGCAGAGATGGAACCTGTCAAAAGGTTGCAGGAGAACGTTGTGTGTGTGGCTATATGCGTGTGTGTGCATGTGCGTGTGTGCGTGTGTGTGTGTGTATATATGTGTGTGTGCTATTTAGAGACTTACCCCACAAAGGCAGCAGCAGCAACAGTCTTGTTGTTGGTGTACAGTCTGGCTGTCCTGGAGAGGGGGCGGGGGCAGTG